>NC_090923.1:586783251-587086281 GCF_040938575.1 Ambystoma mexicanum | reverse complement strand
ATTTTGATGGATGCACGGCAGTTTCCAAGTCAGCACATAGCAACAGTTTACACAAGCACTTAGTGACTTAGCAAAAAGGATCACTCTATATGGCACTCTGCCCCCCTTTGTCACTGAGGCTTTTTAATTGCTGTCTAGTTCATAGGGAATCCCTGCACCTTACCCCATTTATTAAGCATGGACCTACCTTTGGCAAGCAATGGAGTGCTTTAAAAATCATAGTGGGAAAGATACAGTGTTGGAAGCAGAGATACAAGGCAGCGGGAGCTAAGAATGAGGGAGGACAGACAATTTAGCAGCAAGGCCTCTACAAGCAACCAGGGAGGAAACTGTGGGGAACAGGTGATCCAGGTAGGGTGGGGAGTGGTGGGTGTATGGACCTAGGTGTTAGGGGTCAGGCATTCCTTGAAGAGGAAGGTCAGGAGCTCCTTGCTGAAATGTAGAAGTGAGGCGGCTTATCTGGTGTTGACAGGGAGGATGATACAATCTTTCAGCAGGAGCCAGTGCAGTTCAGGAAGGGTTGGAGTGATGTGGTTGAATTTGTGGAGTCCTTTGATGAGTCATGCTGCAGCACGTAGCATACATGTCAGGGGTGCCACGTTAGTCGACGGAAGGCTTTACAAAAGCACGTTGCCACCATCAAGGTGGGAGAGGTCCAAGACTTCGAGAGTCGATCTGAAGCTCTCTGCTCAAGATGGCTCTGAATGGTCTGTTTAGGGCATGCTCACAGCCTGTGTGGAAATAGCCACAATCAGTCCTGTAGAATCCTTTAGATATGGAAATACTTTATTTTTGTTGAGCCATTAGAGCTGACAGCTTTGATGTCCAGGAAAAGAGAGGTAGAGAACGAATATTCTCTCCCACAGTTCCACTTATTCAAGGGTATTTGGTGGTCAAAACAAGCCAAACAGGATTCAATCCAGGGGTGTTGGCATCACTGGACCAAGGCACCTGAGTGCAACCAGGATCTCTAGTGGATTTTCCTAACTTACAATTCCAGCCCTGACCTGGGCAAAAGGAACCCCAAACAGAGGTATACATACTATCTAAGTGAAGCTGTCATGATTCTTTTCCCTCTAAATACAAAACATGGTTTTGTAACATTTATTTTGTAGACCGACTTTGGGATCTTTTCAAAAGGATCCCTTTACTTTGATAACTGTACTTTAACATCTATCTCTAAGACCACAAGAGGCTCCTCTGGCAACACCGATCAGGAAGAAATTGCCTCATCCCAGAAACACCAGGGACAATATCAGAGATACCAACCACTGATGGACTAGGTAATCAGGTGCCAAGAGAATGTGACATCACTTCAGAACTCCCTAGTCCCTGGTGCATCCAATCAGTTGCATCCCGGTTAAGGACCGAAACATGAAGCTGGAGGACAAGCTGTTGGCTAGCCTGTTTCCCTCTTAGCCGATGAGCCTTTGCTTTGCTGTGTCGTGCTACTTGTCTGGAAGTACCTTTTCAACTGCACCCTCGCCATGCACTTTGCATGCTATCTCTTCCTTTCCCTTCTACTTCTCTCTTCACTCTCCTCTGCTTAGAACCATCTCAACTCTCTCCCCATCCCTATCATATCTTCTCCTCGACACCACTCTTCTTTTTGCTCCACTACTCTTTATATTCACTAAACCTATTTAAACCCTAACTTCCATTATACATATAGTAAATATAGAAGAGGCGCCTTCGATGTTTGGCCGCCTTTTATATTTGTAAACATTTTATTATATATGCACCATTAAGTATACAACAGCCTTTAAATAAGGCTGGTGATCTAACTGTACTATGGGCTGCCTTAAAATAGCCGTTGTTAGCCCAAATCATGGCCGCCACATGAATAATGATTACAAAGCAGTGAACGTATGACGCCATCTCATTCAAGCGGGATGACATCATACGCGCCACAACTAGGATTCATCCAATTAAACCCTCTATCAATCTAAATAGTGGAAGTCAGCGACTCTGACTTGGACGCAATGAGAAACGCTGTTGCGTAAACCTGAAGCTAGGAAACCATGAATGTAACTTTTAATTGAACCATCAAATAGTAGGAAAATGTACAAATCCAGAGATTGACCAAACTTCAAACAAAAAACATGCATTATCTTGTATTGGTTACAATCGGTCTACGCTCTGTTTTGCTCTATTGCTCACATGTGCCCTGGATCTATCCCTTAATATAAGTTCAGAATGCTAACTGTAGCAGTAATTCGAGGGACACTTTCAAACCCAAACCAAATGGTGAGCCATCTTACATTACCGTCAGCCACCAGGATACACTTTGTAAAGCATGCACAGCACACCAGTGTGTGAAGGTGAACCACTGGGTGATATTTGTGGAATATGATATGTGATATGATGTGATAGGTTATTTATAACGTGGTTAATACCCAGAGGTTTCTAAGCGCGGGATATAGCATGATTAGTGACTTTTTCACTGAGCTTGCCTTGTGTAGCATTATGTATCAGACAACTGTGACTACCGATAGGTGTCACGTGATTTAAACTATATTCTCTAATGTAAGGGAGTTAACTTTTGAACATACTAATTGGATCAGCAATAAGCACATGTTTCTGGAAAGTAATTAATGAATTGTTTGCATCATCTCTCTCCCTCTCTACCATTCCGACCCTATACCCCTCCATGACTATCCGTCTCAATGTATAATTCATATGTATGCTTTAGTTTGTTAAATATGAATTCTTTGATTATGTGTTTTTTTTTGTTAAGGACCAATTTGATTAGTCATTACTCTGACCAGCCCGGCTTTTTGAAAAAAGGCCTCAGTAGGCCGAAACACATGTTAAACAAGATGGGCACATGAACTTATCTATGATTTGATTGTTGAGACATTATTGGCTTTTTATGAAGTCATAGAAATTATACTTAACTGAGAATAATAAAATAACTACAAGACAAACTACTGAGTCCATTTGGAATTTTTGATCTACCAACTTGGCGCACTAATGGAGCACTTTTTGCCTACTACACATATTACTAAGCGCAAGTTTCCTCCTTCAAACTCCCTGACCACCTCTCTGAAATACACGCTTCTCTCTCATCCTACGTGGAAATCACCTTTCCATTCACTGAAGACGCTGTCACTAACTTTAACACAGCTTTTTATGCTGCCTTTTCCTCTCACTACCCTCCTACTACACTCACTTCTAAATCATCTCCTCCACGGCACTGAACTACACCTCTCATCCACACCCTGAAAACAACAGTGCAAAAAAGCTTCACACTTGGCAAAGGTCAAGAAACTCATCTGATCTCCAACGCTATCTCACTGCTATAACTCTAGTCTTGACTCTGCCATACATGACTTTTATTTCTCTCTCATCTCGTCTCACTCCTCCCAACCTATGTGACTCCCAAACTCTCTCAACTCAATTCTCTCACCTCCTAAACCCAGCTCCATTTCCTCTACTTTTTCTGCAAATGATCTTGCTCTTTTTTTTGCATCTAAAATTTCTACCATTCACAATACCTTCGCTAATTACCTTCTATCCTCTCCTGCTCACTTTTCTCCACCACTCCCACCCTCCTCTCCTGCTACTATGTATTCTTTTGCCCCCACCAACCCTGATGAGATGATTGCCCTACTCCTCAAGGCTAATCCTTCCTGGCCCCTGACCCACTGTCCCTGCACATTGTGAAGCACATAGCTCCCAGTGTTGCTCTAAATCTTACTTCCCTCTTCAACTACTCCCTTTAAAATGCACTTTTCCCTCATCCTATAAGACAGCTACTGTCATTCCTCTCCTTAAGAAACCTCGTCTAGATCCTAACTGGCCTGCCAAATTCAACCCTGTCGTTCTTCTATCACTGTACCAAAATCCTAGCGCAAGTAGTATTCAATCCACTCACTGAGTTCCTTGATACTCACAACTTCTGGGACATCTTCAATCTGGCTTCTGACCGCTGCATTCTACTGAGGCAACTCTCCTCAATGTCAGCAACTTCATCTCTTCCGCTCGGCATGAAAACCTTTAATCTATTTCTATTCTTCTTGACCACTCTGCTGCCTTCAATACCGTCTATCATTTTGACTTTCTTGCTACATTCTCTCTCCTTGGCATCAGAGATAAGGCCCTCACTTTGTTTGCTTCATAATTCATTTGACGAATCAACTTCCAGTGGTCCAGGGATGAATATCAGTTTCTTACCCATCACTCAGCCCCATACGTCTAGTACACAGAACGGATATGAACAGATTGGAAACACAAGCAAATTATAAACCTCCTTGTCCAATTTTTGGTAACGTGGACGGAACGGCAGGCTTATCTCTGAAAGGTCATGGATAGTTGGTTAGTTGCAACACAACAAAACTAATATTATTAATACAACTCACCCTGTATAGGAATGCAGAGGACAGACAGTTTCAAAGAAGGAAAAGGGATGCACTCTGGATACTGACAGGAGGGTAGTCGATGTGGTAATTAATCGCAATAGTTTGAGGATACTTGGTTTCAACACAAAGTTAGAAATAGGTTATAACATGTCTCTAGGGGCCTTCAGAGATTGACCAGGGGGACAGAACCACAATGCACCTTGTGTTGTGGGAGTTCTTGGTGCTCTACACGGTCGAGCTGGTTTCAGGGTGCTTTGCAGCTGCTGCAACAGGGTTCAAGATAGGAAACAGTTGTGGGTATCAGACAGCAGGACGCAGTGGCAGTTGGTGAATGCTTTAACTGTAGGGGCGTAAATATTTGCCCCAGATATGCCACAGCGCCGAGCGTAGCCAGGGATCCCACACCATTGAAGGGGTTTTTGGGGGGTTCTCCCCCCAAGAAATTGCTTTAAATATTGGGTGAAATGGGCATTTTAGAGCACACGTTTTAGAAAAACTGGGTAAGAAATGAAACAGTTTGCAATTGTGGTTTGTATGGTAACTCATAAAAACAATCCAATAGGTGCAAGTTACCAACAGTGCTCAGGAGCATTTCTCATACACATTTTCATGAGGCCTTTTCCCACAATAAGTGCCAGTATAAATAATGTTCACACTGGCTGTGCCCATACATTTCCATGGTGACTGAAACATTATACCCTGTTATTCCCATATAAGAACATACTCATATTTACTTTGTGCATAATGCCAGTAATGATACTATAAGAAAACATGTCCATGTTTGTTTTGCCAATACATGGCAGTATCCCCACATAAGAACATACTCCAGTTGGCTTTACCATTAAAAAAGCATGCCAAAGTATGAAAACATGTCCAAACAGGCTGTACTAAAATACCAGTCGAGCTACATAATAGCACTTATCATGCCTGCTTTACCAAAGATGTCCACTACAAAATGCCTTACCACGGTAAGAATAATACCACTGATCCTGCTTGCTTTATCAAAAATGCCCAATACAAAATGTCGTGCCTCAGTAAGAAATGGCTAGACTGGCAGCATAACAAATGCTAGTCTTGCTGTGTAATAACACTTATCATGCTTGCTTTACCAAAGATGTCCAATACAAAATGTCATACCACAATAAGAAATGACTAGACTGACTGTTTTGGAATGCCAATCTAGCTACATAATAACACATATTCTTGTTTTACCAAAGATGCATAATACAATCATTTTACAGTAAGAAAAAAACCCACTGATCCTGCTTGCTTTATCAACAATGCCCAATCCAAAATGTCATGCCTCAGTAAGAAATGGCTAGACTGGTGCATAAAAAAATGCCAGTCTTGCTCCATAATAACACTTACATGCTTGCTTTACCAAAGATTCCCAATACAAAATGTCATACCACAATAAGAAATAGCTAGACTGGCTGCATTAAAATGCAAGTCTAGCTACATAACAACACTTATCATGCTTGCTTTATCCACCATGTGCAGTAAAAAATGCCATGCCTGCTCCATGGCTTGCAGCCAGACATAATCACAATAATGATGAATGTGATTATGTGTGATTGCGAGGCCCTGGGTTGCACTGGGGTAAGGCATGTTTTTTTCTGGCCATCGATCATAGATGCTCAGTAAAAAAATGACAAGCCTGTCTCCTGGGTCCCCAGCTCGTCATACATGCATACAATCAATGTGGTTATGTGTGTATGCCAGGCGCTGGGAGCCAGGAGGACAGGTATGGTATTTTTCACTAAACATCTATCGATGTCCAGTAAAGAAATACCATGCCTGTCCCCTGGGCCTCACAGCGCCACACACACACACAAACAAAGTGATTATGTGTCTATGCAAGGCGCTGGGAGGTCAGGGGAGCAGGTATGGTATTTTCCTACTAGCCATCTATCATAGATGACCAGTGAAGAAATACCATCCCTGTCCCCTGGGCCCGACAGCACCTCAGACGGAGAACTGATTTTGTCCAGTGGGAATGGGGGTTGTGCAACAAAGGCATTTTTTAAAATACCTTTGTTGTACAATCCTCCTAATCCCACTCACCAAAATCATCTTGGACCAGCACCAACACAAACACGCACTTACACAACATACACACAGCAAGCACTCCCTATCTCATTCACGGTCACAATCACCCATCATGCACTCACTCATAACACAAGCATGCATGCATCCATACACATATTTAAATAATAAATAAATATACAAACGAACACATTTACACAACATACACACAAAATATACACACAGCAAGCACTCTTTCATTCACACAAGCACCCATCATGCACTCACTCATAACACAAGCATACACGTATCCATACACATATTTAAATAATAAACCTACAAACACACACAGTTACACAACATACGCACTGCAAGCACTCTGTCTCATTCACATGAGTACCCATCATGCATTCGGTGTCCAGTCATTATCTCGAAAACAAAATGTCGAATTACAATAATGTCGAAACAATAATGTCGAAAACAAAAATGTCGAATTGTTTTTTTTTTTAATTTACATGTTTTTTTGGGGTTCCAGTGGTAAAAAAAAGGGGTAAAACATAAAAAAAAAATGAAAAAAGGGGGGTTGGGGGGAACCCCCCCATTTCGAATAAAAATCAACAAAAAAAAGAAATTCGACATTTTTGTTTTCGACTTTATTTTTTCGACATTATGACTTTCGACATTTTTGTATTCGAGATTATGACTATAAACCCATGCATTCTCATAACACAAGCAGACACACATCTATACACATGCCTAAATAATAAATAAATGAGCATACATACACACATTACACAACACACATGCAGCAAACACTCGGTTTCATTCACACAAGCATCCATCATGCTGGGCTTATGGCCCTTAAATAGCATCTTGTGTAGTAGTTGGGATGCAGAGTAACTCTTAACACCAAACAAAACAACTCAGGAAGAAGGCAAAGTCGTTTAACTGTTTTATTATCAATTGTCTAAAACAGGGAGTTACAACGTACATCAACGGACGTCGCAAAGCATAATCTCACCCGAAGCATTTCATAAAAACACATCATACGTGACGTCATATGTGACATCATACTACATGTCAAATAAGAAAAACCTACGAGGGGGTGTGGTCGGCTCAAGGGGAACATCTAAGTATACTTTCTATAAGGGATCAGGTTGTGATTGGGTCTCTAGAGTCAGGTGGACATCTTATGCCCACCCCTAGTGCAAGTCATCTTCAACAGTTATTTGACATCACAGCTCATCATTGGCTATCAAACTATAAGGCTCTTCACTATATGGCCTTCTACAATTGGTTGTTATGTTTGTGACCTTCTGGAATATTCGGCTCACTAACAACACGTAAGCTGGTACCCCAGGTGTCAGTGGGTGGACTTTTACAGTATCTCCCCATCAAATTAGCCCAACATCTCTCATCACCCATGCCTTCTGCCATGCAGATTGTCTTTGAACTTGTCCTTGCAAAGTATCCTTGCTCCTGGGAATATATGGGAGTGTGAGCATGCGCTATCTCAAGTCTAGAGCTGCTTGCCCACTTTTATTTCCATCCGTAGCGCACGTGACAGGAGACCACAATTCAGCTAATTTTCTAGCATTTCATTGTTTTAAATGAATAAACTTGGCTTTCATGGTGTTCTTCCTTTGCACCTTAACAAGCGATGACTCAGCCTCTCACAGTCACTGTTCTTCAAGGAAAGATAACCAGTTATTGGCTGCTTCAGCCTTTGACACCAGGCCAGGCAGCCTTTCTCTGTCCTTCCTCGATTCCAGCTGCTTTCTTGCTGCAACATAGTTTTTCAGCCATCTTCTCAATGGGCTTAAGCTTACTAAAATTGTGACACCTACGTCCAGATTCTACATAACGGCGGCACCACCTGCAGTCTATTTACTACGTATAGATAGCTCCTATGATTACTTACTTGCGCTGCTGCATCTGTACAGTTATTAAACAGCTTGCATTTTCTGCAGTGCTCTTCACACATGTAATCTTCACTCCACATATGAACGTTTACTCTATTCTTTACTTCATTGTCAGATTCTATGTCCATACATCCTCTTATTCAGCCACTCTTCTCAGTGCGTCACACTAATTTCTTGTGATGTTACCAACTTCTCTTTCTTTCATCTTGATATTCCTTGGGGGACCTCTTCCAAGAGATTGTCATCTCTAAGGGGATACATCAGATAGGTTTTTTTTGTGGATAACCTTTTCTCAAAGACTGTCTGCGGAATAGGCACAACCACTGGTGTCATACATGGCATGATTTCTGGCTTCCAGCATATAAGTAGGAGGGGGTTGGACTACCTGCCAAGTCATTCAGCTGCTCCTCTACACTCCCCCCTTTGGTTGATTCATCGACACCTTCATTAATCTCCACTTTTTTATTTCTTCTCTTGAGGAAGTGCTTCTTCGGGGACCAAACCTCCCTTCAGGGATCCTGCTGATTTTTCATGTTCTTCTAAACTCCAGGTCATGTAGCTGCACTGTCCATTATAATTATAGTAGACCCATTATCCCACATACTTCTTGTGATTCCCTGGATGCAGGAACTTTGTTCCCTCAGGTGCTAAGATGCTGGCCTCTATATATTTTCTTATATCTTCATCTGTCAATTCCTTTGGTCTAAACCCTGATTCAACAACAATTATGATCTTCATTCCTACAGCCTTCTTTACTGTCTTCTTGCACTGTGTAATTATTATCTTGATCACACAGAATCCAAACATTATCATCACTTATACTGCTCAAAGAAACTTGAAGATGTTCACCATCCATTGTGGAACCCATGAAAAGATAGACACAAACCAACCATCATCTGCAATGGCCTCTGTCTCATCTTATATCTGATTGTGCAGTTTCGTCAGCAATGTTATGTCCTCTGTCAAGGTCCTATTCTTTCATTTGTTCAAAGGTCTGAATGTGCAACATGATGGCCCGATTTCGGTGCAATGTCCTCCATCCATCACCATGATCATGTCAAGGACATACCTATTCTGGAGGGTCATCAGTCGTATGGCCCTCAATTCTTCCTTAATAGCATTGAATCCCTTTATGGTGGTTTTGATCGTCTGCAGGAGTTCCCATCAGGTTATTTGTAACCATTTAGCATTTGCCATTGTCTGAATCCCTCGCATAAAGATGGCATAAAGATTGTTGTGAATAATGTGGCAGTCTGGCTAAACAACCTGTGCTCCTATGGAATAGCATCAAAGGCTTCTATTGATGTTGCTGAGATATATTTCTCCCTCTTTGTTTTGTTGAGAAATTTGAGCGCTCTTCTCCTTTTCAAATAGGCATCCGCTTTTGGAAATTCTCCAATGTTCAGGTCACTCTGTGGAATCACTAACTCTGGAATATGAATGAGCACCAAGGAACACGTCCCACCCCACTCTTTGGGCAGCTACATGTAGGCTCTGGACCCAATAATGATCAGATTCATCAGGACAGCTGTTCCTTCCTTAATGCCTGATACATCAAATATTCAGCCACACTGATGATTCTCTCCGACTTTCCTCATGCTGTAATTTCTGAAACATAAGGACGCACTCTTCAGAGGTAGTATCTGCAATGGTCCTCCCTTATTGTGGACGCATGGCAACAATTTTACAATCTACAGCCATTGATCCTTGCCTTCTTTTTCTGCATTTAACACATCTTCCCACTGTCCAATTAATGCTGCTGGTTTGCACACAACCAATCCGTCAACCCATCCTTCGTGATTCAGCACCAATCCTTTAATTTGTAATTGTCCTCTTTCCCAACATATCCGTACCTATTCTTTATTCTTGCCCTGGCAATTTAATATCTTGTTTTCTTCGATTCTGATTCCTGCTACGTTCATTCGAGGCTGTTCATATTTTAATATTTGATGCCTTGTTTCGGGCTTCTCTCATGTCTTTAAACTTTTCACATAGTTATCTTCTCTTTGATTTGTTGCTTTATTCATCCACACCATGGATGCTGTTGGCCCTGGAACTGTCCTCTTGTCAGGCAAAGTGTGAGATGCGTCAGGCAATGGGCATTTTTCACTGGTACCTCTGTAGCTATGAATATTTTGGAGGTTCCCATGGCATAAGGTACTAGAGAACACATGTAGCAACTCTCCTTAGATGTTCTCTCCTCCACCTCTCTCATGTGCTGGCACGACATGTAATTACCCAAGTCTACTGTATTGTCTAGATATGTGTTTATCCCACCATTATCTTGTTCTGCATTCTCTTGTATCTCCCTAATGCACGATTTACGTAATACTCATGAAGCATCCTCTTTGTGGGATCGTATCATAGGAACATCTACCTCAGTCGAAGTTAGCAAACCAAGAGAAGTTCCTGTGGTGGGGAGAACCATAGTAGTATCTATTTCAATAGGATCATCAATATAACAAGGAATGCTAAATAGGAGACACAGAAAGACACAAAGTATAGTCGCACATAAGTACATCACAAACCAACTTATTAACCCCCACCAGTTGTGGCTTCTGGTATTGGTTGGGTTTACTCATTCTCCAAAAACGTACCAGCCTCAACATTCCTCATTTTACTACAGTTGTTAAGGAAAAACACTTTGACTCTGGCAACTGCAATAGATCTGGCAACTGCAGTATTTCTTCTATTATTGCTACAGGCAGCCTTCTGATTACAGGGCCATTCTTAGGATCCTGTAAAAAAGTGTGAATATCAACGTCTCTCTTGACAAGAGCAGGATAAGCTTGAAGGATACATATACAACCAGCAAGTATATGTCTGTGAATATCTCCGTTTGTTACAACCATAGAGCTAACCAAATAGATACTCAGTGAGAAATGAGCCCAGGTACTGCTCTCGTTTCCAGTTTCCAAATTCAAAATCATTGGGATACATCAATACTTTGCTAAAGTTCTTTTATCCAAAGGATTCCTGTGACTCTCGGCAAGGGTTGCACGCCTGCTATAATAGCTATAAGTAGTGTTCAAACGAGTCACAGTCCACATGCAGAATTTGCATTTATCAGCAGCTGGTCGCTTTATTGTCCTTCTTCTTCATCATCGATTGAGTCTGCACACACTGAAATTCTTCTTCTTGTCTTGCTTGTGGATTGACAGCTGGGGGAGGTGCAGTCTTGCTGGTGTATAACATTACGTTGTTCAGGTGAATCCAAGGTCGGCTGCTGAGGGAGTGACATTTTCAACCCAAAACACATTAAATCTCGGCTTGTGTCACTTCCTAGTGAAGTTTCTGATTAGCAAGGCATTGCCAACAAATAGTCTAGGTACTGATAGTAATTCAGGAGATCCGTTTGCTGAATGGTCTTCATTTGTGTTCTGAGACCGACCCCCCCTTACGCTTATGTTGATCTGAAATGAGAGAGATGCTAGAGGTCATACATGTCAAATAATTGTGCAGCTCATCACCTAGCAATTTTGCAGTACTTTGGGCATCACTTCTACTCCTCGATGGAGGTGTAAGAGGCATTCTCATTTGCCTCCCTGTTACTAGTACGTGGGGTGTGAGGTGGTGGTCCGACCCAGGCTGATTCCTTAGGGCGTGTGAAGCTAAGGACAAGCAATATAGCCATCCCTTCTTCATAGTTAGCTTAAGCTTGGCAATCCTTTCCATAAGGAGGACGTTAAGTCTGTTCGCTTGCGGTGTTAAGCAGAAGAAAACTTGTATTTAATGTTCAGCAATAGTCCTCTCTGTTCAAATACTTTATTGACAAAATGTGGCCCATTATCGGATCTCAGCACTTCACACACACCCCATGTTGGAAAGACTTCACGTACTAAAAACTTTGCTGCGCAAGTGGCATCAGGGTATGTACACAGACCTCCTTCGATCCACCTATAGAAGGGACACACCACCACTATCAGATACCTGTATCCATTACACACCTGCAGCATATCAACATAGTGAATATGTAAATGCTGAAAATGACCATTTGGTTGATGAATGACTCCTCTAATCATTCTTAGTGTATGCCCAGCTGTGAACTTCAGACATACGATGATGCAATTCACTACATAGAATGCAATGTGCTCTAACAGAATGAACCAGTCTTCCGCAATTGTTGCAGCAAGAATCTCCTTAGTGATATGAGCTGGGTAATGCAATTGTTCTAGCTTGTTCTTCAATAACGCTACTGGCATCACTGGCTTCCCAGTGCTATACTATCGCCATGGTGCTTCTATGGGGGATAAAGAACATCCCCTTCATTATCATAATTCCTGCTCTTCTTGCAGTGCACTTCCCTGAATCTCCATTAATTGGGTTTTTGGCAAATTATTAAACCCTTTCTCGCATTACCCTAGTCCTGGTTTCTCCCTTTCTTATACTAGGAGTATCAAAACTCGATATATCTGAAGAACATGCAGCCCTTTTGGCTTCTACATCTGTGGCTTTGTCCCTGCAAGAGATAAAATATGTTTGCTTAGTATGCGCTGCACATTTACCTATCGCTATGTCTGCTGGGAGCTATAGTGCCTTAATAAGCCTGTCTAATAAGGATGCATGCTGCACTGGAGTGCCATCTGCTCGGAGGTAGCCCCTCCTTTTCCAAAGTGATAACCCTGCATGTACTGTTGACGTCACATAGGCGGAGTCACTTTACACCATCAATTCCTGCCCTTGTGTTTCTCGAGTGAAAAGTGCGAGGTAGCCTTATACTCACTACAACCTCAAATTCCCCATTCAATGTGTGTTTCACTACAGCTGCACCAGAACGTCTTTCTCCACTTGTATGATACATTTTCCATCAATAAAGAGAATTTCCCCTGATAACCTATGCATTTTCTTTTCCGCCCGGTATATCATCATCAAATTCAACATAATTCACACAGTCATGCTCATGATCACTTTCTGCCACTGTCTCAGCTACAAATGTGGCAGGATTCACTATTTTACATCTGATAATTTTGATTGTTGGATTTGAAATCATTACTTTGTAAGCAGAAGCTTTCTGGGATGTCAACGTAACTTTGGGTTTCTCTAAAATGGCAAACAAAGCATGTTCCACAAAAAGTGTAATAGAGCAGCCCATTACAATACTTGTAGACTTCTCAATTGTGAACGCGGTGGCTGCTAATGACTGTTCTCACGGAAAGTGACCTTTCATAACGTGATCTAAAATCCCACTATAGTACGCTAGCGGTGTGTACCCTAATGTAGTCCTCTGTGTAAGCACTGCTGTCATGACTGTCCCATTCATGTGGCGAATAAGAAAACTCCTCAGCAAAATTGAAGATTCCCAAAATGAGAGCTGTGCAAATTGCCTTTTTCAACTCCTCAGATCCATCCTCCATTTCCTCAGTCCATTCTATTGTAACACCATTCACCTGCAAGAGGGGTCTTGTATACGAACTGTAATCAAACACCCAGGCTCTAACATAATTGCATACCCCAAAACACTGTTACATCTGTTTCACTGTGTGCAGTTTTGTGGTTTTCATAATCACCTCAGCCCTTTCAGGTGTCACCTTTTTTCCCTCATGTGAAATCAACTGCCCTATGTATAACACTTCTTCTTGACAATAATGGAGCTTCTCTTTGTCTACCTTGTATCCCTTGTCTGCTAGGATAGTCATCAACTGAATCGAGTCCTGTCTGCACTCATCTGCTGTAGTGCTACAAATTAAAATGCCATCTACTACTGTACAGCACCTTTTCAAATTAATAGTGCCTAGGCCCACGTTTAGGACCCTGTTAAAGATTGATGGAGACTCACAGTACCGTTGGGACAGCCTAGTATGTTTCAGACAAGTCTGGAGGAACGTAAATGAAGGCAAGTCTTGTGAGTCCTTGTGCAACGGGATTGAGAAAAACACATTTTTTAAATCAATCACTGTGAAATATCGTACATCCACTGGGATACTGAATAGTATCATCGCCGGGTTAGGAACTAAGGGAAACTCTTCCTATACAATCGGGTTAATTGGTCTCATGTCCTGTATGAATCTCCATGACCCTACCGTTGAATTTTTCACAGGATACACCGCAGTATTGCACGATGATTCTGATGGCGCCAGAATACCCTGTTTCATCAGTGCTGAGATAGTCTTGAATATACCATCATCAGCCTCTCAAGACATTGGGTACTGTTTTGCTCGAGGTAAAATCACCCCTGGCTTCAGCTTTATTTTGACCACTCCTATTCCCTTCAATAGTCCTATGTCATACGGGCCCATAGTCCGTAGGACAGTGGGCACCTTCTCCAAATCTTCGTCAAAAATGCTAGATGCTGCTGCATTATTGCCATTCGCTGTGGGATTTCCCCATTCTCTATTTTTATCCAGTATGTAATGCTCATAAAGAACACTACTTCATCGTCTGTTGGATCATCTCTAAACATGTCATCATCAGTAATATTAGTCAACCTGCACCTTTCTTCGAGAGCTATTACTGTTCTCCATGGTCTACCCTCCTCATCTGTTCCTTCAAGCATTGCCATTTCCCTTCGTACTATGGCTACTTCTAATTCTAGAGGGATAGTCTGTCCTTCCTCTCTCTTCATCCATATGTATTTGTGGTCTAAACAAGAATTTGTTAGGTATCCTCATAGTCTTTCCCACTAAGCCAGGTAGCCATGTCAATAGAATGCTAATCCCATAAAGAAAAACCTCTGGCTCTACTGGAATGCCTCGCAGATCCGCTTGCCGTGTGAATACCAGTGTAAATTATCCCATATTCATGTAGTTTATTCCAGGAGTGGAACACACTATCCCTTCGTCAGTAAAAGAAATCGTCAGGTTAAGGTTTGTCATCAAATCTCTTCCCAAAATGTTAACCGGCGTCTGTCGTGAATACAACAATGGAACAGACACGTCACACTCTCCTATAGAGAATGGTAATTCATCAGTAAAAGGAACCCGACTCGTAGCTCCAGAGAACACTTGAGTATTCATGGCAATTCCCGACATAGGATATTTTTCCTCTCATATAAATGAACGAGTCGTCCCAGTCTCTACTAAAAAAGAAAAAGATTTGCCTCCTATCGTCACATCAAGCCTTGGTTCCCCTTGGGGGTCTGGTGTCACTGATAGTAATGAACACATCAAGTTGCCCTGTGTGTTTTCCTATTGTGGGTATATGCATAACCCTGTACCTGTAAAAGGATTCCCTCCCACTACAGTGGCACCTACTATTCTGGGTGTCAGTAATTATCCAGTGTTTGCCTACTGTTGCGTCTGCATTGGGGCATGTTGTGACTGCCCTTGCAGTGGATTCATTTGCACTTGCTGTGGTTGCTGTGTCTGTTGCATTGGCGGCACTTGTGTCTGATACACTGTCTCATCTTGGGCAAACCCTTCCCTATTTTGTGTGCTATATGGTGAAGGATAAGCTCTCCCCACTCTTGAGAATCGGCCATTCTGTACATTCCATTGACTCTGACATATGCATGCAATGTGTCCTGTCATCCCACAAGTACAACATACAGGAGGAGTCAGTCTGACTAGTCCCCCTTGGTTGAATCCTTCTTGCTCATTCTGATTCCCATTCTGTGCGTTCTGAAACCCACCTTGATTGCTTTGGAATCCACCCCTTCCTCTATAGCCTATGCCTCTGCCTTGTGGCAGGAAACCATTCTTCCTTGGTCCATCGAACGCTGATTATTCACCTACGACGTACCCACTGCTTGGTTTATTCCCAGCCTTTCTCCACTTGTCAAGACCGCCCCTTTTATGGCATATTTTGAAAATTTCTTCTGAACTAATTTAGCTTCCACGCCTCATCTTTCTTGTTTTTCTCCTGCAATAGCTGACAGTGATGCACTATTGTCAAATCTATTTCAGCCCATTGCTACGCTTCCATCCCCACTTGCTTCTTCATTTGCCTCTGCACTTGCTCGAGCAAACTGTCACATAAAATGTGGTAAAATAATACTGTACCCTGAGAGCCCTCCAAACATCTGCTTTGCAATTATTAAATGGTGCACCCTCATGTGCTTTGTTCTGTGCTGTCACACCTGAATGGCCTGCTCTCCTCCATATGTCCAAATGTCAGCAGCTCTTTCCCCAAGGATGGCTGCTAATAGAGCCTTAATGTCCCCCATTGCCAATATATTTCCTCCTGTCCATTTTTCCAATTCATAAATCCATTTTCCGGCACCCAATGTCAAACTCAGGAGTTTGCATCTTAAATTATCCTTATCTGTGGCCATGGAATATACTGTGGTCTTGCTCCCCCTTTTTCCAATAAGGGAAACTGTGTGAACCCTAGCCCACAATTGGCTCCCATCGTCTGTCTATCCATGGCAGGGACTATGGTCCCTAACCAACTCCTTGCTGGTAGCGCCCTTAACCTGCTCACATATGGCAGTAATTCTCCTTTCTCACTATACAATCGTCCTCTGGGACGCTCTGAATATGCTATGGGATCTGGCGTCCTTTCCTTAGGTTGCTCTAGATCAGACCATATTACTTCCTTGTCTGCCTGCAGGCTTCCCTCGGGGGCATATGCTCCTCCTTCCTCTTCCCCACAGAAGGATTCTCTCCCCTCATCAGACATGTCTATTCCCCAACTAGTCTGACTCTCCTCCCCTTCTCCCCTATCTAAGTTCAGTCTACCTAAAGATAAGGCGCTGTGTTCGAGGCTGAATGGATGTTCTCCTTCATCTCATAATTGAAATATTAGGAATTGATCACCATTCCCTCGGCTTCCTGATTTGCTACTTTCCTTTAATTATTGATAGGCCTTATTGATCCTGTCTCCAAATACTTCCAAAATCAAATTTCTCTTCGTCTAGTGCTTCTTTAGTTCCCCCTGACGTTGCTCCCTTTAATAGGAGGAACTCTTCCATTCTGTCCCATCGTATTGCTGGACTCGGCCCCATTAGCTTCTTTTGAATGAGGTTAATATCAAGCTCCTGCTGTCTCCTCTTAAGTTTTAACTCTTCATCTAATTCTCTTTGCTTTTTCGCCTCCCTTCTAATTATCTCCTCCTCTTCACTCCTTGATTCTGCTCTCCTTTCTTCCTCTTCTCCTCGTCTCTGTATTCTTTTGTCCCTTAATTTTGCGCTTCCTCCTCTTCTCTCTTCATTTCTCATCTGTCTCTATCTTCTATTGCTCTCGGCCTGTTGCCATGTGTTCTTTACTCCTCTGCCCATTCTTGTTTTTTCTCTTGCTCCTCCTGATACATCTGTTCTCATCGCTCCTTTCTCTTTCTCTTATGCTCATCTTCCTTCAATCTTTATTCTAATTCCCTTTCTTTGCTATCCTGTTCATCCTGATCTTCTCTTTGCCTTACTTCCTTTATGCTTTTCCCATCTAGTTTGAGTAATATCTGTCTTCCCATCCATTTGTTCTGTATGAGAGTTACCTTGTCAGCTTTATCCTTCTCTCCTTTCAATCTCGTACTCTCTCATTCTATTTCTGTCGATACATTCGATCGCTCACTTTTCTCTTCCTTGTTTTGTATGATCTTAAAGATCTCCTCTTTTATCTTACTCTCCTCTGGATTATTGTCACTGCTATAAGCAGGCGGTTCGTATGTCGGAACACTATACCCTTTTACCACTTTCTGTTCCTTTAAAGGATACAACCCTACTTCTTCCATACTAGTGCCTTTTATTTGGGGTGAGGTAAGGGGAGCTGAGGGCTCAACACCTTCCTCTTTACATTGATTAAGCATCCACTCTTCGGATGGCAGATATTCCCTCTCTTCCTGATGTATCTTCCAAAGCTCTAAAATAGCAAACCTTTTCTCCAATTTCTTCCCTGTGTACGCAGCGTGCAAGTTACTGGTCATGTGTTGCAATACTGCTTTCGACAATGATCCCACTTGTGGCCAACAAAAAGCAAAAAATAATGACCCCACAGGTTGTAAAATACAGGTGATGTGGTATACCAATTACCGATACTCACCTCACTTTTTCAAACCTCAAAACGCAAACAAGCTGATATACAACACTGTAGCATACAAGAAAAAATGCCACAGACTAGTCAACAGGTCTAGCACAAGGTTTCCCTTGAGGGATCACTCTCACTTAAGTCTACTATTTGCTGATTCCAAAGAGTATCCTAATTGACTCTGGCTCTATGTGATTTACCTCTGGTTAGCAAGTGGTCATATCATCATTGCTATACATTTAACACTTAAATATTGACCAGAGTCTTGGCTATAATTCTCATTATTTTAATAGAAAACATAAAACAACTTTTGGTGCAATGAATTAATCATGCGCCATAGAAAGCAATAAAAGGTTAAGTACAAATAAAACAAAAAGACCATACAAACATTTTTGACAAGAAGATCCAATGAGACAAAGTTTTCATTTAAACAAAAACTATGAATAACACAAAAAGTAAATTCTATTCCTGTGGCAGAGGGATATTATAACGTTACTTGGTTTTCACCCTATTTTGGCCAAGGCATGCACATCTAAGCTGCCGTGCCTTTCACCCATTCCGCACTATACTGTTTGAGCTTGGGCATGTGCTTTGGCAGTGTATTACATAAATGCATCAGAGGAGTGTCTCGCATTATGACAAGTCTGAATTGACTGTCAATATTTACCTTACCAAACATTATAAAAATACCTTTACCAAAAACAACAAATGTGAGCATGCTCCAACAATCGCTGCTCAAACCTCTATTTTTCCAATATTCTCTGTCTACCTCTGGATTGGTACTAACCACTTCCCTAGATAGATAGTATAACTTCTTGACTTTATCTCAATTGTTTCACAACTGTTGGTATTGCTCTTTGATTCCTTAATTCAACACAAATACATAAACAGACAGACTAGTCAACTATTCACATGTAAACCACAGTGATGACCCTTTTTCCTCTTGCCTCAAATGAATACTCTGATCACAGAGTTTAGCTTGTTTCCTTATGTAAACCCGTTTACACGTGGCCTAGGGATTCTTGCTGGGGTGTGAGATGACCTCTCCTGGAGCCACTTGGGTCAGGATTCTCAGGTGCTATATTTCTCTCTATCTTTACACAATATTTCCCATTGCTCCTGTTACGTTAACCACAACCCAGTTCCCTTTGTTTGCCATTCCCCTTAGTCTATTCACCATTTGCTCTTTTGACCCGAGGACCTCGGTATTGTCACCTCCAAGCAACCCCTTTCACCTTCCAGCTGCAAAGCGCCTGTGGAAACCAGGTAGGGATTTCATCAAAGAGGGACCATGCCCACTGTCTTGATTCGTTTTGCAAGATTTATATTCGGCCCTTCTCCACGGGAAACCCTGTGGCCTTCTGGCTAGATGGCGAAGGATGTCCGATCATCCGTAATACTGGAGTTACTTAATCAATGAGACTAACCATCCTACGCTACTGCCTGGGCTTATTGAACTTTAATAAGGAGGATCTTGTGCAGTAGATGGGATGCAGAGTAACTATTACACCAAATAAAACAACCCAGGAAGAAGGCAATGTTGTTTAACTGGATTATTATCAATTGTCTAAAACAGGGAGTTGCAACGGACATCAACGGACGTCGCACAGCATAATCTCACTCAAAGCATTTAATAAAAAATTACATTTATATAGTGAAAACCCATCATATGTGACTTCATACTATGTGGCAAATAAGAAAAACCTATGAGGGGTTGTGGTTGGCTCAAGGGGAACATCTAAGTGTACTTTCTATAAGGGATTAGGTTGTGATTGGGTCTCTGCAGCCAGGTGGACAATTTATGCTCACTCCTAGTGCAAGTCATCTTCAACAGTTATTTGACACAGAGCTCATCATTGGCTATCAAACTATAAGGCTCTTCGTTATTTGGCCTTCTACAATTGGATAGCACGTTTGTGCCCTTCTGTAACATTTGGCTCACTTGCAGCATGTATGCTTGTACCCCAGGTGTCAGTGGGTGGACTTTGACTGTGTCTCCCCACGCAATTAGCCCAACATCTCTCATCACCGATGTCTTCTGCCATGCAGATTGTCTTTGAACTTGCCCTTGCAAAGTATCCTTGCTCCTGGGAATAAATGGGAGTGTGAGCACGTGCTCTCAAGTCTAGAGCTGCATGCCCACTTCTATTTCCATCCGTAGCCCACATGACACGCAATTTGGCTCATTTTCAAGCATTTAATTGAATTAAAAGAAAACAATTTCTATTCCTGGTGTTCTTGCGTTACACCGTAACACGGGATGACTCAGCATCTCCTGTTCACTGTTCTTCAAGGATAGATGAATAGTTCTTGACTGCTCCAGCCTTTGACACCAGGCCAAACAGCCTTTTTCTGTCCTTCCTCGATTCCAGCTGCTGTCAAGAAACAAACCAGGAAAAATAGAATTGCAGCCACAATGAGGGGCCCAAATTATAGCAGGTGCGATATCTGTCCCTCCTGCAGTTGCATCAGGTGTTGGCAGCCCCCACGACCCAGCAGAAAGCCCAAGGCAAAGGCTACTGTGGAAGGGACTACAACCCCCAGATGCCTTAGCAGCCCCAGCACTACAGAAGAGGAACTGGAACAGCCCACTGACGCACAAGAGAGTAGCTCTTGGCAAACAAACTACCTTGTGGTGCCATTCCTCTGCATACCATAGTCCTCGCAGGCCCTGCAAGCTTACAGATAAATGTTAGGGGATCTGGTGCTTGACAACAGTCACGGAAGCTTTCCTAATCTAACCGTGTGCAGTTGGGAACGGGAGCGGCCACCGGGGCGAAGCAACGTACTCTGAGCCAATTAACAAGCATGACAAGAGCTTGGGGCCGGCACCTCTGGTTTTGTGTATACTTTTGCAGTGCCGTGAACTAGCGAAATCAGTGCAAGGCACATATTGACTCTTCCTTCTTTGTTATGTAAGGGATTTCAATCAGGCACACACCCAGGTCTCGCCTAGCATGTAGTGCACAATGAAACCCGTATTTATTTGATGTCTATAAGTTCAATATTCTGAATGATATACCACTCATATCACACCTGTCTAAAAAAAAAAACCTAGGTCACACTGGATCAGGGATCAGTATAGCTTGTAAAGGTAAATATGTATTTATACCAAGAGGTGACAATACAATTCAGAAAATAAGTAAAGCAATTGAATTCACTTATAATGATGAAAAATCGGAAATGCAGGAAAAAGAACAGTTTTGGTTTGTGAACAGATAGCGTTTAGGTTAATATTCCCCCTGTAAAGTTTTTTTTAAATACAGATGAGCAATCCTACACAGATGTAAATAATCAGCAGGTATTCAGGAATGAAAGTCAATGGGCCTCATTACACGGTATGCAGTAACCATGGTGCTATTAGAGCCATGGTTGCCGCCGGTATTTTACCGTGTCCGCCTTGGTGGATGGCGGAATTACCGCCCTATTCCCAGGTGAGCGGGGGTGGTAATTCCCCATTCACCAAGGCACTTCCCCATTCCCATTTTTGCCCCCATAGGGCTCAATGGGAATGGGGAAGGAGCTAATTACGGTACCGCAAATTGCGGTACCGTAATTAGTACCAAGGTCCCTTTGCGGGCCCGTTCCTTAACGGCTGCTAAAACCAGCCATTGAGGTTGGGTCCGGCAAAGGGACCTCGTAGTAAGGCGGTAAGGGTTTACCAGTACCGGTGCCCTTACCGGTACCGGTAAACCCTTACCGCATTCGGTGTAATGTGGCCCAATGTCTAGAGTGCAAATGCAATCTTCCCTCCCCAAACAAGAGAGAAGACCGTTTTTGGAAAGTGACACTTTTAAACTGACAGGTGACAATTGCTTTGTAAAATAATGCAAAAGGGTGAAAAAATGATTAAATGGAGAAAAATTCTAAGGAAAGCAACACTAAACTGGTCCTAACACACATGAGCTATGATATAAACAACAGTACACACTTTAGATCAGGATGGGATGGAAGAAGCACTTGTAAACTGGGGAAAAGACACGTGTAAACTTTTGAAAACTGCTAATTCGAGGCAAACTTCTACTATGCGATATTGGAGAAGAACGGGTCAAATACATTGTAGCTAAGGGTCTTAGGTATCAGTCAGAGTTGAGATTTCGATTCTATCTTTAAAATTGAAGAAATCATAGAGGTTTTAGTGAGAGGCGTTTTTGCAAAATAGGTGCGAAAATGGAACAGGAATTCGGTTTTAAAAATGACAGATAAGTTTTGTTACACTATATTAATGACTATGAAAAAGAGGAGGCCACACATGGATCTTCACGGTTACATGGCCAGCGCAACCATTCATGTGGTGGATACTCAATTTCTTTCTGGGATTTACTTTAGTTACTCAAAATCACTAAGGAGTTATGGTTTTGTAACACAGATGAGAAAAATCAGCGCAAGAAGGATTCTAACAATACTAGGGTTCTGAATTTAAAGATGGGATGGGTTGAGATTGGGATTATACAATGCAGATATACTATGGGTCACAGTTCTTCCTATTAATACTTACAGTCCTTTGTAATTAAATTGGACCGCCAGCTCTGGTCATAAGATCAGGTCTACCGGCAGCAGGGCACTTCTGGAGGGATTGGACCAGCGGCACGGTTCTGGCCAATTTTGGACTGCACCTCAGACTGGATTTGGATGGGCCCTTCTGGTCACTGGACATGGCAGATTACAGGATGCAAGTTTCAGCGGGCAAGCCTTAATGTTAGCTAGCCAAGCTGAATCAGAATTATTCTTTTAAGTTTTGGATGTTTGAAAGTGGGTCTAGCTAGCAAGAGTTCAGCAATGCTAAAGTCTACATTCTGCAAGGAAATCTGGATCTTCAAATAAGTCTGGAGTCAGCTACAAGATGAAGCGTTCTGGAACAAGGTGTTGCGCGTAAATCTGGATGGGTTCTGGAAGCAGTGTCTCTTATGTGTTGTGAAGTTCCTATATTTATACTGTCAAATGCCATCCCCCAGTTTATGGTGTGGGCAGAATTTCAAAAACACACCCCCATGGCTGTGAGTGGATGCAGGTACGTGCTTTGTTTTAGTTGTCAGTCAGAACAGAGCTGTCATCTTTATGATGGGATTTAGGAACTCCCACATTGATTTTTACCAAGACATAACTTTTGCACACATGTATATTTCTACAATTATGTACCCAATAAAATTGGACACACGCATTTCATATTTGACTGTCTATATTCCCATTCAATTCCCATCTTTGTGCGAGCTGTCTTTCTCATTCTACGGATTTTTATCAATTTTAACCATAACAGTTTGGATTAATGATTTCTAATTCGGTACATCTCTGCACGCTTATCAGTGGATCATGTACATACAATCTTAGGTTTGCAACATTAATGGTTCTGCTACAATGAGAATTTTTTTTATAACTTTGGTCCCTTAAATGGTAGAGGTTTCATCAATGTCTTCAAATCAAAAGCCTGAAATTAGGTTAATGTCTGCCAATTTTAAGATTTTTCCTTCTTTCGGTTGCACAGCTAAAGGGCCTCATTACACGGTAGACGCTAAGGGATTACCGGTACTGGTAAGGTCACCAGTGCCGGTAATCCCTTAGAGCCCTACTACGAGGTCCCTCAGCGGGTCCCGTCCTTAACGCCTGGTCTGACCAGGCGTTAAGGACGGGACCCGCTGAGGGACTTCAGAGCTAATAACGGTACCACAAATTGCGGGACTGTTATTAGCTCCTTCCCCATTCCCATTGAGCCCTATCCGGGCTCAAATGGGAATGGGGAATGATATTTGGAATGGGGACTTACCGGGTCCTCCAGGGTCGGAATGACCCAGTAAGTCCCCATACCACCTACCCGCACCCGGTATGCGTTAAGGGAGTAGCAATGCCGCTAATACATCTCCTACCGTGTAATGAGGCCCAAAGAGTTTTAAACTTTAATCACAAATAAGGATTTAACATTAAAGTTCTCCTTTGTAACCTACCCTTCCCTGGCAGCAGCTGTCCAGTCCTTTGATCAGGGTGGGGTGTAGAGGGAAGCATCCTGTCCCTCCCCTGCAGATTCTGACCTTTGTTCTTGGCTCAGGCAGAGCCGAATGTCTGATGAGGTCTCATTGTGCTCCTCGTTGTCATTATTCGGGACTCATTAGCATCAATTAAGCCTTCCTGTAGCAAGGGGTTGTCAAACTGAAGTGTCAATCATTCCCAGGCTGGGCTGTCAGATCACAATTAAATAGTTGATTAGCTTCAGACTGGATTCCTTTAAATTAAAGTCTTTTCGTTTATCACATATGAAATATAAGCACAGTTTATAAGGGATTTGGACATTTTAAAAGAATTAGCCCTTCACAAACATGCTTTAAATAAGCGCATTTTGCAATCTCTTCAGGAAAAAGAACACGTTTAAACTGGTTTTGACAGCTAATTTTCTGATGCAGCTATCAGTCAGTGAGGCATGGCCTTCTCTGAGCCACCTGTAGAATCTGTGATTTCAGCAACTTTTCATTTCAATAGCTCAGTGGGGAAATGACTGAAATTAGCCCCAAAACGGCACTTTGAAGGTTGCCATTGATTAGGAAGCCGTATTTAAGGCATTTTCTGATTTTAACCCACTTCTGTGGCATTGATTCATGTGACATGTAACAGCAACCACTGCCATTCTCCAGCAGGGAGTTCTTGTTTTGACATCAACTTTGCCTGTTTGTGGCAACGTGGTGCAGCCTCTTTGTGATTTATGAACCATGTGCAGTTTTTTGCAGATTTAGTGCACACAGGGGTTAGCGCCTCCATTTTTGGCAGTTTTATTTCCCCCATTTGGCAAAGGGATGTAGTGTGGAGCATTGGCATGGGTTGAAATATCCCACAGTTAGACCACAGACGCTGAAACGATCATTGATCCCGAGCTCTGGGAGATCGCAGATCACCGGGACAAGCTCCAGAATGCTCGAACAGCTGAAGCTAAGTGCATATATATTTAATGACTTAACGTAATGAATGCTAAGTGAACATTCTCATGCAGAGTCATTTCGCAAAGGCTATTTTCAGTGTTGTCACGCTGTAGGGAACTAATGTTCAAGGTGTAGGTGTTTATACATGTTTAACTTGTGTTTAATATGGAAGGCTAGGCACAGATGTGTGGCATTCAGGCCAGAGTTCCTGGTCAGACATTGGGCACTGGCATCAGTGCCGTGGGGGCAGTCAAACAGGAGGAAGAATCATAGAGTGCTCACCCAAGTGAGTGTGCATTGGGGGAAACTCAGTGAAAACATAACCTGCCTCTCATTCTGAGAGAGCACTTGTATGCATGTAAGTGTGGGTGTACTGTGAGATCAGTGTGCCAGAGGGAGATAACTTCAACAGAGTGTGCCTACACTAGCAACAGCAGGCAAGGAGACTCACAAAACAAGAGCTAAGTAGCATGTCTTTCCCCACAGACCCCTTCCCATCCATAACCACTTCCTAACCCTCTTTCTGGTTTACCTACTTCCCTCATGCACCCTAACCCTCTTTCCATATGGGGGTCGCAGTGGCCTGTGTGTTCACTACTACAGGTGCCAAGACCATCAAGGGGAGGTAGGAGTTTGTGCTGCATCTGCTCTGGAACAAGATTTGCCTTGAAAGTAGCGTGAACCCACGTATTTAATCAGTGCCCAGGTAGCACAAATTGGCCATCATGGAAGACATAGTTCAAGTCCTGCAGGAATTAAAAGCCGAATTGGCGGCTACCCGACAGGACTATGCAATGCTGGCTACTCGAGTACAGGTCCTCACTGCATAGCGGAGCCCACTCCCAGACAGACCCCCTCCACCAGTGGTGGCCCCAGTCCCTGTGCAGTAGAACCCCCGTTGCCTCTAGCCCCACCAGAAAGATATGGGGGGATCCGCAGAAGTACACCATATTCATAACTCCGTGTCAACTGCATTTCCTCACTAAACCCACTGCGTTTCAGTCTGATCAGGCAACAGCTCTTTTGTCATATAATATCATATCGTATCTCACAGGGGATGTATCGGCCTGGGCAACCCGTTAGTCCAAAAGGATGATGCCATGCTGTACGACTGGCGTGGTTTTCAGGAAGAGTTTGGAAAGATCTTCAACTGCAGGGCAGCATCACTCATATGGAACTGAGAACTACTGATGTTACGACAAGGCAGTAAAGAGTTGGTGACCTATGTCACCATCTTTAATCGCATAGTGGTAGAAGTGGATTGGCCGCACGAGAAGAGATTGGCTCTATTCTATGAAGGACTTAGAGATGACTTGAAGAACCTTATTGCACAAGTGGATCTGCAATCAGAATCATGCACGGCAATGATCTATTTAACTTTGCGTTTGGACCACCTTCAGGGGGAGAGGCGTCAAGATAAGAGGTGGTCGGAGCCTAGGCAAAAAACCTGCAAGGTTGGACTATCAGCGATCCACTAGCGCCCTGAAGAGCGAGAAAACCAATACCGAAGCAGAACCTATGCAGATAGGGTCAGTCCAAGGCCCGATTTCTGAAGAGGAAAAAGAAAAAAGAAGGCATGTAAAATTGTATCTGTACTGTGGTAAGACAGGCCATTTCGTGGGAGAATCTGGAACGAAACCAAAAGGGGCCCCCATGGGGGGAAACTCCAGTGCTCGCCAGTGATGGCAGTGGATCTTCCAAGCAAAAACCCAGCTGACGCTCCTAAATATATCTTGGCCAATGTTACCCAAGCTCTCAAGACCCATAGAACAGTCACTGGATGGCTACAGATGCACCAAAAGGATTTGCCAGTGACGCTTATGCTGGATTCAGGGGCCACTGAGAATTTTGAGGACGGCGACTACGCACAAACCCTAGGTCTCCCAGTGTGCTCTAAGAAAAGATATGGATCAACAGCCTCTTTTATTGCTTGCAAGGTAGCTGGTGGGATTTTGCGTCCCACATAAGTAGGCTGTGTGGTTACAGTATGACATCACATGTGAAATTGATTTTGATGGAAAGTCCCTACAAGGGGTTGTGTTTATAATGTTGGTAACAAGATTTCAGGGGTGATCGGGAGACCTATCATGAACCACTTAATCTATTAAAGAATGCACTCATCTAAACAACCTTGTATTGGAGTGTTGTTGTTAATCCAGGAACCTAATCATACATAAACAATTTTGGATAGTAAAATAATGAATGCTACCTTATCAGAGTTTTGAGTAATGTTAAACATGTAATAACTAGCTAACAATTCAAGACTTATTACACACTTGTGCTAGTACACACAATACATATGAAGACCCACAATTCATACAAATCAGAGGCAAACTGGGAAACTAAAGTAAGGAAGAAAGAAACAGCATCACCAGTAAATGTTAATAACATTAAAGTTTATCTTCATGTATACAAATTAATTGTGTGTTTGAGGCCTTCTTATATAAGTGACTTCAATTCAGCAATCCAACTAAGTCAATGCCTAGTCTGGGATGCCCAATGGAAGCCCTTATTTATAGATTTTTATGTCAAGTTCTTAAATCTGGATGATGAACCCTTATATAACGCCCCTCTCACTGAGCCAATAAGTAGGTTTGTTTTGCAAATTAAAAGGTTTATTGGAAAAATTAAACAATATATATATATATCACACTTTTATGAATAAATTAATATTTGATAGCACACTTATGGGTATTATTACAATAGCGACAACTCTTTAATCAGAAAGGAGTAGGAATAGGAAGGGTAAAGTAGCAGAGAATACTTTTACGGTTCAAGGAAATGCAAGATGGGAAAGAATGCAGGCACAGAAATAAAACTCGATATGGATTCAACAAGAGATGATATGATCACTTTTTCCCTTGTGACAACCCACTCCCCCCCTATGCAATATGAAGAGATGAAAATGAGGGCACACAGGTTTTCAGGAATACAATCAAAAGCAGTTCAGTTCCCGTTCCCCCCCAGCAAGCTTAGAGAAACAGGGATGATTTTAAAACACAGGCCAAATACTTTTAAATGTGATTGCAATGAAGTGAAAAATATGCCAAAAATGATTTTAATTCCCTATAGGAGATTCAGGGTAGGTGATAGCTACTTTGAATTAGTTCAGGTCAACACTAGCAATGATTCAGGAGTGATTATCAGGTTGAAAACGAATTTCAGCAGCGGAAAGCAAGAGCAGCTATTTTTACAAGTGGTGAAATTGAGCCATATTACAATTCGTGGCACTTTTTCCGAGTGCGTAAACCGCGATTACGGAAAAGCTATAAGGAGATAGAAGGTTGTTTTGTGTTTGTTGGAAAGTTTAGGTTCTTAGCTTTAAAATGCCAGTTTTATATCATACTTTTATGAATAGATTAATATTTGATAGCACACATGAATATGAACAGTGATCAGTATTGGGTAATATTACAATAGCGACAACTCTTTAATCAGAAAGGAGTAGGAATAGGAAGGATAAAGGAGCATAGAATACTTTTACGGTTCAAGGAAATGCAAGATGGGAAAGAATGCAGGCAGAGAAATAAAACTCGATATGGATTCAACAAGAGATGATATGATCACTTTTTCCCTTCTGACAACCCACTACCCCCCTATGCAATATAAAGAGATGGAAATGAGGGCACACAGGTTTTCAGGAATACAATCAAAAGCAGTTCAGTTCCCGTTCCCCCCAGCAAGCTTAGAGAAACAGGGATGATTTTAAAACACAGGCCAAATACTTTTAAATGTGATTGCAATGAAGTGAAAAATATGCCAAAAATGATTTTAATTCCCTATAGGAGCTTCAGGGTAGATTATAGCTACTTTGAATTAGTTCAGGTCAACACTAGCAATGATTCAGGAGTGATTATCAGGTTGAAAATGAATTTGAGCAGTGGAAAGCAAGAAGCAGCTATTTTTAGAAGTGGTGAAATTGAGCCAAATTGCAATATGTGGCACTTTTTCCGAGTGCGTAAACCGCGATTACAGAAAAGCTATAAGGAGATAGAATGTCGTTTTGGGTTTGTTGGAAAGCTTAGGTTCTTAGCTTTAAAATTACAGTTTTATATCATACTTTTATTAATAAATTAATATTTGATAGCACACATGAATATGAACAGTGATCAGTATTGGGAAATATTACAATAGCGACAACTCTTTAATCAGAAATATGAAGAGATGGAAATGAGGGCACAGAGGTTTTCAGGAATACACTCAAAAGCAGTTCAGTTTTGGGTTTGTTGGAAAGCCTAGGTTCTTAGCTTTAAAATGACAGTTAAATCTCGCTTCTAGGACATACGGTTCAAAAGATACGGACGTTTTTGTGGAGGTGGATTTCCAGAAATGAAGTCAAGATTTCAGAATGACAGATGACACTTTTGCAGCTTTGAAATCACAGAATGGACACACGATTTCTATGCAGTTC
The DNA here is from genome assembly GCF_040938575.1 of Ambystoma mexicanum. Taxonomy (NCBI): domain Eukaryota; kingdom Metazoa; phylum Chordata; class Amphibia; order Caudata; family Ambystomatidae; genus Ambystoma; species Ambystoma mexicanum. Next base: position 587,056,764 of record NC_090923.1, on the reverse strand, counting down.
TGGACAAGTTGAAATGGGTTGAATAAGATTACTTTAAACTAAGAGATGGGTCTAGACAGTTCTAGATACTCACTCCTAGTGTTGGAAGGGAATGAACCTCGTCACAGATCTGGTCAGGTTTGGGCTGCGGTTCTTTCTCCACCGGACAGGTCTCAGGCCCTCTGATTTCTGCGTTCAGCACGGCCTCTGGTCTGCTATCGGCAGTGCACGGCGGTCTGATCTGGGTCTGGATACAGCTCTGCTTTCTGGGTTTGGATATGGTTCTGGCACAGGGTTCTAGCCAGAATCAAACAGCTTGCCCGGCTGTTGAATAGTTTGGTTAGGTTGCTGCGTTCTGGGGCCTCTGAAAAGAGTTCAGCTTTTGAGTAAGGCCCCTTTTCTCCAAGGTTCTAGAGTTTAGTTCTAAAGTTTGGTTCTGGAGTCTATCTAGAGTCTAAGTTCTGGAGCCTCAGGAGTCTGGAGTTTTTGTCTGGATATGGTCAGGCAGCGTGCTGCGCAGGAATCGATGAGTAGTGGAAAAATGAGTGTCTATCTGGGTCTCAGCAGTCTCTTTTAAGGTGTTCTCAAAGGGGTTGTGGAGGCTGACTTTCTATGCCCAACCCACTGAGGATCCTGATAGGTTAAAGGATTTTCTGTCCTCTGACTGGAGAACGGAGTTGTGAGTCAGAATGAGTCATCAGGTATCATCTTTATGGCTCAAGGAAAGGACACTCCCCTTTGTGTCTGTACAGCATATCTTCTTTTTCATAAAACACATATTTACCATATATCCCACGTGTTAATATTACCTAAATTGCATGACAGATTGCTTAAGGTACAGTTCGGTTCAAGTCACATGTTTCTACGAGCTTGGGTTTAGAAATGACAACATTTTGCGCTTTTGATGGGTTTCGCAATATTAATTTTGCATCAAATTTTACACGGAGGTACACACCCTCTCTGCGCATATTACTGGATGTTTTCATTTTTTCCAGCATAAACACTGTGTCTGCAATATTAATAATTACGGGGCTTGGCCTCAGAACATCCCACAGCGTCCAACTTAGTCTCAAACTGTGAGTGAATTTTTCATATTAAGAATCTCCAAATTGTAAATTTGTGTCCGCTTGGTATAACTAGTTATCATTATTGTCATAAAACATATATTTGCTGGACTCTCTGAATCCACAGTCATTTGTCTCCGCCCCTAGAAACTTGGCTTGACTCAGAGATCCGATGTCTTGCCTTCCCCCAGAGCAGTATTGTTCAGGCACACCCAAATCAGCATATCCTATTCAGCTGAAAGAATCCTTTGTTTTGTTTCTCCAGGCTGCAGTGAAATTCTCCTCCCTCTTAATCAACAGGACCATGCGATTTCCTGTGCTGTAGCTGAGAAGGCTAGGTGTGAAGGCTTCCCATGAACAGCCAGCCTTTTGAAGTCTCAGCTAACTCAGCTTCCTGTTTAGCTTCAGAAATACAGGTCTCCTGTCAGAATTTAGAACGCTAGCGCCGGTCAGTGTCAAGCGCTGGTATTGCACCCATTTTTGACAGCTGCCTTACCAGTAAGCAATCCTCAAAATATACTTTGTTCAAATATAGATGCACTTCTGTGGACCTCAGATTCATGTAGATTCTTGCGGGAGAATGATGTTGACCCCCCAACAAGGAGGGGGGATCTTTTGAATTGTTTTGTGAGCCATGATTTTAGCAATTTTTGACATTAAGAAAATGAATTCGCAACAGCTCTGGGTTGCTTTTGGCAATCTGTATTTCTATTCCCAAATGGTTTCAGGCTACTGTGTGTGTAGCCCAATGGTGGTTTTAGGCAGTGACCTCCTGTGCTCACTAATATAGGCAAAAGTGGGTGGCAGCCTATTCTTCAGATTTTTACTGTGCATTTTGGGATGATTTCTGGCAAGTAGCATGCTTTCCGGTGGCCCTTCTGCTGTTTCTGCTACCAGTAATGCACAATGATGTTGCAGGGCTTGGATGAGTGGGTTGAAACATCCCACACTTATTGCACCATGAGCTGAGACCCAACCGTAAGGAAAGTACTTTAAGAACATACGACAAGGTTAACATCTAGATATATAGCACCTTTTGAATTTTAATGTTCGGACTGTCAGTGAACAAAACCACCTGGCTTAGATATGTCAGTGAACAAAACAAGTGCCCCAGATATGTGATTTCAACAGTAATGTCATCAACGACATTTGTGATGTCACCTTTGATGTCCCGGGTGTGAGGTTTAGCAGTGCACAGTGGTTGTGTGAGTTGTGGTTGCTTTGTTTACCATAACTGGAGAATTTCTGAGGTTTTTACATTTTACTTGTAACCATGACGTCCCTTTAACACATTTTTTTTCAGTGAATTGCATAGGTTTTTATTAGTGCAACTTAACCATAATGTCCCTTTAACAAAGTTTTTTCAAGGAATATATATATATATATATATAAACATATATATATATATGTATATATATATATCAGTGAAAAAACATTGTTAAAGGGACATTATGCTTAAGTTGCGCTAATAAAAACCTATTAAATTCAGTGAAAAAATGTTGTTAAAAGGACGTTATGGTTAAATCGCACAACTAAAGACCTATCAAATTCAGTGAAGAAACATTGTTAAAGGGGCGTTATGGTTACAAGTAAAACCGAAAAACCCCTGAAATTCACCAGTTATGGTAAGCTAAGCAACCATAACTCAGGCTACCACCATGCACTGCTAAGACTAATACCCATAACATCAAAGATGACATCACAAATGTCTACAGCGCTCTGCATGTACCTCCAATCAAATTATCCACGAGTCGCCCAAAATCCAGACAGTCTGCCTTCTGAAAGACACATCCATGGCTATCTGCTCTCCTCTCAGGAAACAGACTTTCTGCCAAAGTCTCTCCTTACACATCCCACCCACTAAACCTTACTGACCAATCCCTTAGCCTGCACAGTCTCATTTGCATGCTGCCAGCCTCAAAACCCCATATGTAACATGCGCGATCCGTGGACTACCGCGGTGTCTGCTGACAAATCGTGAAATCTGTGAGAGTGGGGGAAAAAGAAACACCTTTCAGTTTGTTATTTTGTTTTTCACTTATTTTCCTCCAGATGTCTTGACATTATTTTCTGTAAAGCATTCCTTATATTTTCAAATAACGTGGCATTTCCCAATATGGATAAAGAAATGCCATCTGCTTTGAAATAATGACCATTAACAGAATGAATATTGTCGTTATTACAAGACAACATCCCAGCTCTAAACAAGAAAACAGACATGCCTTTGCTAACCAAACACCTAGCACCATTTTGCTGGGGACAGAAAACATTATAATTGTCCCATACTACTCTCGGTAACATTTCAGAAAACAGTCACAAAAGCATCCACCAATCACATCCAAGAACTCTACATCTAACTCTGTCATCACAATTCAGCACTTTAGATGAACTGTTCATCACTCTGAGTACAAGTCTCCTGTGATTGCAAAGCACCTACAGCTAAAACTATTGTAAAACTCTCAAAGATTTCTCCTTCCAGATTCATCCACATCTACATACATCAATACAAATGACAGGTATGAATATTTTGTTTACAGTACATTTACAACTCTTTTATAAATGCATGTGAACAGGGTACCTTCCATTGACCCCGCATAATCTGCAAAAAAAGCATACTGTAATTTCTCCAATCTCCTATAATCAAGTTTACTTACAAATCTGTCTGCTTTCCAAATTTTTATTAACCAATATTACTCATTGCAATATCCAAACTATTATTCTCTTATTTCCTTCTGTCATTTTCACAACCACTTACCCCTTAACACACTATTATGAAATTCCGAGAATGCACACAAAACAGGAAACAAGCTTGTATCTTATCAAAGCATTAAGAGTACATACAATGCATTTATTTAAACAGAGTACCTGACAATTGCCATTCTTGCAAAACCAAACAAATACAAGTGTACATTCAGAAGAGTGCTAATAGAAATGTGGATAAAAAAGTCGAAGAGCTGAAAGGTTTCCAGCACTCATGTAGCAAGTATCTATGCACAAATAAATGAATGGGATTCCACACACACAAAACATTCTCCTTTTCGATCTGTACATCTTTCCAAGCTTTTTTTCTCACCATACTACAACTTCCACTAATTCATTACCACACTAAACAGTGCAACAGGAACACACACTTCAAAAGTGCACCTCATAGGACACACCTATAAATACTCCACTAACCCCCTTAGTAATGATGCTGATGCTCCAAAATCCCCATTCATATACAAAGCTATGCAATTTAACACATACAATAGCTCTTATAGCTCTTCCTAGAAAGAAATCCTTCTGCAAATGTAACTTATCTAGTCTTCAAGAGAAATTACTGTGCCATTAACACACATATGTACTAATTCCTTCTTTCACAATTGCAGTGAAGACAACACTCCCGAAAACCAGTATCGTCTGAAGTACAAGACAGAACCCAGAAGAAACCTACTCTTTGCATCCAACAAAGTAAGTGCAATACTGTCGTAGTGTTCTAACTGTTACTCGAACACTGTACTATTCTAGTATTGTAGAACAAACAATTCTATCAACCCTACAGCATTAGATTCAGTATTATTGATTGCACCTCAGCAGGTGCACACTTTGTATTGTCATCTGAACACCAGTATGGGAACACACAAATACGAGAATAGCCTTCCCAACCTGAAGTAACAGTCCTTTCCACAGTCACACACCTCTACATACATGCCTACTATCATACTCAGACACTCATGCACAATGCACACATACATTGCACAATGTTCCAACCCACCCTTTCCTTTTTTCTCCAACAGACACCAAAGAATGCGTAGAATGGTATTTAAAAGACTGCAGCTACCACTAGTGCTAACACACACCTATAAATATTGATGTAGCCACAAGTAAGCATGCCAAAATAATTATTTTACAAAAAATGTTCTGCCACAGAGTCCACGAACAAGAGGACGTGGACCAATAGAGTACAGATGACAGGATTCTGTATCATTTACAAAAGTTTTCCACACAAGGTACTGTTTTATTTACATAACACAAGCAAGAAATACTTGTTAATAAATGCTTTTCATACTAAAAAGGGGGACTCAGCCTATAACCAGCTTCTCCTATCATACATCATTCATACACAACTCATACATACCATCACCATACTAACGTATATTCAAAGAAAGAAGAAATACTTGTTATCCTAAAACATATACATCAATTCTTGAATTTGAGTACAACACTCTCATGTGTTAGAGATGTGGCCCTTTGTGATTATTACGAAGAGTATTTTCTTGTCCACACATGTTTTGGTTGTAGTCCAAATAGTGGGCAGAAAACACCTTGCCCGATATTGTGAACAACCTTCCTCAGGACAACTATCCAATGTGTGTTGCCTTGTGATAGGGTAGGTGAGCCTCTGAATCGCCACTGTGTATATTCAGCTGGTGGTGGCTTGTTTGTGGGATCTATCCCTCTGTTCAATTTGTCTATAATGGTGTGATCATGCGCTGTATTTGCACACGGATAAATACGGTTTACACAATGTGCTTTATGATGCTGTAGATATCGTTAGCGAGTAAATCCTGCTTATTGAAAACTCATATGATTCACATCACATCCACTGGTGGTGCCATCTAGTGATGCATCCACAGCTCTACACGTAGACCCAACATGTGGGAGAATGGAGTGGGAGTAATGGAAAAGTTCAAAAAATCCGAGTGGCTACGGACGTGAAGCTAGAATGCTAGGGTAGGATTCTAGCTTCACATCCGTAGCTGCTTGGATTTATTCCCATGATGTCAGCCATGCCTAGCAACGGATAGGTAAACAATGACACAGCCATTTTCTCCAGCTTCTTTCCGGCGCGCACCCAAACGCGAACACGGACGCTGCAATTTATCCCTAAGATTCAGACCGGGATTTTGAATCTTTGACACTACAACATTGGAACCTTTCCTCCTATCACAGTTACACTCCCCATTTTGGGTGCCTGCTATGATCCTGAAGTCATGTTCTATTGTGGTACCACAGCCTGCTATATTGTTGGATGCTGTGGCTGGGCCTGTTGTGTTTGCATGGGTGCCTGCTTTGGCTGCTGTTGCGGTAATTGCATTTGCAGCGGTGCTGACTGCATTTGTTGGGATTACAGTGCATATGTCTGCACATACTTGTGATCTTGGGCATAATATTTCTGGGGTCTATATTATATTGTGGAGCATAACCAATCCCCCCTCTTTGAGCTTGCCAATTCTGTTGCAAGCCTCCTCTGCTTCTGCATGTCCTAGCCTCATGTCTCATTCTCCCACAATTCCAACATTGTTGTGGCTGTCCACCATTAAATTCTCCTCTTCCTTGAGCATTTTGAAATCCAACTCTTCCTATTCCTCTAGGCCCATTCCCTCTTCCCCTTGGCCATAAATTGTACCTGGTCTGATCTGCGGGATATTCTGCATTATTTTGCTGCCCTGACTGTGTCTCTTGTGTCACCCCTCTTTAATTACTTGTCAATACTGCTCCCTCAATGGCTACTTTGGACAATTTCTTCTGAACTAACTTTGCTTCCTCCTGTTTTCTATGCTCTGCTTTCTTCTTCTATTTCTCCAGCATTAATCGGCAGTGATGCACGATTGTCAATTGTATTTCTGCCCATACATTCACTTCCATTATCACCTGTTTTTTTTATTGCCGTTGCATTGGCTCAGGCAGCCCCTGACAGAAAATATTGTAAAAAAATGCCTCAGTTTTATCCCATGGTTCACAAGTCTCCTGCCGCCATCTGTACTGAATATCTTGAACATAAACAACAGGATCTTCATCCTCGTCCATCTTCCTAGTCATGATCGCACCCATGTCTGATGTATCGAATATTGCACTCTTAGCGCTTGACATACATCTGCTCTGCAATTATTAAATGGCGCTCTATCATGTGTCGTGTTTTGCGCAATCACACCTGCAAATCCTGCTAGTTTCCATATGTCGTCAGCTCATTCCCCTAGAATAGCTGCTAGCAACCCTTTTATGCCACTTATAGCTAACGTCATACCTGATATCATCCTCTCTAACTCATAAATCCATTTTCCCGCACCGGAGGTTAAACTCTGCAATTTACACTTTAAATTATCTTTATCCATCTGCCGCTGTGGTATATATTGTGATCATCCTCCCCCTTCTCCAATAATGGGAATTGTGAAAATCCTGCTTCACAATCATATTTACCTTGTCTTCAAGGTAGAGCTCGCCTTACCCATTTGTTTCCTTCCTAGTATTGGTCTTAACCTGCTTAAGTATAGTGGAGATATATCCCCTGTACTGCGTTATGGGGCTGGTGGTCGCTCAGCATAGGGTGTTGAATCTGGTGTCCTTCTTTTAAGGTCCTCTAAATCTGACAATTATATCACTTTTTCTGCCCTCGATTCATATGAAAACCTGCATGAGCCCTCTCTTTGCACCCTTTCATTCTCCTCCATGTGTTCGCCTGATGTCATTATGCCCCAGCTTGTGTGACTACTGTCTTCTTCCGCACGTGCCAAGGTCTAATCTATTTAAAGACAATGTGCTATATTCGTCTGTTATGACATCACCTGATCTACAGGAAGTTCCCTTTAATAGAGATCCTTCTATATTCTCTTGGCTTCCTCTGTCCCTCATTTGGCTATATGGGTTCCCAAGCCTTTGCTCCATGTCTATTGTATCCTGCCCACCAGTCCATACTGATCGCACATTCCTTGCAGCTCCCTACGGGGCTGTTGTGATCCTCTCTCCTCCTCCTCCTCTAATCGGTCTTGTGCATCAATAGGCACTATACTCCTATGGCATAAATATTCTATTTCATCATCTTTTAATCCCCTACTCTTATTCATTTCTTCTTCTCTTCTCCTCATCTTCCTCAATTCATCATCCTCTCACCTTCATTGCAACCTACCTATTTTCATTCTTTGGGCTTCTATCGCTTCCCATTTTTTCTCTTATAGTCCCTCCTTTTCCTTTCTTGCCTCATATCTTCTTCGTCTTCCCTTTGCTTGCATTCTTTATCCCTCTCTTCCTTGTATGCTCTTTCTTCTACCTTCTCTTTCTTTTCCCACTCTTCTCTCTCCTCTCTTTCTCAAACCCCATCAATTCCCTTAAACTCCTAGTTTAAGCAATATTTGTCCTCCCATCCGTTATTCTGTCCTATTGTTATTTCCTTAGCTCTATCTTTTATTTATTTCTATTTCCCTGCTTCTTCCTCTATCTCTATTCATCTATCTTGTCTGTTGTTTCTCTCATCAACCTGTTTAATTTCATTGTGCGCTGCTATATCTTTACGTTCTCTGCTCTTGCTCTCGTCCGCATTATCCTCACTGCAATAAGCGGGGGGCACATAGATTGGAATAACATACCCCGCTGCTGCTTTTAATTCTTTCAAATGGTATAATCCCTTCTCCTGGGTGTTCATTCAGTTCTCTTCAGGAGGTGAAAGGAAAGCCAAAGGCGTTCTATTCTCCCCTTTATGCTGAATTAACATCCAATCCCTATCTGCTGGATCCTCTTTCTCACTTTGGTACATTTTACCCTTATATGTGGCATGCAAATATGTTGTCATATGCTGCAAAACTTCTTTTGACAGTGAACCCTCCTGAGTCGACAGCATGAGTGTGTTATTAGTCATGCCTCAAACCCATTCCGAATGATATTTCCTTATTTTCACTGGTTTTCTTGGTAGTGTCCTACGTACATGTAAAAGAGGTGTATCCCCATGAAGAGAGATCGGGTTTGATCGTCAATACTTACCCGTTGTTTTATTTGATTCTTTATTTGATCAAATATACCACGCCGATCAATTGGCGCATTCACCATCAATCACTATTTATAATCCCAATCGAGATATATTTAAATTCTCACTTTATTTTAAAACTCTATGCGATTATAATGTATTTACCTATTTTTTTACAATTTCTGTTAATTGTTATTATATCGTTCTTGTATTACAGGTATATTAAGAGTCTCTTCTTTACTTAAATATCACTTTTCTTTGATTTTTTCCTCATGATTGTCGCCAGTCATTTTTCACCAATCTCTTTAATTTTTTACTATCATTTTATATCCATTGGTCTAGCCACAACAAAAGATTTATTTTAACAGTTTTATAACCCGACACGTGTACTTATTTTTTTTTTACTGTATACGCCTTCCTTTACTATGTTAGTAAATGTATCTTCTTCTCTGTTGTACTCCATTCTGGAGTTTGATACATAACTCTTCTGAGGGCCTTGCCTCAGGAATCCTTAATACCCTTTATCTTAGTACATACCCTTCTGTTCTCTCGGAACCAGGAATCAAGGTATCTACTTCCCCAAATAATCCTGTTAGTTCATACACTTATTATTTATAACACAATCCCTCCTCCTATTTTTGTCACGTTACTTTTTCTACTTTCATCCATGACTATGTTCCAGTCCTTCTGCATCGACTCTCCCTCTATTGACCAGTTCACCTTCCATCCATGGGGTGCCAGCGGGGCTTGGACAGGAATTTCATCAAAGAGGGACCGGCCAACCAAATCTTCCTCACACGTGACACTGCGCACTGATCTCCACAGAAAACTCAGCGGCCGTCTGGCTAATGGCTGGAGTAGCCGAGCATCCGGGGGTCTGGATCTTGCCTAGATCGACTAGACCGCAACCATCCTCACTCCTACTAAATTGTGCGGTAGCACTTTGAAGCATCTGTTGTGCTAGATGAAATTATGATAATGCTTGCAAACCAAAACTGGACAGACCCAAGGAATATGGCAAAGTACTACTTTATTATCATTTCAATGAAGTAGGGAGACCTGACAAACATCAGACTGATACATGTGCACTCACACAGCAACTTGATTCCATAGAAGTATTATACCCCAATATGCGTCATCTATGATGTCATTCTACGTGGCAAAATACAAAACCTATCAAGGGAAGGGATTGGTGAAGGGAACATATCTACTTAGAGAACATACAAAGATCAGTGCATCATTGGCTACCCCTTATCTGTAGGGCACGACTTGAACTTTAAAGACATATTGTACTGATTATAATGTAGATAACAGTGTATTGGTTCCTGCAACATTGTATGTTAGGATTTCCCCCAACACCACTGATTGGTTGGCATTCCATCCCAACCTTGCACTTTTGGCTCCTTAGCATCACGTACGTGAAATGAAACCTGGGTGTTTGAATCCCATCAGACTACTGCCTATTTTCCCAATTAGTCTATCGTCTGTCATCGGTAGGCCATCAGCCAAAGTCTTCTATTTGTAGTTAACCTTGTTGCTGCTCACTGTCCAGGAGTGTGAGCATACCACTATCTTAGCTTAAGGTGCTAATGATTAGCTTTTGTTTTCAACTTCTGAGTCACATGTGAAAAGACCACAAATCTGTCAATTTCAGCCTTCCATTTACTGCTATTTAATTTAATTATACAGGATGCTGTTGCTCCTCTTGGCCTCTAGAGACTTGCTCACTCTATCTCATAGAAACTTTATACACTTTTAATTGATCATCAGTTTGGCTCTCATAGATGTTTTCATCTTCTTAATCTAAGAAGAAAGACCCATATTCAGACTTATCCATGTACCCCATTTGTGCTCTTTGCTTATCCTTTAAAAATAGCATCTTCGCTTTGGGCCAACCTTGACTCATCATCAGCTTTGAGCAAGAAATAGTTTTCCTCAGTCTCCCAATTCTTACAGCCTCAGCCTGTCTCTGGGGTAGCTTGTTTAAATTCAATGTGAGCCAGCATCCATTTTCCTGATATCGCCGTCCTTGCCACGTTATATATTTCTCCATAGCAAGCTTCTATATGTTGTCTTCCTACCTATCATTGCTGCGTATTTACATTTATTGGTCACTAAGTAACTTCATCTTCTTTAGATCCATGATTACTTTAGCTTTAGGTTCATGTTACTCTCAGTGCTTCAGTTACATTGTTACTTAATATTTTCATATCGTTTCAAGATAGGTTCATATGTCTTCTTCATGACACAACTATGTCCTGGTCAGATTTCGCTTTAACGTCCGTCCATGAAAATTCATTGCTGCATTCTGACATCTCAGCAAGCGACATCCTTTCATGTAGCTTTTTTCCATGCGACCTCCTTCCACATTTTTAGTGTGAGGGTACATTCTATATGGCTGTCGGAGTGCATAATGTCTCGCATACACTCGATGTGGTATAGGAACGATGCAGGGGTCCTATCTATGGCTTTTCTTCGAGTGTTCAAATATGGCGGCGGTGAGAGGGCGGGAACTGGCAAGAAAACAATGACCTTGACCTGCTCTTCTACATCATATACCCTGCTCCCTACCTTCCATGGTTTGCTTGTCGTGGTGTCTCTGGATCCAATCCCCCTTTACCTATGTACTTGGTAAAATATGCCTGCAAAATAAATACATAACATTATCTTTTATTCTTTATACTTGTATTGTGCAACATCATAATGCATTAAGCCTATGCAAGCTGATGTATTCCATTATAATGCACAGTTTATCAGAGCTGTGCTCCTAGCAACCATGAACTAAAGTAGCCAGCCCCGAGGGCATGGAGTTGCCAATTAAACGAACACTCTCAAAATCAATAGTTCTGGCTTTGTAAATGTAGAGGGCATGCTTTCCTTTTGTCTATCCCTCACAGTATACACAAAGCACATTCTCACCAATTGCAAAGCCTGGCTTGTTCACTTTGCGTATGATTGTTATTGTAGATTTGCTTTTAAAGAGAATTCCCAATGCTTCCACTTCATGTCTGCAAGATTGCCAAGTGCCCTGTTTCCTTTGCAGCCCTATTTTGTTTTCATTTCTCTGACAAGCACCTACCTTACACACTCCAGAAATCAGCCAGGTCTCATTTGAATATCAATCAACGCTTTTTTTTATTTATTAGATACTACAGTATTCTTCCTGTAAATATTGTTATTTTTTCATACAGAACGCGTTACAAAGGGTTGAGTAAAAGGACAGTAGTGTGGGAATAAACATAGCCAATCTAACTTTGAAATGCGTTTTACTTGGGATGCTGGATGGGGTGCCACAGGGGCCAGGTACCAACATCCATAGCATGATGCTGGGCCCAGGGATGGCAGAAGGAGGATCCCCTGGACCAATTCACTACACCAAGCACCAGCTCTGTAGCAGAGGATGTGACACAGGGTTTGTGCACATCGTGCGTCAGCCCCTTTAATGGGTGCCCCAAAGTATAATGTCACTCAGTGCTCTAAAGTTCGCTTCGGCGGCATGGTGTTTCTGGATCAGCCTATGAGACATGGGCACAGTATAAGACACACGTTTAGTAAAGAGTTAGTTGTGCCTGGTCCAGGTGGGCTGTTCAGCAGAGAAGCAGCAGCAGCAGTGCAGTGGAACTCTGTTTGAGGGTCAGAAGCACGCAGACCGTGCATGGCCAATTAAAAATGGGTGATGCACCATTTATGAGCTTGGTCTATGTTCTGCCGCTGTCCCATGTGGCGGCACATACATTATGTGCTTTTAAGCAGGGTTGCCTAACAGACCAATCACGGCCTATAGAAAAGTACTGAGGCCAAGTAAAAGGCCCAAAGGAAGACACTCGTGCACAATAAAAGACCTAAAAGGTAGGTGCTGAGGCCCAATAAAAACCACAACTCCTGCAATTTTAGTGTGGGTTCTAAGAGCTGGAGAGAGGGGGCTGTGGTAGAGATCAGGAGAAGTCTGTTTGGAGACAGGGAGAAGGAGATAATACCAGGAGGAAGGTTGGAGAACAGGCGGCAAGAAGTTGTGAGGAGAGTGATGGAAAGTGCATTGGAGATAATGAGACAAGGATTTGTGACCAGGACGGCAGAAAGCAATGTTGGGGAGGTGACAAAGGGTTGTGGGGAAGGTACTGGTTGTGATGAGGATGGTTGAAAGAGCATTAGAGAGGAGGTGGCAAGAAGGGGTGAGGAATGTGCAGGAAAGGACACTGGAGAGGAGGTGTCAAGGAGTTGTAAGATGGATGACAGGGCATGTGGAGAGCAAGTTTGAAGGAGTTGGGTGGAAGGAGGATGTAGGAGAGACAGCCTAGGAGGGGGTTACGTGTAATAACAGGAGGGAGGTGGAAAGTAGTAGAAAGGAGACCGTGGAAGGAAGCTATACAAATGAAGCTTTAGTGAGACACAAGAAGGAGGTCCAGAGGATTGTTGCAGGAGTGGTTGAAGACAGAGCCAAGGAAGTAGAGGAGAAGAAAGATGGGATAGGGTGGGGTAGGAAAATTGAGAAAGGCCCCCTTAGCAATTAAACCATTGTGGATTGTTGAGGAGGAAGACATGGTTTGGGTTTCGGGGAATAGAGCCAGGACCTTGGGCTAGCACAAAAGATAGCAAAGAGGAGACTATGTTAGCAATTCCCAGGTGGACGCTCTGCAGATTGTTCAGCCTGCCCATCATAGTCCCTGTTCATCGCAGGCCCAGAATGCAGCAGCACGTGGACCTGGAAGTCACTGTGAAGGACATACCACTACACCCATGACGTGAAGCAGATAACCAGTCCCTACATGATCCAGAGACAAGAAAGGTGCCTCTGGGACAATCAGATACCCCAGGACTGTGAGTGGCTATGGACTTACTACCTTCTCTGGCAAAATACCTTGTTTTAGGTTTTGCGAAACCAAGTACTTTGAAGCAGGGGCGTTGCTAGGGGGTGCTAAGGGGGCTATAGCCCCTGATCTTTTGGTTGTAGCCCCGGATAGAATCTCAGGAGCTACAGCCAAAAGACTAGCTAGCCCCCAGTCCCAACAGTTCCAACATCAGTGTAGCCCCGGATCTTTTCCAGACCTAGCAACTCCCCTGCTTTGAAGCTCAAGGCAAGGAGAGGTTATCCTGTGAGTATTGTTGAATTTTACTAATCTGAGCTCAAGAAGAAGTTATCCTGTGGATATTGTTGAATCTAATTAAGCTCAACCCAAAGAAGTTATCCTAAGGATGTTGTGGAAACCGTATTAAGCAGAAGCCAAACACTCATTTGTAAGTCACAATGTTCTCCTGTAATCTAACGAAAAGATTACCAGGCCGATTCATGGAATAATTAGCGCGGCGCAAGTGGGCAAAAACGTGCGAATCGCAGTGGAATAGCGAAAATCGCAGTGCAAGTGCGAAAATCACACGAAAAGCAGCGCACATCGATTCATGGAAGTCCGTGCGCGAGAAAACCAGCGGATGTGCGATAAAAAAGTGCGCGGCTCACGTTGGCGCACAGGCCATCTAACAGCGTGCGCCAGGTCACAGCGAAAATCGCACAGGCCACAGCGAAATTCGCACATAGCGCGGCGCACGCAACAAAAGTAGGCGGAACACGGGCGTAACACTCGGAATGGGGAACAACTAGCCAAAACGTGGGCGTCACGGGGGAAAGTACAGGGCACAAGTGCGCGGAACGCCCACACGCTCGCCTACAACACGTATTCATGGAATAGAATAGGGGAAAAAAGCGCACGCTCAAACCAGCGCACAGGCACAAACACGACCGCCACAAGAAAGCAGGCGGTAGCGTCTCTGCGGCTGTAAGAAATGTGCGCCAAAAGGTGCGCCAACAAATAGCACCTATATACTGCCATGATGAATGTCCTATACTGTGGCCCTCCAGGACAAATGACGTGCAAAGGGGTACCCACAAACACGGACACCCGCTGACAAAAAATACGTGTGCGTGTATACCGGGGTGCGCGGGAAGTCTCACACGCGATTTCAGCAGGGTACGTGTATTACAGGGGTTCGCGTGAAGTTTTTCACGCGATCGGGCCTGGGGGAGCGGGCGACGTGTATTTCAGGGGTTCGCGTGAAGTTTTTCATGCGATCGGGCCTGGGGCAGCGGGCTACGTGTATTTCAGGGGTTCGCGTGAAGTTTCTCACGCGATCGGGCCTGGGGGAGCGGGCTACGTGTATCTCAGGGGTTCGCGTGAAGTTTCTCACGCGATCGGGCCTGGGGGAGCGGGTTACGTGTATTTCAGGGGTTCGCGTGAAGTTTCTCACGCGATCGGGCCTGGGGGAGCGGGCTACGTGTATTACAGGGGTTCGCGTGAAGTTTTTCACGCGATCGGGCCTGGGGGAGCGGGCTACGTGTATTACAGGGGTTCGCGTGAAGTTTTCCACGCGATCGGGCCTGGGGGAGCAGGCTACGTGTATCACAGGGGTTCGCGTGGGGTTGGGTACCACTCGCCGTCTGCCTTGCGTGTAGAAGAACGCGTAGCCAACACCCGCTGTGAATTAATAGCGTGTGAACCCCAACGGATGGAAAACACACGCACCGCACGAAAAGCACGTACAGGACATAAAAGCACGCGGGATCACCAAGCCCTGCCAGGGCAACGCCCGTGCGCAAAACGTCACAGACGCGCTTACGCTGTAAGGGCCTTTGGTCCAATGAAATCGCGTATGCGTGCTGACGCGCTTACGCGCTAAGGGCCTTTCCTCGATTTTCACGCTGACGTGCAGGATTTTCACGTGCCAAATCACTCCGTATCAAGCTGGCCACGCGAAAACACACGGAAGACCACGCTCCTGCCCAGAAGGCCGAATTACTGCCCCCCAGTGCCCCGAGCAGCCTCCCACGTGCCATCTGCTGCTGCCTGCCTGTCCACCCCTGCTGGAACAGAAGACTCCCGACTCGGATAACATCGCTCCACAGCCCAGCCCCAGGACCCAGTTGGCCACCCACTCCTGCCCCTGAGGTTGCCATGTCGGGCACATCAACATCTGGCACCAGTGGCAACCCCCAGCCAGAGGGGCAGAGGGGCACCAGCTTCACTGCCACCGAAGTTGGTGTCCTGGTGGAGCAAGTCCTGGGGCAGTATGATGCCCTCTTCGGATCGTCCCGCGCCAACAAGGAAGGACGGGACAGGATCTGGGCCGACTGTGTGGTTGCCATCAACGCAGAGGGGGTGGCAACCCGCACCATCCAGAAGGTCAAGAAGCGCTGGGAAGACTTGAGGTCCAGGACCCTCATGAAGGCCCGGCGCCTCGTGGAGGGGGGCCGGGGCCGCATGAGTTCCATCCAGTTGAGGGTCCTGGAACGCGCACACCCAGCGCTCCACGCCCAGGTCCTTGAGAGGGAGACCCGTCTGGAGTTGAGCGGTAAGTGGCCAAGCATTGCTGTGTGAGACAGGGCATGTTGCAGTGTGCTGGTTGTCTGATACTTGCCTGCATGTGTGACATAGGCCATGTACGCATGTATGTGTGCAGGGACATCATGGGAATGCATGTGCGACCTGTAATGTGTGAACCGCACGGTTGTTGCATGTGTTTGAATGCGACATGGGGAGCCCTGTGCAGATTGCACACATGAGAGCATGGCAGTCTCTGTTCCTGGACATGGGTGGGGGCGAGGGATGGGTGCTGATGCCAGATACATATGTGGTATCCATGTCTGTGTGCCTGACCTGCGTGTCTGTGACTTGTGAGTGCCATGGATGCATGACACATGTCTGTGACAATGTACAGATTCACTGATGCAGCCTAGTCATCCTTGTATGCACTGTGATTGGGGTGTACGGGGCCAGATGGATGTGACTGAGGTGAAGTGTGTGCATGTGATAGGCATGACCCATGATGCATGTGAGTCCCATTACATTGTATGATTCGAGAGTCCATTGGACATGCATTGAAATGTCCATGGCACGCACCATGACTGTCACTGTGTGTGTTTTGCCTGGACTGACACATGTGTTGTGGTGTGACATGATGGAAGTGTACTTTGACAGTGGCACTCATCTGCTATTGCTTCCTGTCTAGGGGACCATTGTGCAGTACCCTGATGCTTGTGTTCTATGTCTCCCTCTACGCAGCGGCTAGTGAAGGAGAGGGCGGAGACGGCGCTGTGGAGCCAGGTGGCGGGGATGCCCCCACGGCTGCAGCGGAAGGGGTGGGTGAGCCCCCACAGGGGCCTGCTACGGCGGTAGACGGCGAGGAGCCATCCAGGTTGGTGGTTTCCACAGAGGAGGAGGAGGCCGCCACTGAGGCGCACATGGGGCCTGGTGGGGGCATCCCTGCTGGTGCAAGTGGTGCAGTCCAGGGGCAGGGGCAGGAGACAGCACAGGTCACCGTGGAGGGGCCTGTGCATGTCGCTGTCCCTGAACCTGTGGGTGCACCACCTTGCACCAGCAGGGATGCCCCGTCCCAGGCCCGTCCGCAGGTAGAGGGGATGTCCATGTCATCTGACTCCCCTCCACCTGCGGACGAGGGGACCCCTGGCCGTGTGGAGAAGGTCCTGATTGGGGTCGCGATGCGCACGGCTGTGATTCGTGATGCCGTGCGTGCTTCCCAGGAGGAGCACGCACGTCATCACGAAGAGCACCGTGCCGACGTGGCCCAATTGGGATCGGCCATGTTCGGGGGTTTCCTGCATGTGTCGGCCAATCTGGCGGCCCTCTCCTCCTCTGTGGAGACTATACGCCAGTCGTTCTCCTTGCCGTCTTCCAGCCCAGATGCCACCAGGGCCCCCTGTGGACCTGCCCTGACCAATGCAGCCAGCTCGGTGGGGATCCCATCCCTGCCACAGTCGGGAGTCAGAGGTCCAGCAGGGGTGGACAACACAGCAACTGGACCCCAGCAGATGGAGGATGTGACGGCATCATCGGGCAGGGCACGTGCACGACGGCGTCGGTGGTTTCCATCATCCTGGATGCCGTCGTGCTGGCAGAGGCAGTGGCGTCGGAGGCAGCAGCATGCTCGACGTGGGAGGCATCATGGCTCGGGGCCATCAAGATCAGAGGGGCAGGCATCGGCCGGAGGGCAGGAGAACCCTGGGATGGTAGTGTCTTCCGTGTGGGAGCAGTTGGTCCAGCGGATAGGTGCGGAGCGGCAGCGGGCGGAAGAGGAGCGGCTCACCATGGTCAGGGCGGAGTTCTCCATGCGTCGGGCGTTGAGGCGGTCTGAGTGCCTCGAGGAAGCTCGCAGGGAGTTTGAGGTGAACATGGGGTTATCCCTGCGAGACCTCGGGGCCAGGACAGAGTCCCGCCTCCAGGACATCGACATGGAGTTCGATGATGCCCTGGCCGGCAACATCACAGAGTGAGCCGCAGGACTTGCCCGCTGCCATTGTATATAGTTATATAGTTAGTGGTAGGTTTCCTTTAAATTATTTTTTTTTAATTTGGTTGCGATTGGACAATGCGCCACTTTTTTGTATATAGTTCAGTTTTTAGTTAGTTGACATAGTTAGGTTTCATTTGGTTGGGCTCATTTACCATTTCTTGGATTTTTTTCATGGACATTCATCTTCTTTTTGTTGTTTTGCTTTGTGGTTTTTCTAATTTCATTTCCATTCAAGTTGATTTTCAATACATTTTTATTTTCATCCTTCAATGTGTCGTATCATCTCATTGCTTTCATGCATGTCATGTTGGGTGTTTTAACATTCACTTGCAGCCATTGTGCGTGACAGACATGTGTTCATTTGCATTATTTACATTGGGTGTGTAACATGTAATTGCCTTTGATATGTGGGTGGATGTGATAGTTGGTTGGGCCTTTGGCAGGGGAGGATGGCCATTACGGACATGATTGGGGATTGTTGGGACCCAGGTGCAGGGGTGCATGGATGGGACATGGGCGAGGGCCTGGTGGAGGGTGCCCCGCAATGTTGGGGGGTGGGGGTGGTGGGGGACATGAGTTGGACATGGGTGGGGGCCTGCTGGCAGGTGCCCCACAGTGCTGGGGGGTGGGGGTGGTGGGGGACGGGAGTTGGACATGGGTGGGGGCCTGCTGGCAGGTGCCCCACAGTGCTGGGGGGTGGGGGTGGTGGGGGACATGAGTTGGACCTGGGTGGGGGCCTGCTGGCAGGTGCCCCACAGTGCTGGGGGGTGGGGGTGGTGGGGGACATGAGTTGGACATGGGTGGGGGCCTGCTGGCAGGTGCCCCACAGTGCTGGGGGGTGGGGGTGGTGGGGGACATGAGTTGGACATGGGTGGGGGCCTGCTGGCAGGTGCCCCACAGTGCTGGGGGGTGGGGGTGGTGGGGGACATGAGTTTGTGTTCATTAGTTCAAGGAGACATGTGCCTTTGCTGGGGGGCATGCCCATGTTGGGTGGGCTGCCTGCGGGACATGACCAGGGATGCAGGGTAGTCCCCTGTGGTGTGGGCTGCCTGCAGGGGCCGTGGAGGGTGTACAGGGAACACCTGGGAGGACCCACACTGTCAAATCACATGTAGGACTCCCCGGCACCCCTGAAATACACGTACCCTGCTGAAATCGCGTGTAAAACTTCCCACGCACCCTTGAAATACACGCGGCCAGGCTATTCGCGTGTAAAACTTCCCGCGCACCCCTGAAATACACGCGCCCAGGTTATTCGCGTGTGGAACTTCCCGCGCACCCCTGAAATACACGCGCCCAGGCTATTCGCGTGTGGAACTTCCCGCAAACCCCTGAAATACACGCGCCCAGGCTATTCACGTGTGGAACTTCCCGCGCACCCCTGAAATACACGCGCCCAGGCTATTCGCGTGTGGAACTTCCCGCGCACCCCTGAAATACACGTACCCTGCTGAAATCGCGTGTAAAACTTCCCGCGCACCCCTGAAATACACGCGCACAGGCTATTCGCGTGTGGAACTTCCCGCGCACCCCTGAAATACATGCGCCCAGGCTATTCGCGTGTGGAACTTCCCGCGCACCCCTGAAATACACGCGCCCAGGCTATTCGCGTGTGGAACTTCCCGCGCACCCCTGAAATACACGCGCCCAGGCTATTCGCGTGTGGAACTTCCTGCGCACCCCTGAAATACATGTACCCTGCTGAAATTGCGTGTAAAACTTCCCGCGCACCCCTGAAATACACGCGCACAGGCTATTCGCGTGTGGAACTTCCCGCACACCCCTGAAATACACGCGCCCAGGCTATTCGCGTGTGGAACTTCCCGCGCACCCCTGAAATACACGCGCCCAGGTTATTCGCATGTGGAACTTCCCGCGCACCCCTGAAATACACGTACCCTGCTGAAATCGCGTGTAACACTTCCCGCGCACCCCTGAAATACACGCGCCCAGGCTATTCGCTTGTGGAACTTCCCGCGCACCCCTGAAATACACGCGCCCAGGCTATTCGCATGTGGAACTTCCCGCGCACCCCTGAAATACACGCGCCCAGGCCAATCGCGTGTGGAACTTCTCACGCACCCCTGGAGTACACGTAGCCCGCTCCCCCAGGCCCGATCGCGTGAGAAACTTCAGGCGAACCCCTGAAATACACGTAGCCCGCTCCCCCAGGCCCGATCGCGTGTGGAACTTCCCGCGCACCCCTGAAATACACGTACCCTGCTTGCACGGGGCCAATCGCGTGTGGAACTTCCCGCGCACCCCTGAAATACACGTTCCCCGCTTGGCGTTTGCTGTTTGCCAGCCCGGTGAACTGGTCCAGGGTTAGCGCAGCCCTTTGCGATGATTTAGCGATTTTGATGGCTTTTCCTTGCGCGAGGGCGTTCTTGGGGGCGTTACTGGCGCTGCTGCAGGGTCGCTGCGATTCTCTGCGCCACGGCTGGTTTGGGAGCCTAAAATCCATGAATACGCTGTGCGCGGAAATCGGTTTTAGCGCACGTGCCTGGCGCAGACAATCGCACGCGGACACTCTGCGCCAGCCGCTTGCGACACTTTTCTGCGAAATTCTATGAATTACCCTTTACATCTCTAGAATGCATTGTTACAAGGCATGCTGCGGGTCAATGTTCCCTGCTACTGTTATGCACTGATTCATTCAATAAACTCTACCAATTACATTCAACAGTGCAAAGTTGTCTCTGACACATAGACGCCAATAACATTGTCAGGCATTCCCTACCATTTCAAGGTGGGTGACCTTGAAATTCCAGCATAAATTGAAATGCAATGGTCCAATGAAAGGCAGTCTCTGAATCACGAAACAAAGGGGTTTTATGTACTGGGGCATCTTTATTGTAGTCTTTGACCACACTGTAACACAGCTACACAAGTGTAGAAAAAGAGAATTTTACCATGCAGCATGAAAACAAAACGTGCTCTTAAAAGCAACATTTGATAACTGTCTCGCGAATTTAAGATGCCCTACTTTCTACAAAATGGCTGACACTATAGCAGAGCTGTCTCCATGATGCACGCTTCCTGCATCCCCAGCAACAGGTGGACACCAGAGGCCCTTTACATATTACTACAATTGCATATCTCTGTTTATCCAGAAATAGAAAAAAAAGGAAGCAAGCTCGGGAAAGGGGTCGGGGATGATGTGTAGCTAACTACAAGGCATTTTATTTTGTCTCATTGACTTTGCTTTTCCACTTTTCTATTATCAAACATATCAGATTTTAAAGGGGGAACATATTTGGGAAGCAACGGAGCACGCTATGTAGGGAGCACACTCAGGTTTTAAGGAAGGATGTTGGGGTAACAGAGGAACAGGGATGGCTATGGGGAGCAGGACCGAGGGAACTTCAGAGGGGGAGAATTAAGGTTCAGTGCATGATCAGCTTTTGGTAAGTCGCCCTTTGTGGGTATGGAGTGACATTCATTTAATGTGTTATAGTAAGAGATAAGACATTCTCCCTTAATTTGGACCGAAATATTCATGATTAGAGATTTATTTGAATACGATGGAAAGAGAAAATGAAATGGAAACGTTTTTAGAAGAATATCAGAAAACATGAATGTTGAGAGGTACAGCAACAGATGTCTTTGGCATCTGGGCTCGGAGTCAGTGCCCTGTACTGCCAGCTGTGATGAGATAGAGTTTCCAAGAAACGAGCAGACACAGCCTGTTCTGTGTGTACATGGCCGTCTAAGGTCAGCCAAAGGAGTTCTGCTTCACATAGTGATGGGGTCATGGCATTTGCTGGTTCAGGAGTCAGCCAGACAAGTATCAACAGCAACAGCAGCTGATACATGGATATCCAATATGAGGCTGGGCACTCAAAACGCCTACAGTGCCCTCTTGAGTGCCCATGTGCCCTGTCCGCGGAGAATGACATGCAATTTACCAACTGCGCTCCGTATCAAGTGTTTGCATTGCAGTTCAATTGGGGAACATTATTGTGAACCTTAATGCAAGCTTAACATATTAACATAGCTACTCTGATCCATGCCCTGGCATTCATACTGTGGTGTAACAGGTCCTATAGCGGCTTGCCTGAAAGGAGTGTTCACAAATTGCAGTTGCAGATCCGAGTGATACGGTGCTTACGAAAATATATGCATTAATGCAGAACCGGCTATGTCTCACTATTCAGCAGCAAATCAATTTGAAGTCTGCATTCATCTTATGTAATATCCTCATGGCACCCAGCCCTCAGTCGTTGGAGGAATGTGCTGTGCCTTATTGTTCTACCTGCTGTGCAGAACAAAAATAAGCTGATGGCATTGAAGAGTAAAAAGCAAAAAATGGGAAGGCAAAGGCCTCCAAACGTGGTTATGATTGTCTGGAACAATTTACCGGTGGCACTTGTAGGCAACCTTCATGTGACAAACTAAATGGGTCTGAGTGAACATAGGGTGTTAGTCTCTGGGAGGGGAATGGGCAGGAATACACACAAATTGTACTGTCTGAGTACACTGGTATAAGTGGGCTTCATAATTAAATATATATATATATATCACGGCCCGTGGTAGCGACTGTGTAGTTATGGTTAAGTTGCTCAACTCATAGCAAGAACACTTTTTGGGCGGCTTATAACTTCACTCCCTGTGAACGAATCCTCACCAAACTTTGCAGAAAATGTATATGGGTCGCTCTGAAATTATTTGGGAAGTTTGGTGCAGTTTGGTCCCTGAGGGCCAAAGTTATACGGGGGGGGGTCCCACATGTTTTTTCATCCATAGACTGAATGGACAAAAACTGTGCGCACGTGTACTGGCCAAACCGTTGGGTGGATTTTCATGAACTTTGCGGCAGGAGCAGCGGCTTGGTCCCGAAAGCATGCTTTTGTACATTTTGTGATAATCAGTCCTGCACTATTTTTAAAGCAAGTAAAATGTACGTCTCCAAAAATTAGTGATATCTGCCTCCGCTCCGTGGTCCCATTTCCATGTTCGCTCCCCGGTCAAAAGTCTGATTGGGCTGGAGTGTGGCGTGATGTCGGCGGACATTGGACGTGCCCGGTGGTTGGCTGCAGGGAATTGTGATGAGCGTAATAAGTTTGGGTAATGCCGCCATGCTGTAGCCGAGGATAGTGCAGCACCTAAAGGGGCTGGAAATCATGCGTTACGGCATATGGTGGTGGGAAGAGGGGATGGAAAGGCTGGAGGAGTGTATCGGTGCATACAGTGCCAATTTGCAGGTACCTCCTCAGGCGACTAGCTTGTATGGTGACTTTAGGCAGCCTTCGTTACGCCATGATACGTCGTGAGGTGACCTGTTTTTGTGGTGAGTGCTGGCATGCTCAATTGCAGATGGGAGTGGATTGCACATGACATGAGCATTTTCGCATAGGGTGTACTAGGCTTGTGAGTGGTAAGCCACTGGCACCTTCGATGTATGGCTGGACATGTCCTTGTGTATTTTCGCTGCGAAGTGCACCAGTTACATACAACTTCCTTGCCCACTATTTGCAATTAGGTTTCACATTGTTGCCTTGTGTGTGTGTGGTGTTTTGGCATTGTACATATTGTTGGTTGAAAGTTAGTGGTGATTGTTGTTCCATCCTACAGTTTTTGGTCCATGCCTGGACATGATGGAAGATGTTCACATAGGGTGTACTAGGCTTGTGAGTGGTAAGCCACTGGCACCTTCGATGTACGGCTGGACATGTCCTTGTGCATTTTCGCTGCAAAGTACACCAGTTACATACAACATCCTTGCCCACTAGTTGCAATTGGGTTTCACATTGTTGCCTTGTGTGTGTGTGGTATGTCGGCATTGTACATATTGTTGGTTGAATGTGAGTGGTGATTGTTGTTCCATCCTACAGTTTTTGGTCCATGCCTGGACATGATGGAGTGAACAGTCTTGCAGTGTGGCGACTGGGTGCTGTGTTGGAATACAGTGTGTATAGAAGTGCATAGTGTTCCAGTGGATGTTTTAAGTGGTTGGGTTGTGGCCATTGAGTAGAATTCATAGTACTGCACTGTACTATGATGTATTGGGTTCCTGTACTTAATAGACTGCTGGGAGCAGGGGCAATGTTCTGAAGATTGTGGTCATTACGCAGATTACTGATTATTGTACTGCACTATGATGTATTGGTTCTGTGCACTTAATAGAGTGCTAGGAGGAGGGTCAATGTTGTGAACATTTTGTGGTTTGGTTGGCAGTACAAAAATACCATGTGAGTGGAAGTGGGTAGATGTGCTGGAGGCTGTGGTATGTTTGTGGATTTTACCAAGTGCCTACATGTTTGCATGCATGGCTGTATTATGGTGCAGGTGTTGGGTAGCAGTGCTGGTGGCTGTATTATGTTTGTGGGTTTTGGTACCTGGCCACATGTTCACATGTATGGCTGCATAACGTTGCCATGGAAGTGGTCAAGGCTTAGGTGCTTGGGTGCATGGTCGTAGGCCCTAGGAGTGCTGGTGACTGTATTACGTTTGTGGGCTCTGGTACTTGGCCACATATTTGCATGCATCTGTCTATCAAGAAAGAAACCATGTTGGTGTTAGTATTGTAATACTAAATAATGAGGTCGTAAGTGAGCGCATGCGGAAAGGTGATTATGTCATGCCAACTAGAATGATTCCGGAGCATCTGACCTTTGACAATGCTGTTCGTGGACGCAATTCCTTGCGTTGCAAAGTACGACATAGCAGCTGTAATTCAAATACAGGCGTGCGCCTGCACACATAAAATAACGTTACTTGACTGGCATGTAATTTGAATGCGCAGAACAGATCGACCCTATCTCAGATGATATCACATACCTTCTGTGTCATGCTGAAGCTGCCTCGCGCTGACTAATGCGCGTCTGCTGTTTGCTGACTAAGTTAACACGGAGCGTTGCTCTGAAAGCGAGGCTCCGGTTACTGTGGTGACTAACACACTCAAAATGGACGCTTGTCCAATGGTAAAATCTGTACGTAAATATGAGGGTTGAAACTTGAAATATTAATATTAATTCAGATGATAACTCTGCGCGATTTTGGGACATAGAAATAAAATTTATAAAATATAACAGATCATGAATTGATCAGTGTATAAAGCTGTAACTGATAAGTGTGATGTAAAGGGAGGATTGGCATTGTGCAGACCAGAGTGCTATGTATGCTACAGTCTCTGCTGAACTTGTTAAACAGGATAGAGATGTACTGGTAGAGAATGTAGTAGTGTACATGGTATCTCAAACTATAGCAACACTTCACAAACATCAATAACAAAACTCTAAATTAACTGAAAACTAGAAAAAGAAAAAGAAAAAGAAAAAGAAAGTTATTCAAGATCAAATTGGGAATATTCCTCGTAGGTAAGATCTTGGAAGCACACATGTGCCTGACAAAAAAAATAGTTCAGTCCAGTAGATGGTCTTTGTTATTATTTGTTTTATAAAAAAAACAGTTCAAATCAAATTCCTCATTCATTCCTCTAGGTGATAATGTGTCCAATCGGTCTATCCAATATGCCACTCTTTGTTGACGTCTTCTTTTTGGATCTATACCTGGTTGATGGTGGTTCAGTACCTCTAGTATTTGAAACCTCAATTGTGCTGCTGTGTGGTGTTGTTGGTTGAAGTGTCTGGCGACTGCTGAGTTTGTGTTCTTGTTGCGTATGCAAGACTTGTGTTCATTCATCCGGATTTTCAACTTCCGTCCAGTTTCGCCTACATAGCAAAGTCCGCATGTGCAGCGTATACAGTAGATACAGTTCTCAGTATTGCATGTTCCAAAACATCTTAACTTAATTTTTTCTCTAGAATGGGGATGCGATACTGTGGTCCCTTTGATGATATTATTACAGTTATTGCAATTCAAGCACAGGTGTGTTCCTTGCTGTTTGTGCTTCTGATGTATGTCTTTGTTGACTTTGGTGTTAACCAGAAGGTCACATAGATTGTTGGTGCGTTGGTATGCAAACACTGGCTTAGCCTGAAATAATTATTTTGTGCGTTCATCGCTGGTGAGTATAGACCAATGTTTAGGGATGCATCTCTTTATTTGTGCACTTTGGGTAGAAAATTTGGATATGTATACCCTTGCTGGAGCCTCTTTCTTTGCTTTTTGTTCAAGTGTACTGGCTCTGGTCTTAACTGCTATCTTGGATGTTGCTTGGTCTAATTCTTCATGATTATACCCTCGGGCGAGTAGTTTATCTTGGAGTTTGTGTAGTTCTTGGTTCAATTCATCTTGATCACTGATGATCCTTTTGAGGCGTAGCATTTGACTGTATGGTAAATTACGTAACGTATTCTGCGGGTGAAAACTCATGCAGTGTAAAAGATTATTCCTGTCTGTTGATTTAGTGTACAATGAGGTGGTGATCCGTTGTTGGTTGATTTTGACTTCTACATCAAGGTAATGGATGCTGGGATTACCTATTTCTGCCGTGAATTGTATTTGTGTGTCAATCTGATTGATGTAAGTCAAGAAATCTTTCAATGACTCTCTGGTGCCCTTCCATATCCCGAAGATATCATCAATATATCGTAGCCATACTTTAAATTGGTCATTCCATTCTTTTTTGTCAAGAATATGTTCAGTTTCAAAACGATACATGAATGCATTAGCGTACGAGGTAGCCATGATGGCTCCCATCGCAGTGCCAGATGTCTGAAGATAATATTCATTATCGTATGTAAAGTACGATTTAATGGAGATGAAAGTAAGTAAAGTCAGGATAAATTATTTGTAAGCTCCTATGTTTCCTTCCTGTAATAGAAGCCATTCTACTGCTGATTGAACAAGGTCATGAGGTATGCTGGTGTAAAGGCTGTTAACGTCTATAGTGAACACGATGTCGTGTTCTTCTAGTTGAATCTGTTCCAAGATATTCAAAAAATGAGTACTGTCTTTAACATACGTGGTTGTTTTTTGTATGATCGGTTCTAAAAAGTAATCGATGTAAGTACCCAAAGGTTGTAGTACTCCTCCTGTTGCTGCCACAATTGGTCTGCCGGGTGGGTTGGTCAAACTCTTGAGAATCTTAGGAAGTAAATAGAAATGTGGCGTTTTAGGTCGGGAATTTTGCAAATATTGCTTGGTTTTGCATGTTATCATTCCTAATTCCTCCGCTCTTGTAAGTATAGATTCTAAGTCGGTTCTAATCCTGTTGATCGGATCATGATCTATTTTTGCATAAATGGTTTGATCATTAAGTTGTCGCATGCATTCCTTTTTGTAATCCTCTGTGTTTTGGATTACAGGTTTCCATTTCTTGCCACCATGCGGGTACAAAGAGAAAATCAGGTGGCAACGTGTTACTATGTCATTGTGCATGTCCGATGTGAAGTACTCCAGTTAGGGACAACTACTTTGTCCGCTAGTTGCAAGTAGGTTTCACATTGTTGCCTTGTATGTATTGTGTGTCAGCATTGTACATATTGTAGGTTTCCATTTCCGGCCACCATGCGGCTACAAAAACAAAATCAGGCTGCAACGTGTTACCATTCCATCGTGCATTTCTAATGCTAAGCACTCCAGTTACGTACAACTCCCTTTTACGTACATGGAGACATGTTGGTACCTTATACATGGTGCAAAGAATGTACAGCTGAAACAATATCTACATGTACATTTACGGCCCCTACCTATTATTTATATGCGCAGTGAGTTATGAATCAATGGTGTTGTTGGCAGACTCTGTGTGCAATGGCTGCGCATACATGGGTGTCAGGGCCATTTTACGCACTGTAGTGCCTTTGAGGAAGGACCTTTTTGGGGCTTTCCTTCATGAAAGGAAACAAATTCATTTACAACTTCTTCAAAGATTGTACATGCTTTCTAATGTACAAAGCACAGTGACCTGAACTGGTTGTGTCGTCTGTGTGGTACATTATGGCTATTGGTGTGAACCTTTTGTTTCCAAATGATACCTGTCCGTGTGTGAAGGTAGTATGGTTGCAGTTATTTTTTTTTTCCCATTCTTCATTGTATGTTGACAGCATTCATATTATCTATTGCCTATGCGATTGCATATGTAAGGTCGAACGATTATCGGAATTGGAAGGTCTACATAATATGCTGTGGTTTGCATTTTGTACCACCTGTTGAAATGGAATGGAATCACAGCTAGGCAATCATACAGAGAAAATGTGTTGGTTAGGGACTTCTTCCTGAATGACATGATTGCAGAGAGTACATGTATGTTTCCACATGTAGGAAATTGAAAAGATTTAATTTACGGGTATGTTTTTGATTTCCAATACCTGCAGAAAGTACATTACCACTTCCTGTGGATTTACTTGTCTACTTAACATGCATTTTCCATTCCAGCACAATAGTCCAATCCCAGCCTTATCTGAGCCCCTGTAACTGTTTCCAGGATTGTGTGCAGCATTTCTGTGCAGCCCTATTATTTGAAAACACAAGTGGTGTGAGCCGTTTCAATACATGTTTTACACAATTAGTGCCATTTGCAATACACCACTGCTTTCTACATGTGCATACTAATTTGCAGTACTTGTGTAGGGAAATTTGAATGGACCAGGCAGTTTTGTGTGTGAGTACTATTTGCTTAGTACACTTTGTAAACAAGATTTCTTACAGTACAAAGGTGTGTTGCTAACATTTGAAGATGGTGGAAGGTGCTTTTGCTAGCAGGTCCACAAATGGAGGCTAACAAATGTCCTTATTGTCTTGTGTATTTGCGCACTGGACAGCAGTTCACAGTTTGTAGTATTTTACTTTTTCTGTTGTTGCTGACTTTTACATTATGCGTTAGTAACTGCTGCAACCACTTCATAGAATTGTGGCGAGTTACAAATTGATGTGCAAGGCGATTTGAAGCTCCACCACATTGGTTCAGTACCATAGCCAGTGGCATCCAACTTTGCTGGGGATATTTCTGAAAGCAGTGTTTATTCTTCCATTATCATATTGTGTACCTTTTCATACCCTGGTACAGTGCTATGTATGGCAATTTACTTTCTTTTCTCTTGTTTGTATGATTTCTCATTGAGGTACGCCTATATGGTGGTGGTGTGCCTCCACTGACCTGTATTGATGTTGTGAAGGTATTTATGTTGATAATGTGTTTGCTTCTAACTACTGGTGGTTGTTAGTGCATTCCTACTCATTACATTTAATGAAACATCTTTTGTTTTAAGAGCATTGCACTGTCTACCACAGTTTCCATGATTCGTTTTGTGTGGTAAGGTTTAAGGGTTGAGCATGATTTCTCCTCTCTACTTGTAAGGCTCTGAAGGACCCTATGGTAGAACATTTTTTGTAAAAATACTTTTTTGGAATGATTCCTTGTTGTGTCATTAGGATTTGCACATACTCCATTACTGTAGTGACAGTTGCACTTTTTTCAGCTGGAGAAAAAAAGAAACCCGTAGGTCTGCAGATTTTGTGATGTATATGTGTGCATCTGTGCATGAATGGATGAATATGAAGGTAGGAATACAGATAGCGGTGTGTGATTGTGTATTAGTGTGTTAGTGTATGGTGGGAAAGTTACATTGCTATTTGAGAGTTACTATAATGGCGCCGACATGATAACACAAAGTGAGCAACTGCTCAGGTGGACTTAGTAAGTATGAAGCAAATACCAGTGGGTTGATGCCATTGTCGGAAGGAAATAAGAGAGTTCCTGTTTGGATATTACCTGATATGGGTAAATTAAAACTTTCAAAGCACATACTAATGAAGTGGCACTTGATGGCAGGTGATGGGAGAAATGACAGTATGCTTTTTGAGAACGTTATTGAGGTTCAGTGGCAGATAACCTGTTTAGAGGCACTTATAACATAGTTGTAAAAATACTGTAGAAACAATATTTATACCTGTAGTTTGTGCTGTTAGGTGGCGATGTGGATGAATGTGGATGCAGAAATATTGGATAGTTTCATAGAAGTTTTTACTTGGATAACATGACACTTGCACTCTGACGGGGTAATTCATAGATTTCAGCACAGAGGCAGCGCACGCGAGCAGTGCAGAGAGGGATCATGCGCCAGCGTGCGCGCTAAACAGCATTATGGCGCACCGCGTATTCATGGGATTCCCAAGGCAAAAAGAGCCCTGGTGCAGAGAACATCCCGCAGCGCCAGTTACACCCCCAAAAACGCCCCTCGCGCAAGGAAAAGCCATCAAAATCCCCAATCCAGCGCAAAGGGCTGCGCTAACCCTGGACCAGCTAACAGGGCCGCTACACAGCAAACGCCGAGCGGGGAATGTGCATTCCTGGGGTGCGCTGGAATTATCACATGCGGTAGGCCCTGTGCGAGCGGGGTACATGTATTTGTGGTGTACGCGGGGACTATCACACGCGATAGGCCTTGGCCGAGCGGGGCACGTGTATTACTAGGGTTCGCTGGGAGTTTCACATGCGGTAGGCCCTGTGCGAGCAGACTACGTGTATTCGGGGGTTCGCGGGGACTATCACATGCGATAGGCCTTGGCCGAGCGGGGCACGTGCATTACTGGGGTACGCGGGAAGTTTCACATGCGATTGGCCCTGTGCGAGTGGGGTACGTGGATTTCAGGGGTGCGTGGGACGTTTCACATGCGATTGGCCGTGTGCGAGCAGGGTACATGGATTTCGGGGGTGCGCGGGAA
The DNA here is from genome assembly GCF_040938575.1 of Ambystoma mexicanum. Lineage (NCBI taxonomy): Eukaryota > Metazoa > Chordata > Amphibia > Caudata > Ambystomatidae > Ambystoma > Ambystoma mexicanum. Next base: position 587,026,134 of record NC_090923.1, on the reverse strand, counting down.
GTTTCACATGCGATTGGCCCTGTGCGAGCGGGGTACGTGTATTACTGGGGTACGCGGGAAGTTTCACACGCGATTGGCCCTGTGCGAGCGGGGTACGTGGATTTCAGGGGTGCGGAGGAAGTTTCACACGCAATTGGCCCTGTGCGAGCGGGGTACGTGTGTTACTGGGGTATGCGGGAAGTTTCACACGTGATTGGCCCTGTGCGAGTGGGGTACGTGGATTTCGGGGGTGCGCGGGAAGTTACACACGCGATTGGCTCTGTGCGAGCGGGGTACGTGGATTTCAGGGGTGCGTGGGAAGTCTCACACGTGATTTTGCTGTCAGAGCGGGGTACGTGTATCCAGTGGTGTGTGCGGGGAGTCCCACACCTGAATTAGCAGTGTGGGTCCTCCCAGGTGTGCCCTCTACCCCCTCCACGGCCCCTGCAGGCAGCCCACACCACAGGGGACTACCCTGCACCCCTGGTCATGTCCCGCAGACAGCCCATCCACCATGGCCATGCCCCCCAGCCAGGCCACGTGTCACCTTGCACTAGTGATCACCAACTCATGTCCCCCTGAACCACCACCCCCCAGCAGTGAGGGGCACCTGCCAGCAGGCCCCCACTCATGTCCCCCCACCCACCTAGCAGTGAAGGGCACCTGCCAGCAGGCCCCCACTCATGTCCCCCTGCACCTCCACCCCCCAGCAGTGAGGGGCACCTGCCAGCAGGACCCCACTCATGTCCCCCTGCACCCCCACCCCTCAGCAGTGAGGGGCACCTGCCAGCAGGCCCCCACTCATGCACCACTCATGTCCCCCTGCACCCCCACACCCCAAGTGAGGGGCACCTGCCAGCAGGCCCCCACTCATGTCCCCCTGCACCCCCACCCCCCAGCAGTGAGGGGCACCTGCTAGCAGGCCCCCCATCATGTCCCCCTTCACCCCCACCCCCCAGCAGTGAGGGGCACCTACCAGCAGGCCCCCACTCATGTCCCCCTGCACCCCCACCCCCCAACAGTGAGGGGCACCTGCCAGCAGGCCCCCACTCTTGTCCCACTCAAGTCTCCCTGCACCCCCACACCCCAGAAGTGAGGGGCACCTGCCAGCAGGCCCCCACTCATGTCCCCTGCACCCCCAACCCCCAGCAGTGAGGGGCACCTGCCAGCATGCCCCACTCATGTCCCCCTGTACCCACACCCCCAGCAGTGATGGGCACCTGCCAACAGGCCCCCACTCATGTCCCACTCATGTCTCCCTGCTCCCCCACCCCCAGCAGTGAGGGGCACCTGCCAGCAGGCCCCCACTCACGTCCCCTGCACCCCCACCCCCCAGCAGTGAGGGGCACCTGCCAGCAGGCCCCCAATCATGTCCCCCCAACACGTCAACATGACCCACAATCATGGCCCTCATGGCCACCCAAATCTCACTGCATGCCACCCCTGCCCAAATAACCAACCAAGCATAACATACACCCCACATTGAAATGCCCATTACATGAAACAACCCAAATGGCATGTATGGACATCAACAAATGTCCGTCACACACACACAATGGGTGTCAGTGAATGTGAAAACCCACATCGTGACATGCATGAAGCCAATGAGAGAATACCACACATTGAAGTAGGGGAAAAAATGTATTGAACAAAAAATATGGTGAAACAAATTCAAAGACCAAACAATGGACATATGGAAAACAATGCAGAATGTCACATAATGATAAAAAAAGGAAATCAGAATCCAAAATATATGAAATCAAAAATGTCTCCAAAGTCTCCCTCCAACAAAGCAAATCCAAACAGAAATGAAAAAGCAAAATCCATTGCTCCATGGAAAATTCAAAAAAGAAAATGCAGACAAATCCACACTCCAACTATTCACAAGGATGAAATCCTGGGTCCATGAGCCCAACTGTTCAAATGAAACCTACAAAAATACACTAACTAATGAAGAACTATATACAAAAATGTGGGGCATTGTCCAAGTGCCCCAAAAAAAAATGAAAACAAAAATGAAACCTAACACTTGCTAACTAACTAACTATTTACAATGGCAGCGGGCTAGTCCGACGGCTCACTTATTGATGTCCCGGGACAGGGCATCATCGAACTCCCGCTCAATGTCCTGGAGGTGGTCCTCTTCCATGGCCCGAGGGTTCGCAGGGACGATGACATGTTGACCTCCAACTCCCTGCGAATTGCCTCGAGTCACTCAGCCCGCCTCAGTGCCCTCCGCATGGAGTTCTCCGCCCTGACCATTGTGAGCCGTGCCTCTTCCGCCTGCCGCCGCTCCGCATCTATGACGTGGCCCAACCGCTGCCACATGGAAGACACTTGTAATCCTGGCTCCTCCTGCCCTCTGGCCGATGCCTGCCCCTTCCGATGTTGAAGACCCCGAGCCATCATTGCTCCCACCATGTTGCTGCTGCTGCTGTGCCTGTGCCTGCGCCCTGGCTCTTGCTGCCTGCACATCCTCGTCCGGCTGGGGTGCAGTTGTCGTGGTGGCCACCCCTGCTGGACGTCTGACTCCCGACTGTGGCAGGGATGTGTCCCCCACCAGCCTGGCCGCTGGGTCAGAGGCAGCTCCACAGGGTACCCAGGTGATACATGGATGGGAAGATGGCATGGAGGACGACTGGCACGTAGGGGGTTCAGGTGAGGAGGGGGTCGCAAGAAGTTCCAGCACACGGAGGAATCCAGCACTGGTGACACATCCCAGTAGGTCAACGCAGTCAAAGAGGCATCCGAGATGACGTGCAGTGTCTTCACGAAAACACTGCAGGTCACCTCGCATGCCCCGTTGATGCAACGCTATCCCAGCCAGGACAGGCTCAACCCGGTCCCGGATAGCCACCTCCACAGGGAGAGGAAGACCAGTTGTTGTGCGCCCATCCCCTCCCTGAATACTGGTCTGGGCGTAGGCATCCCTGCTGGTGCCGGATGATGCAGTCACAGGATCAGGGACAGGATTACACACAGGCACCTCCGCGGTGGCCTGTGCTGCCTCCTGTCCCTGCACTGCACCACTGGCACCAGTGCAATCCCCACCTCCAGACCCCGTGTGTGTCCCTTCCATGGCCTCCTCCCCCTCCAAACCCCCCGCCAACCTGGATGACTCCATGCCATCTTCTTCCGTCGGACCCTGTGGGGTCTCAGCTGCCCCTTCTGCTTCTGAGGAGTCCATCTCCAACCTCCGCCACTTGGACATACCCTCGGCAGCTGCGGCCTGGGATGCGGCACCAGACTCCTCACTCCCTGATGAGATGACAACATGGGAGTGGAGCCGGGCCTTGCGTCTCCGGCTGGTGGTGTGATCCCTGCCGCTTTGCTCCACAGCACCCTCTCCGCCCTCTTCATCAGCTGACACTGCAGACAGGGAGAGATAGAACACAGGCATCAGGGCACTGTACAATGGACTGATACACACATGACAGTTGTACATGAGTGCAGTGTCAAACTTCAGACATGGAATCACACTCCCCAACACACATGTAATTTCTACTCACACACATGAGCAATTCCACAGCAATATTGCACCAGGCAGCACCATCCATACACATACAACAGCATCAGCATCCGAAGGTGAGCCTGACGTCACATGAAACACGCGGAGTGCACAACACATGCACACACACCAACACACTTACATGCATGTGTACATGTCCACCAACTGTCACAGTGATGAGATCGCCATCCATGTCACATCTGGCATTCAGATTTCTACATGTCAGTGCCACATGCATCCATCGTGCATCACAGTTGCACACTTGTCAAATACACACACATGCACACAGTGCAGATACATGCAGCTGGAACCACCATCCATGTGTGACACCACAACCATGCCAATGTACATACACAGTAATGCAAACTTGTGTGCTCCCACACCTGCATTTGGCCTGCATGCTTACCAACACATACACCATCCATGTGTCTCACACATGAGAGGACTCACATGTGTTCGCCTCACGCCCCTGTACATACACATCCATACATGGCCCTACAAAAACACATGTATAACCTGCACACTACTGGCACACCACAACACGCACAGCGTCCAATCAGTATGCATGTACACTTACCGCTCGACTCCAGACGGGTCTGCCTCTCAAGGACCTGGACGTGGAGCGCTGGGCGTATGCATTCCAGGACCCTCATTTGGGGGTCTGACAGCTGGCCCCGGTGCCCCTTGGCATCCGCTGCCTTCAAGAGGCGCTGGGCCTTCTCGAGGGTCCTGGACCTGAAGTCCTCCCAGCGCTTCCGGACATGTTTGATGTTGCGGACTGCCACCCGCTCCTCGTTGATGGCAGTCACGATGTCCATCCAGATCCTGGTCCGTCCTTCATTGTCGGCGCGCAAACTTCCAAAGAGGGCATCACACTGCCCCAGGACTTGCTCCACCAGGACACCAACTTCCCTGGCACTGAAGCTGGTGGCCCTCTGCCTCTCTGGCTGGGGGTTGCCAGTGGTGCCAGATGGTGTTGTGCCCGACATGGCAACCCTAGAGGCAGGTGTGGGTGGGCAACTGGGTCCTGGGGCTGGGCTGTGGAGTGATGGTATCCCAGTCGGGAGTCTTCAGTTCCAGCAGGGGTGGTCACAGGAACTGCACCCCTGGCTGACATGCAGGCAGCAAATAGCAGGGCACGTGGGCAGCAGGCAGGCAGGCAGCAGCAGATGGCAGGTGGGAGCGTGCTCAGGGCTCTTGGGGGCAGTAATTTGGCCTTCTGGGCAGGAGCGTGGTCTTCCGTGTATTGTCGCGTGGCCAGCTTGATACGGAGTGATTTGGCACATGGAAAAATTGCACGTCAGCGTGTAATTCGAGGAAAGGCCCTTAGCGCATAAGCGCGTCTGTGACGTTACGCATGCGGGTGTTTCCCTTGTGACGGGTGCATAGTGAATCAGCACGTGAAGACACAGCACGTACGTGAATTCATTGGACCAAAGGCCCTTTAGCGCGTAAGTGCGTCTGTGACGTGACACGTAAGGGCGTTTCCCTCAACACGGGTGCATGTTCATTGTACACGTGCAAAAACTGCACGTCCGAGTGTCAGCTCGTGTAATTGGAGAAAAGGGCCTTAGCGCGTACACGCGTAAGTGACGTTGTACATGTGGGCCGGTTGAAAACGTACGTGTAGGACGCCATTTTCTTGTATGTGCTTTTTGTGGAGAGCGAGTGGGTGAATCTTGTACTTCTAGTCGGTTCACACGCGATTACTCCACAACGGTTCAAGTTCGTACTCCCTGTTACCTCTGACAGCGTTCAATTTTTATTTTGGCCTGTTTCCTCAAAATGCATTCACTTCCGCTTTTGTCCTGTTTCCACAGACAGCGTACAAATCTTCTTTTGGCGGGGGTGTTGCCAATGCGCGCATGTGCCTCTTTTTCACGTTCTTTTTCCAGGCATACGGTGAGTCGCGCACGTATTTACCAACTGTGCTTGCCCCGTGTGTCGCGTACCCCTTCAGAAATCAATGTAGGCTGCGTGTATTACGCGTACACTTATTTTTGTGTTTCTGGGTGCCACAGCACAGTGCGGGTTCATTTTTCCACGTACGTGGTCTGCGAGGGGTTGAGTGCACGTTTATTTTTGTTTTCGGGGTGCCTGTGGGTTGCGTGACCCGTCATCTTCACCCAGGGGTCACAGACAGCCTTGCTAAAGCACTAGGGTACGAATTCCATCTAGTACCCTACCCCTTTCACCCCCAATTGCCCAGGACAATTGTTTACTGCTCTCCCATATGCACAACAACATCAGTGCCATGGTTGGGAGGTGACCAAGTGGTAAGGGAGGCAAAGGTGGCTGACCTCCAAAAGGTGGGCGTGGTGGGCGCTGTAGGGGACGTGGCCAGGATTTGCAGGGTGCCCCTAGAAGCCCCATGTGTGGAGGACCAATCAGGGACACCCATGCCCCCCTTGGTTGTGGGAAACGTAGCTGACACCATCCCAGCTCAGCCCTTGTTGGACCAGCCCATTTTGGCACCTGAACCGGCACAGGATGACTCCCAGGCTGACTTCCAGGTCAGCAAGTCTAAGCCACGTGTGGCGGTGCAAGTTGCTGTCACCAGGCCACGAGGATCTGGGGCAGCAATGTCATCTGCTGCCCCAAGTAGGCAGGGTGGGGAGGCTGCAGGGGCAGCTGCAGCTCTATCCACCACAGCTCTGAGTCTCTCAGCTGGGACAGTGTCGGTCCAGGTCCATCAAACCGACGTTGGCCCTGCCAACATCACCCTGCAGCCAATGCCTGCACCAAGACCTATGGTCATTGTGCATTCGCACACTCCTAGTACCCAGTCCACCGGCGCTGCTGCCCCTACTGACCAGAGCGGCGTAAGCCATTCAGGATCCGCACCACCTTTGAAAAAGAAGATGAAGGGTGCTCTGGCAGTACAGGCTGAGACCCCAGACACAGCTACACACTCCGGCACGTCAAGGAAGCCTAGCTTTAATGACGCCGAACTTGATGCACTTGTGGCCTATGTGTCAGCACATAGCCGCGAAATTGTGGTGACTGCAGGGTGCAAGACCACACCTGGTCAATGTAAGGCACACTGGCAGACCATTGCAGACATCATTAGTGCCCTTGGATTTGTGAGGCGCAAAGCTGATGATTGCTACATGCGGTGGAATGACCTAAAACGCAGAGCAAAGAACAAGCTGGCCTCAAATCATGCCTCTACTCTGGGGACTGGTGGTGGGTCTCCACCAGAGGACAACCATGAACATGAGTCTGTTGCTGGAACCTTCATCACAGAGGAACAGATCCAACGCGTGGGAGACCTACCAGATTACAACGCATTGTCCGGTGAGTGCCCATGCATGTGTGTGTAATCCATGTGTATGTTATTTGGGTGACGGGTTCTGATTGAGTGCCTGGTGACGGTGTGTACTCCTGAGTGGTATGGGTCACCCATGTGCTTCCTCCAACACATTCACCGGCCTTGAATTTCGGTATGACAGTATCCCTTCTGCCCACAGTAGCCAATTAGCGCAACATTACTGCAGTTGCCCTTGAACTGTCATCTTGCAACAACATTGTTCAGATTTTTTCAGGGTTCATTCAGGCTGATTGTTTCAATTCTCCAATTTTTGCAACACATTTATCAGCCCTAATGCCACATATGTGACATTCTTCTGTCATTGATTACACCCCTCATTGACCCACATTTGTTACCTTGTCATGTGAATGATTAGATCATTCAGGCTGATTGAGTATTGGCCTGCTCACATTGATGTTTGGTGCCTGTTTGAATATGGTACATGATAGTTGTTTCCTGCCATGTTGAAGTGACCAACCATTGATGTGTACATCTGCCTGCCATCAATGTATTATTGTACACTGGATGTGTGGCACATGCGTATTTTGTCACACTATGTAGCATTTTTCATCTCATCATGTCCATCTCACATGGGTGACAGTATTCATTCACTGACATATGGCTGTACTTGTCAAATGTACCATGGCTATGCTACATGCCATCTGTGAGCTGGCATCTGTCATGTATGTGTATTGGACATGCCACTCACAGGTTAATGTGTGATGCCAGTGCTACCCAGCATGCAGCAAATGTGTTGCTTTTCCATCTTGGAGTCATCAGTGTCTGCTTTTTGCCTCCCCTTCCAACTCATTGACTGCCAGGGTTATAGTCATGTGGGACATGTGTAATTCATGTACTGAATCTCTGGGTTGCCAGTCCTATGTGTGTGCTATGGTGCTCATGCCTGTTTCCATTTGTTGTCTTTCATGTTTTTGCAGGTGATGACGCACTTGAGTTGTTGAGGTTGAGGAGATGGTGCAGACCCAGGAGGAATCTCAGGCACGACTGGGCACCAGTGGGGGATGTGGTGTGGTGGTGGGTGAAAACCCAATCTTACTGCAGACCATACTGTCCAGGGGTGTTTCTGGGTGCACCTCCCCAGACCTCTATTCAGGTGTTGAATCGGATGATGAGACTTATGTGCCGTCGCAGGTGAGTGTTTCTGGCAGGGATTCTGTTCTGTCCAACCCACCTGCACCAGGGGTAGAACCCTCTATGGGGATGCCAGTGTTGGTAAGTCCGCCTTTGGTGGTCACGGATGCAGGGTCACACTGCACAACATCTGATCCTGTTCCTGGGCCAGCAGATCAGAGGGGGAATGCAGTCCTGCAGCCTCAGGCAGTGCCAGCACAGCAAGGTGCAGATCGCCTTGCCCCGAACAGCTGTGGTCCCCACCGACGCGGTGGCCGTACGCCACCAGTCAATACTGTATGGGAAAACTCCATTTACAGTATAGCAGCCCAACAGGGAGCATCGTTTGAAATGATGGCTCAGGCAATGGAGATGGTGGCCACTTCCATTCTCCCCCCTGAAAGGCAGATGGAGCAACAACAGCAGGCAACAGACTCCATTTGCCAATCACACAGGGAAGACATGTTGGCGTCCAACAGGGACCGACGGGCGGCACTGGAGACTCTGCTCAAAGCCATATCTATAGAGTCACAGGGCCACAGGGAAGCCCTGAGGGTAGAACTCCATAACCTCAGGGAGACTCTGGGTGAACTTGAGGCTTCCTTAAACTTAAGGTCAGAACAGCAGCTGGAGCAGCTCACACGTTCGCTCTCAGCTAAGCTGCAGGCAAATCGGGAGGAGATCCGGGCATCCCAGGAGGCCATGCATGCAGAAATGCAGGCAACCCGTCAGGTGCTGCATGTGGATCTCCGTACTATCATCCTCCAGAACGAGACCTTCCACACCTGCATGCTTGCTGCCATGGAGGACCATACCAGGGCTTTGCATGGGCTGCCTCCCATAGCACCACCACCTCATGGTGCAGCAGCAGAGGGTGATGAGAGCGACAGCAGCACTCCTCCCCCACTAGCGTAGCCATGCAGGCCATGAGCCCATGGAGGTGTTTTTTTTCTCGCAGCATCCACGCAGGTGGCTGTTGGTGTACACCCTGTCCTCGAACCTCCTGGGTGCCCCCCACCCCCTAATCCCTACATGGCCATTTTTGTTTTTTTTTGTTTTTACAGTTTGTTGCCTTATGTGGCTCCCGTGTGCATCCACTGTGTATTCCAGCTGGGCACATGCAGGCTTGTCCTGTGTTTGGGTTAGATGCTTGGGTTCCTGACACACACACCCCTCCTGCTTCCCTAACCATGGGCTTGCAAAGGGTGTGACCAAGTGACAGTGACTTACACAGTGACATTGGGCTCCCATGAGCTGTGTGGGCAGTCTGTAGTCAAAACTGTGTGTACATCCCTAGTGGGGATTGTTATTGTATTGAACACTGCATGGTGTATTGATATGTGCTTGTGCATCCATGTCTTCCTCCTTATTCACAGGTACCTTCTTCATGTCTTCACAAGGCTGTCTCCTTTGTGGATGCAGTTCATGTTGCATGCAGTACACTGACACATTTGCCTGACGTCACCACTCTGCAGTTGGAAGGGGTGGTTGTGCTGGCTTATTCAGGTTGTTAAACTTGCACTACTTTTATTTGGTACTGTCATATTTTGGCAATGTTTCATCCTGTGTTGCTGTATTGTGTTGCTGGTAGGTATTCGGTCATGTGTGCTGTTTGTTATTGATTACTGGGAGCATATTGTCTGTGGCCTGTTTCCATTTGGGATAGTGCACTTTGTAATACTTGTGTCATGTGTTGTGCATTCCTTTGTTTGCTTTCACATTGCATGACATGCCATGGTGTGTTGGGTAGCGGAGATGGGGAGGGGTTGGATGACATGGCGCTGTTTTCATGTTGTATTTTGCAAGGGGGTAGTCATTCATGCAGCATAAATGTGTGTCTTTTTGTGACACAGCATTGGTTGTCTTTCGGTAGGTAGGGATGCACACAATGTAACACTTCCAGGTGACCAATCTCAGGCTGGTATGGTTGTGACAGTTGACTGTCCCTTACATCATCATCATTGATTGTCAGCTGTTATGTACCAGGGCTGTGTGCACTCCACAGGGGTGTGATTTTAGGTGAAGTAATTAGCCACCAGCTGCGTACGGGCTGCCTCACCACGTGGCCTTTCACCTCCCATGCGCAGCGGGCGTGCATGTGGTTGGGGATGTGGGGGCACCACCATGTCCACCGGCAGGCCCGGGCGTGTTGCAACGTTGTGCAGGACACATGCTGCCACTATGATCCTGCACACTAGTGGGGGCGCACATAGCAGCTGGCCACCAGAGCGGTCAAGGGAGCGAAAGCATGACTTGAGCACTCCGAATGTGCGCTCCACTATGCCCCGGGTTGCAATATGGGCTGTTTTGTATCTTACCTCGGGTGGTGTGGTGGGGTTCCGAATTGGCGTCATCAGGTGGGTGCTCAGACGGTAGGCACTGTCCCCTGGGCAGGTGATGATGAGTATCATTAGTGGGGTTGTGACATTCCTCAGTATCTGACATGCATGCATGTGCAGAGGCATTTATACTCACCAAGCAGCCATGTATCGCCATGCCGCCCAGCTTCTAGGTCCCAGTTTAGGGTTGACATTCTGTAAATTAAACTGTCATGGGGTGGACCCTGGATAGTTGGCATATACTGAGGTGATGATTCCCTTGGCATCACATACTACCTGCACATTGATGGAATGCCAGTGCTTGCGGTTGGGAGGACGTAGAGCCACATGGGTGCAATCAATGGCACCTAGCACTTTGGGGAAGTGTGCCACCCCGTAAAAATCCTGGACGGCAGCCTGCCTTCCTGCAGGTGTTCTGGTGTTATGTGCCCGCGGACTGATGGACGTGCAGTCATGATGGCCAACACCTGGTGTTGGCAGCGTGACTGCATGGCCTGTGACAACCCCCCACTATGGCACTTGTCCGCTGAAATGCACCAGTGGCCAAGAAGTGCAGTACATTGAGCACCTTTTCCAAGGGGCTCAGTGCTTGGGAGCACAGGGTGGGTGATATGAGGTTATCCTCCCACTCACTCACCAGGTCTAGTATTATGTGAGGTGGAAACCTGTACCTCCCATAAACCTGGTCATCAGGCATCCCAAAAAGGCTGGTCCTGGGTGTAAAAATTCTGGCCCTGACTATCCTCCTCCTCCTGCGGTGTCCCACAACCACTGCTGCGAGGAACGGTATATTCATCCTAGCCTCTGAGCTTGTTTGTTGTTTGCGCGCACTTTTATGCGGCGCGGGTCCGCATACGCCTGCTTCCTGCTGGCGTACGTGTTTCCGGATTAGCGCGTCTTTTTTGGTGCACGCGTTTGCCCTGTTCGATTCCATGAATACGTCTTTTTTTGTGGGCGTTCCGCGCATTTGCCTCCTGTACTTCCCCCGTAACGCCCACATTTTCACGCGCTGTTCCCCATTCCGCGTATTACGCCCCGTGTTCCGCCTACTTTTGTTGTATTGATGACGTGTGCGCCCGAATGCACCACGCAGAATTTTAGCGCACATCCCAGATTTTACACGCGCACAGACTTCCATGAATCGATGTGCACGGATTTCGCATGCTTGCACTGCGATTTTCGCACTTACGCTGTGATTCGCACGCTTTCGCACGCTTGCACAGAGATTTTCGGCACACATTTATTCCATGAATCGGCCTGTGAATGTTTAACGGTACATATAGATTGTTGTACAGATTAGTTCCAGCTCCTGCAGTGAGACTGAAGGCACTCAGTCCCAGAGAAGGACCACCTTGAAGAGGGAGGACACCTCTGTTGAGGGTAAGATGTGACACCGCCCGTGTGGCTCAATTAATAGATGTTACTGACTCAGCCCTTATTTGGAGCTCATTCATTTCTCCTCGTTTCTCCTACCCACCTGCTTTGTATTTCTACAGGCTGGTCCTCATAAACAAACAGCCAGATCAAGCTGCAATCAAAAAATACTACTAACAGCATATTACTCAATATTCACTGTTCCAGCCCTCATGAAAGTGGTCTCAATATCACTGAAACGGCCAGCTCATCTTTACACTGTATCTGTGCAAAAATTGGACTAAAATTAAAAAATCTGTGCCAGATCACAGTTTGATCTCTCAACAGAACATAGGAAAGTCCAAGATTCATGAACATTGTTTGCTTTTGAAGTTCAGGAGAAGTAAATGACACTTCATGCATGAGAATAGAAGAGAATCTTTATTGGAAATTTTATTTTGTTTCACTATCTACAGGATGCGTTGAACAGGTTATTGTAAGAATGTGAGGCGAAGAAGAAAACAGAAACTCCTATAAAAAATGAAACAAAATGTTTGTTTACAAGCACCAAAAAATAAAAAAAGGCTCTTTTCAAAGCCACCACTAAAGACAAAATCCCCTACCCTGGTTGAAATGTGTTCAACCACTCCCGTACAAAGCACAATGTTGTAAAGGAATGCCTATCCCCCTCCCTCAAACTGAATGTAGTGGGGATTGACCCCTTGCCCCTTAAACCGAGCGTAGATAACTTGGTAGGGTGATCTATGCCTTCAAATGTGCAAAAAACTAGAATTATAGTGCTTCGCAGCAAAGCACTTTAAAAACCGATTTATGTTTATAAGGTCCGAATGTTTTAAATAATAGAAGGCTTGTTAAGCAGTACATGATAAGTATATTGTACTAAACAACTAGACTTGAAACAGACCAGGTGTCGGGATATGACCAGAAATAGGGTATCCACCATTTTGTGATAGGTCAGGCGATTCCTAAAATGGTGGATTGCTATGAGTCATGATGACACCAGTGGGGATATTTTCTTATAAGAGTTCATGTAAAGGACAACGGAGGGGGCTAGGAGTGAGCAGAACCAGTTTAGACTAGGCTCGAGTGGCAGATGGGCCAGTCGAGTGGCTGAGAGGTCAGCTAATCACAAAGTAAAAATAAGAACAGCTCATTGATCATGCCATATGAGTTGCTGAATCATAGATAGGAAGGGGCTGTGTTTGTGACCAAACCATTAGCTCACCTCCCTTTGACTGTATATAAGGCTGGGTAAACTTAGCAATTTGAGCCGAGTTCCAGAGAAGTATTAAGTGTATTGCCTGCTGGAAGAAAATAAACTGATGTCTTCTTGAAAATTGCCTGAGTCTCCCGCTTGTTCAAGAGTCTACCTTTTTGACCCCAAGAGATGCCAAGGCCCAGCAGATGAGGGTGTTGGGACCCTCATGAACACTTGGCGAGCCAACCACTTGTTCTGAGCTGATGTCTCCAGGACTGACTGAATCAGGAAGATGGGATAAGCCATGTTATCATGCCTGAATGGGGGAATGAGAATGAATTTGGAGGACAGCGGCAGAGAAGGGCAAACTGCAGCTGCCCCAGCCGGTCGAAGAGAAGGGACTTGCAGGCATGATAGCATGGCAGAAGGCCTTGGCACTAGGCCGGTGAAGGGGACTATTTATTTTTGGCAAATTTCCCCAAAACATTATTTCAGAGTGCATTTTGGAAAAGTTCCAAGAAATTTAAAAATGAGTGATAATCCGAGGGTCTTCAAAAAATGTAATTAATTATTAAAAAATCCATGTTTGGGAGAAGCATTATAGAAAAAACATTTTTGGAATTTTTCAAGAAAATTTAAAGTCACTTTTGAGAGACAACTCTTAGAAAAATAATTTTTTGAGGTAATGTCTTAAACGGCTTTCAGAAACAACTTTAGTCACTTGGGGAAACTACTTTTAGAAGAAAAAAAAAGTTTGCTCAGCTTTCAGAAACAAGATCATCGGGGGAAAATCAATGTTTTTAGGGTGTAACAGGAAAATGGGGTAGACATAGCTTAAGAAATGAGTAGTGTATATATTGAGCAATTGACTTGAGAGAGGCCAAGCAATTGAGGTATTGAAATAATTGACTCGAGTGTGGCTGAGCAATTGAGACACCGTGAGAGAGGCCACGATAAGAGAATACACCTTGTTCCTAAACTTTAAAGAGTATTAGCAGAAACCTTAATTCAGAGCCTCTTAGTGGGACATACTGAAGACCAGAACGATTAAAGAAGGTCCTAAAGGAATTGGTTTACGTTCCAATCAGAGCAATTAAATTTTTAGAAGGCAAGAATATATCTTAGAAGAAGACTGTTAGAGGAAAATATATGTGGCGGCCGAGTGTGTTTTTGTCTGTTTTGTTTATGTGTTGTGTTTCATGTCACATGTGTGCACTGTACATTTTGTTTATGACTTAAGAGAAAGAAAATGCATTTTTAGTTGATTTAAAAATGTGGCATTAAGCCAGAAATGAAAAGTAACTAAATAGGAACAAGAATGAGACAAACATATATTATAGATCAAATTAAACAGATTTGTGTTGTTTTTATGTTGATAAAAACAAAACTTAGTAAAATAAATGAATAAAAACTTGGATGAAACTGCCTCCCTTTAAGCCTTTATAAGAAGTTGAAGCCCAGCAACTCTGGAGTTAATTTCTAGATTTTCTAACACTAGACAAAGCGATTTATGATATGCACCCCATACGACAAAAAACTGCGTTCCTTTTGATGGACATAAGTAGCTCAAAGATAAGGCTGGAAGTGGAGTTTTCAAAATAAAAAGGTTAAGGCAAGTGCGCAGACATTTAAAAAAGCTCTGCGATAGAGAAATGTCAGCAGACAGAAGGTTAAAACCTTTATATTTATGATGTCAACATCTTCAAGGGCTTGAAAAATATCCAATGGTTTAAAACTGCATTGAATTTTCTTTTAAATTTAGAGATAAGATTGTATAGCCATGAAATAGGGAGCTGCAAGTATTCAAACAGCTCTTGTGTAAAAGCAAAAGGAGATTTACTGTTGACAAATGTGTAGCCGCTTAAAAAGCCCGTGGTAGAAAATCACAAGCAGACAGAAGTTTAAATCCTTTATAGCAATGAGGTGAGACCCTTCAGGAAGCTGATAGGCTTCGTACGACAGAGAATCACATTTGATTTACAATGATTCTTGAGCAGGGAAAGAGTTAAGATTATGAAGTGCATAGTTGGCAAAATTCCAAGCTAACCAACTGCTAAGGAATAAATCTGTTTAACGACCTACACAGTGAAAATGAGATAAGCAGAAGGGTGCGCGGCACTGGAGTAGGAATGAATGTCAGTTTTGTCTTTAAAATGAGAAAACTGAAGAGTTTTTGATTGCCGTGTATCGATGGAGCATTGGTTTATAAAATATGTGTGCTGTGTTTTAAGCACGTTGGGCTATGTGGTGTTATGTATTGAAAGTCATCAAGGACAAAGGCATGTCATTTTTTGGCTTTGAGGAAAATGTTTTGCCACAAGTTGAAAGTGGTTCATGATAAAAGACATTTGGACATGAAGTCAGAGAAAAGGTTCCCAGGAGCACACAATTTGAGAGAGGTATGGCTGAGATTTAAATTGTGTTTTTATGTGCAGAATACAGAAAAAAGCAGATCAATGTGTTAATAGATATTACTTGGACCAAACACAGTAAATAAGTTATGGGAAGTGACAGTAATATATGAGAAAAACATTATTTGACAAATGTTTTTTGAGCTAAACATGACAAATTTGAAAAAATATTAAAATACAGTTTGAAAAGAAATTTTACTTAAATGCTTTCATTTAAGTAAAATTATAGGAAATTGTACCGACATATGTGATCATCCATGAAGATGCACTGACATAAGAACGGACACACAAACACACATGTGCACACATACAGACACACATACAAAGGTATGGAAATATAATTAATTTGTGCACTTTGGACAATGCATTTAAATAATGCGTATGCAGATTTGCAAGCATTCAATAAACAAGCTCATAAAAGGGGTTTTATTCTTCAGCTAAAATAGAAATTGACATAGACAATAGTTAATCCCTTTTTGAAAGATAAAAACAGAAAGGGCAGAGTTTTGTGTTTATATATTTAGGAATATTGAGATTGTTGCAGTGCACAAGCAGGAATAAAAAACAGCAATTACGTTTTATTATGCCCATAGGCAAAGACTGTTTCAAAACACGAGGGAGTAATATTGAGATTTTTAGATTATCATATTGAGATATTGAGATAACTGGAGAGGAATGCAGTAATACCGCACGATGGAGCGGCCTTGAGAAAAAAGTTTGGCAAGTTAAATTTGTCTCATGTTAAGAGAGATTAAGGAATGCAGCACGTGTGCATCGATTGCGAGCAAAAATAATTAATCAAGCTTGTGTACATAAACAGGTTGTGAAGGCCACAGCTGATTAAAATAGAGAAAATATTCAGTGCATGTAAAAGAAGATGGTCAGATTTAAATGCATTTTTGTATTTTGGGTGTCAGAATCATTGGCGCAGTCAGAACAACTTAAAAAGGCAACCTTGTGGTTAAGTACGGGAAGTTGCCATCTCATGGGAGCAAAATTGAGATCATTGTCAGGTAGAAGGCAGTGCAGAGCCATTGACCTCGCTATGGACAGACAGATAATGAGAAATGAGAATGAGTTTGGGGCTTCATAGTTTCTCTTGCCAGAGAAAGGGCGAACCAGATCACAGTATGTACCTTGATCCCAGTTGAGTAAGCGTAAATGAAGGTGAAAACTCCAGAGTTTTTGACTTCTAATGCTGAGAGGTGGATACATGTACTAGCAAAAGTGTCAGAAAGAGGCACATTAACTATAGAAGACAGCAAAGGTCTTCTAGCTGTGGGGACAAAAAACGAATTACAGTTGGTCAAAGGTAAGATAGTTAAGCATTACTGCTCATAATGGAGTGCTATGTAAATAATTAAAGGGCGGTAGTCTTGAAAGCATTTATAGTGCTGTGTCCAGACACGCCAGATGGGGGAACTATCGAAAAGCCAGAGGCTGTCAGAGCTTATACTGACACAGCCTAAGGAATTAGTGGGTCTGGAAATAAGGCCATGATTAGTGATGTAGTTAACTATTGTGCATTAGTGCAGGCTTCTGAAAATAAATGCAAAAGAATTGTTGAAATGCACCATTGGAAGGGCAATAGGAACAGTAGAGGCGAATCACATTCACAATAAGTAGTACAATAAAGTAGGGGAGGCTTCTAGGATAGAGGCATTCAAAATAGTTAGGAAAATTCTCAGAGTAACCTGGGTAAGTTCTAAAATATGCAGAACGACAATCAAAATATACAGTACGGGCAGGTTAGGAGACCTCCTCCTGTGCATTATACATGAGATATATCAAAGCACCTTGCATGCATGTGTAGCAGCCAAGGAGTTATGCAGAATGGAGAATTCTTGAGAAGGGAGGCAGTTTCCCCACTAGTGTACAGATGACATTCCAAGGAAGGGCTTTGATGAATGAGAGAAGGAGTACAGAATAGACTCCAGTTTAAAGATGCTCAAACTATACTGAGGACATGTTCTTTTTCTCACATGCAAATGCAACTGATATAATTAATGTGCACATGCAGAGACTCATATTAGGGTGGGCCTCATGCGCACTACAGGGGGATTTTTTGACCCAGTCATAAGGGGTCACTCCCCTTGTGAATAGAGATGACAGCCATTGAGTATGCCATTATGAGGGCTGACAGTACGGTAATAAGATTTGTTTAGTTTATGTATTTGCATTTTTAAGTGCTCACACAGCCCAGAGACATTGAGGCGCTGAATGATTTTGGGAAATAATGTATTGAACATGCAGGGGTTTTTTTTGGTTAGGAAAAGCTGAGGGTAGAATGGTATCTCCAAGGGCTACTGCCTATGAGAGGATTGTGTTAAAACTGACGATCAAATAGTCAGACATAAAAAAGAGAATTCTGCCATGGGTGCAGCGAAAGGCACTAGCAGAAATTGAGCAAGCTCATGATTGTTTGTATTTGGAGGAATGTTTTATGATGAACCCTCAAGGGTAAAGAAAGAAATAGTGACAGACGGGGAGATTCTATTTTCTGACGGTTCTTTAAGAATCAATCAGGGTAATAGACTTAGAGATGCAGGTGCCGCTGGGGTAAAGCGCACAACTAATGGAGATGTTTGAGGTATTGACAAAATATATGCCCACCCTCTCGCTTTTTGTTATAGGCTGCTGAATTAGTGGGGCTGATTGTCGCGCAAGAGAAATCTTGCAGACCAGGAAGTAATGGTGTACAGTGACCCCGCCTATGTGATGTCGACAGTACACGCAGAACTAGCACATTGGAAAAGGAGGGGTGTCCTCCAAGTGGGCGGCACTCCTGTGCAGCACGCAGTGTTTTTGACTAGACCCATGGTAGCGAGCATTACGACTCCCAGTAGTCATTATAGTATGGAGATAGAATAGATGAACTGTTTTGAGTACATCAATAAAAAGAAAACATGCCAAAATGTGTGCAAGGAATGGTTCTGTTTGAATAAAGAAGAACACATTTCATGGTGTATAAGTAAAGTGCACCGTATAGAAAATGAACTTACTGCGTAAGTTAAGTACAAATAAGTCCACCTGCAGATTTAGCAATATGCAAACACAGAATACACAAAGACACATAGGAATAAAAGGCGTTAGCCTAAAAAGAAGAAATGCCTTCACAAAAATAGAGGAATGCATACGTTTACAGTTGGATGACCTCATAGAATGACCTGATGTGTTCAGAATTGTTAGTGACACTAGGTTTTAAAGGTGCCAAGAATTAATATGGCAAGGAAAGAAAAATTTCTGGTCTAGTGGTAGACATTGAGACTGTATGTCAATACAGCAAAGACAGAAAGGTGGTAAATAAATATTAGAAGGCTGAGGGTGATTTTTGTAGACTATGGGCCTCATTACGACCCAGGCGGTAAGTTACCGCCTGGGCCGTGACTTTACCACCATGGCGTAAACTACGTTTACGCCATGGTGGTTGGCGGACTTACCGCCCCATTCCGACCTAGGCGGGGCGGTAAGTCCCCAATCCCCATTTACCCTTCCCCATTCCCATTTTTGCCCCATAGGGCATAATGGGAGTGGGGAAGGCGTTAATTACGCCACCGTAAATTACGGTGGCGTAATTAACTCCATGGTCCCTTAGCGCCATGGATTTTAACACCTGCTAAAAGCAGGTGTTAAAAGCACCATGGCGCTAGGGGACCTCGTAATTGGCGGTAAGGGGTCGGCGCAGCTAACGCTGGCGTTAACCCCTTACCGCCAGGGTCGTAATGAGGCCCTATAAGTGTATGTTTTGTCTAGTAGAAATTAGCAATCTCTGAAAGAGAGTGTGTTATGATGAATTTGGTGTAGTTGCAACAGGCATCTGCCTGTGGTTGAGGAAAGGATTGAATGACAAAACGTAAGCATGATGATGTTGTTTAGGTAATCAAAGAAAAAAAGCGTCTTTTGTTTTGTTTTGAGAAATATACCATTTGAATATGGGTATATTTATAGGGGCATGAACAAGGCAGAAGGCCAATGAGATTGGTTGGTAGAGACTAAAGCTTATTATTGTTGTGGCAAAAGCACGGTATTATAGATAATTATGTGACCTAGTGGAAAGGTGCTGAGAGTATATGATGAAGTCAGTCTCAGACCGTGGATATTTGTGAGCAAAGAGGGGGGACAGTTGACCTCCATGAAATTAGAGACAGCCATAAAGTAAGGAAATATGGCAAATGATTAAGGAGTGAAGAATAAAAAATAGGATCATGAAGGACAGTAATGGTTCAGATAAAAAGATTTATGTTAAATAGCATCAACGATGATGGTATACCTAGATAGGGCTTAACGGAGTATGAAATGGTGCTTTCTGTAGGAAAACATCACACATTAGAAGAAAAGGAAACATTGTAGTATACATGACAATGATGTAGCAGCATATAGAATAAATAAAAAGAATTGGAAAAAAGTGTCAAAACATTAGGGAAACTTGGGGCCTAGGTTCAGAAAAATGAATTAGGAGAAGATAAAAAATAAATAATCTATTCTAAACAGTATTAAAGTAAGGAGCTCAGTTTAAACAATTAAAGCATTTGGATGCAAAACGAAATGTATGTAAATAAATATATAAATATAAATAAAAAATGAATGAAAGAGACAATTGAATGAAGAAATGATTGGATGAATGAATAACTGGATGGGGAATTAAATAGGGAACATAAAATTAGCAAGAACCAAAATTTTACAAAAAACAGCAACAATGAGGATTCCAAGGCGACATTGAAAAATTACGCAGAGCAATAAAAGAGTCAGGAAATAATGGAGAACCAGAAAGGGGTATGGTTGACCAAAATTGGGTTAATCAGACAAGGAATATTGTGCTAGGACCACTTTAAGAATAAATATAAAGGTGAGTAAATTACCAATTTTTTTTGAGTGCCTATAATGATTTTGGTTTATGTTACATATGAAAGTTGTGGATTTTGCGTGAAAACAAGATACATGTCTGCATGGCCTTAAATAGGGAGAAAAAGAAAAAAGAGGTAAGCACTGGTTCACACTACAAGGGTGTGGACACACAGTTGATCATTACTAAAATGAAGAGGATCCAGGTGAGTAACAGAAAAGGAGGTAAATAGAGACATAGGGCCTCATTACGAGTCAGCGGGCCCGGAAAGAACGGTGGTGGTAAATCCGCCACCACCGTTCTTTCCGGACCGGCTGATTAAGAGTCCTGCTGGCAGGAGGAGTCACTCCTGCCAGGTCTGACCTGGCGGATTTAACACCACCCGCCTGCAGGCGGACATGGAAACACCGGCAACATTACAACATGGTGCCGGTGTGTCCACTTTCCCATTCCCATGGAGTCCTATTGGACTCCATGGGAATGGGGACTTACAGAATTCCGCCTCTGGAATTCCCGGGTCACAGGGGTCATAATGCCCCGGTAATTCTGGGAATCACAGAGGTGGAATGGTAATACGAGTCCGGTGGTAACCTGCCGGTTTTTCCGGCTCGGTTACTGCCGGACTCATAATTAGGCCCATAGTGTCTTCAAGTGTGTAGCTATTTTTCCCAAGATAGGTGCAATCTGGTGTGAAGAGAGTAGAAAATAGATGAGTGTGGCCACTTCAGACAAACACAGAACACAGAAATGAAATTAAAGGTGGGTAACCATTTCCCTATTATTGTGGAGTGTATAAAGATGTTCAGAATAGGTAAACACTGTAGCTATACGATCTAATATGAAGGCACATAGTAAGAATTGGTGCCATAGTATGGAACAACAGGGGTAGACAAGACTAAGTATAGTGGGATAAGTAAGAGATATTGTGCAGCGAAACGCTTCTGTTTCTCTCAACAGGATGAAAGCAAAGCACAAAAGAAAAGACCATGGTCCAACGTAATCGGGAGAAAGATGGAGAACCAAAGGCATGAAACATTTACAGCTGAGCCGAGAAAAAGGCTAAAGTATAGGCCTAAATGGTGTATAGGTCTGGTAAACAAGTTTGTTCTTATGTGCACCACTGCGTCGGAGAAAGCCATAAATTAAATGAGCTGAAGGAAGTGAGAGATGATATTCCATAAACATTTTTGTAGCAGTGAGGAGAAAGGGTTTAGGTTAGGAAGAAACGTGATCCCCTTGCCAGTCCCCAAATGACTTTTGTCTCTATTTCAGTTTTCTAAAGACAACAGGGATCCATGAGAGAAGTCATCCTCGTCTGCTACGGATGCGCCTAGAAGATGGGAAAAGAAGAAGACACCCTTCTTTTAATGTCTTTCTAAATGTGTTTATTTGTTGTTTGTTATTTTTGTCTCCCTGGTTTGAACGTGTCGACCTTAGGAGAAAATGTGTTTCTCAAAGGACAAATGATGTGTGTAAAAAGAAAGTCCAGATAAAACTTAAGGGCAAGAAAATGACTGAGATAGGCAAATGCATTTATTGCCTAAAAATATTATGAAAATGAAATATGTTTTCATAAACAAATCAGGTTCCAGCAGGCTGACCATACAGTAGAATATGTATACAAAATTTAGATAATTAGTAGCTTTAATATACCAAAACAAAATATGTTGGATATAGTTTGTTTAGGAGGTAGGAATGACCCGAAAATGTTTTAACCATAGTTTGTTTTAGGAGGTAGGGATATTCAGAAAATGTGTATATGTAGTTTTAGAAGGCAGGTTAAGTTTGCCAGAATATGTAAACAAGGGATTTTTTGTTTTTTTCATAACAACATTTTATTGATTTTACAAAATTTTATATTGCATACAACAAAGCAGTGCATATTAGCATCAACAACAAATAGTGTCTTTCTAGGCTTTTGTGGGTTGAGGGAAAGAGAGATGGTGGATTGATTCCTGGCTGTTGCAGTTGAGTGGATTGATCTCGGGTGCTTGTCCGATTAAACTCCGAAATGATTGGGGGCCCATCAGGGGTCAGTAGAGGGGGCTTCATTGGAGCCACCTTGTGAGTGGGGGCCTCCTGGTGAGAGTTGGATATTTGGCCGCATAGTCTAAGAATGGGTCCCATACATTCATAGTTCTATTTAGGGAGTCTGAGCGTATTGCTGTGATTTTTTCTGATACTGCTATCTCCCAGCATTTGGCCCACCATAGGGCGATTAAATAAGGGATTTAAGGGGATGGGTTGACAGGAAATGTACTGATAATAGAGACATATTTATTTTACAAAGGAAACTCATTCAGCTTTTATATTACAGGTGGAAAACGAGGCACCTATGTGGCTCAGAAAATTGGCCAACTACATAAGCAGAGAGAAGTCACCAAGGAACCCATCCTTGTGTTTCCTTGCTAAAAGTGCCCCCCATTTTGAATGGACATAACTGATGCTCTATAGAAAAAGAGACACTCCAATGTGAGAGAGCTGGCCTTGAATTGAAGGCTCAAAGACTTGCTGCAAACCAGCTCAAAAGAGTTGACAAAGGTCTACAGGAAACAGACGGTCCGCAGATGCCAATCCGAGATGAGTCGGATGGAAGATTTAACAGTGAAAATAGAAAAGAAACTTTGTGCATTTGAAAAGAATATATGGGCAAGGCAATGGGAGCAAGGAATTATGTTGTGGGGTGGGAGTAGCAGAAAAGACGTGGAAAATGAGCTACGCTATGGCTAAATTGTATGCAGATGATGGGCTGTTGGGTTACCTAAAGTAGTGACTGTCTCTCAAAAAAGGCATATTGGCTGTAAAATTATCTGAGGCATATAGTTTAAAGTAAACTGGGGAATGAAGGTAGGGCTCAAATACGAGTCAATAAAAGTTGTGTTAGGGAGACATACATGTTTTAGACTAGGAGAGTATAATGTATTAGTACTGATGTAGAAATGTGTTAGGATACCTCTTAAAGTAAATTACCTCTAGAAAAGGGTGACTAGATAAGAAATGTGTAGGTACATGAGAATTGAGGAGGGAGAATATGGGTGTGCTTGTAAGTATTGAGTAAATAACTAAATACTGTACAGATGGGGGAGTGTAAAGGAATGACTATCCCTTGGAGCCTTTGGCCATGGCCAGTGGCCACACCTTTCGGCCTTGCCCACTGTATATTTTACAACAATAACTGGACACTAGCCCTGGCCTTCGGCCACCCCTCCTGTTTATTATAACACATTAATGGTTAGTAGCCATGGCCTTCGGCCGTACCCACTGTATAAAAGATTGCAGGCTTTGAGAACTCACAATGTTTTTAGGCAAAGCACAGGGGGATTACATTATTTGCCAAGGATCACACACTTTGTTTAAGCAGCATGCTACAAGCCCGTTGTTTTGTGGTTGGTCTCTTGGTGACTGTTGTGATACATCGCACAACCCCAACTAACTGCATTTAAGCAGCACGGAAAAAGGGGAAAGAATGACCGGCTTTAAGAATAACATATGCCCAGGCACCTTTGCCCCATAGCGAAAATCAAAAGCTGGTACCAATGAATATATGCACAGTAAGTGAATATATATATCTTAAAGTGAAATATACAAATGTAGTTCAATTGACCTTCCCCTTAGAGGAAAGGGCACAAGACAAAATAGCATTAGACTTTTAAAAAAAAGTTATGAACACCAGAAAAATTACCTGAGAGAGGAAATGTTCCAATAAATATGCTTGCCAAGTATGAAAGGTGCTCACCTTTTAAACCCATCAATCTGTAGTGAAATATTCCCTGGAAAACAAAATCCCACTACGAAACAAGTGCTTGCGGTCTTGTGGGTAAGTGTCTTCACTGGAAACATGACAAGCTGAGTAAAATCCTGGTTGCCAAATAATTGAGCAAGCTTGCCAACTTCCAAAAATCCAAAGGGGTACGTCTGTACTCTGAAAGTTACGCTGTCCACCCACGCGTCCTTTCTTGTGCCCTGAAAAGCAGACACAATCAGGGGAAAATAACTGCACCAGTGTACAGGATTGCAAACTCTCTTGTCACGTCCTCGGCAAATACTCATGAAATACTTGCCCTCTCATAATTTCCCCTCCCCACCCCCATGTCTGGCTTTCAACAATATTTTGCTTTATAAAGTTAACTTGAAAAGTACATATACCATAGTGTTATTCAAATATATAAATCCTTATAGAACTATGTTAGGCAAAAAGTGTACAATTGTGGCATTATTTCCCCCATCTTAAGTGGGAGACTGCAAATACCAGAAGGCAACTCAGCAAAAGGCAAATAAATGGTCTCTCACAGCTGTCAGAAAGCACTAGGAACATAGAAGATCTTTAAACCGTATTGGGCATATTATATATATATATGTATATATATATCCCTAATAAAGCTGAAACCAGGTATGTAGTTGTCCTGACAGCCTTGCAAAATGGTTGTCTTGGGTTGATTAAACTATGTATACAGTAGTACAAAAAAGGTAGCAGGCACCCCTCTCTTGAAATAACATGGCATGTTAACCTGTTCAGTGGATATTAACCACTTTGAGAGTTCGCAGCCATCTGCTTTTTGCTCACTGTACCTTTCACAGATGGGAAATACCCATTTGCATATCAGTCTTTGTCCCGCCCACATGGGCAGTCCAGCACCGAAATGCTATGGCAATTCCTCTCTGAACAAGAGTACCAACAGCAACCCCATACACGTGTTTCAGCCTTGTTGGGCCTCATCAGTGAGGTGAAGCTGTGCCTCTCTGAGCACAGTGAGCAGGGAGTCCACGTCTGGTTGCCCCCAGGTAACTTAGGGTGACCAACCCCAAGTTCCTTCCAAAAATACAAAAAAAGGTAGCAGGCACCCCTCTCTTGAAAGAACATGGCATGATAACCTGTTCAGTGGTTCTTAACCACTTTGAGAGTTCACAGCCATCTGCTTTTTGCTCACTGTACCTTTCACAGATGGGAAATATCCATTTGCATATCAGTCTTTGTCCCGCCCACATGGGCAGTCCAGCACCGAAATGCTATGACAATTCCTCTATGAACAAGAGTACCAACAGCAACCCCATACACGTGTTTCAGCCTTGTTGGGCCTCATCAGTGAGGTGAAGCTGTGCCTCTCTGAGCACAGTGAGCAGGCAGTCCACGTCTGGTTGACCCAGGTAACTTAGGGTGACCAACCCCAAGTTTTTTTTCCAAACATTTTTAAACCCACCATAGCTTTCTTGTTGTTGTGAAAATATGGCCAAATGCTCCACCAACGAGACTGTCAGGTCTAAACTGCACTGACGGTCTTTAATAAGGGTGAAACCAGGTATGTAGTTGTCTTGGCAGCCTTGCAAAAGTCTGTCTTGGATTGGTTAAGCTATGTATAAAGTAGCACTGCACTCTTAGACAAGGACAATTTCCTGGATAAGAAGGTTTGCATTTGAGCTAATTTTCATACCCACAATGCCTTTTCTCATTGCCCAGAACTTCAAGCGATGGCTACTAGGTGGCATTGTGGAATGTGTGACTTGGCTCAAATGGACTTTCCTATATATATATATATATATATATTTGACAGAAAAGGGGGTGAGGGACGCACTCTCGTTCCCAGCTAGGTGTGCCTTTCCACAGTTCAGTTGATTTTCTCCTCCTAGCGCTTTCTTGCCTCTTGCTGTAGTCATTCAAATAGCCAGGAACCAACTCACCCTCCAATTACAAAGTGTAAAACCCCAGTTGGGGGGAGGGGGGAAAAACCAACAGTGTGGCTCTCCTTAGTAGGGGCATGTGTCACCCTGGTGCCGCCACCTCTGGAGCCCGGGACTCCCAAAAAACATTTGACAGAAAAGGGGGTGAGGGGCGCACTCTGGTTCCCAGCTAGGTGTGCCTTTCCACAGTCCAGTTGATCTCCTCCTAGCGCTTTCTTGCCACTTGCAATCATCAGGGAGGTAGTCTGTTCAGGGGTTTGTTTAGGTGTTGATGGTTACTACCAGTGATGGCCTCAGGGAATTCTGGTTGCTGTAGTCATTCAAATAGCCAGGAACCAACTCACCCTCCAATCACAAAGTGTAAAACCCCAGTTGGTGGGAGGGGGGAAAAAAAACAAGTGTGGCTCTCCTTAGTAGGGGCATGTGTCATCAATGACATTTCTGATGTCATCTTTGATGCCCTGGGTGTTAGTGTTAGCAGTGCACAGTGGTGTCGCGAGTTATGGTTGCTTAGTTTACCATAACTGGCGAATGTCAAGGGTTTTTCGGTTTTACTTCGAACCATATCGTTCCGTTAACAAAGTTTTTTTTAGTGAATTTCATAGGTTTTTATAGCGCAACTTAACCATAACGTCCCTTTAACACATTATTTTTACTGAATTTCACAGGTTTTTAGTAGGGCAACTTAACCATAACGTCCCTTTAACAAAGTTTTTTTACGGAATTTCATAGTTTTTTAGTAGGGCAACTTAATCATAACATCCCTTTAACAGTTTTTTTACTGAATATACACTTTCATCATGTGAATTTGGGAGATATGTACTATAATTCCCTTACTTTATATACATGTAACATAGAACATACTGAACCCCCTCGCTAATGATATTTGAAGGACACGGACTGAGCGCCTGTCCACGGACGGCCGCGGACGAGATGAACACTACCCAAACACTCAAGGGGTATCTGAAATTGTTCTATCATGCCATATGAAAAATGCACAAGTTTAAAAAGCAGCACATAAACACATTATAAGTAGCAATAAATAACCATTCGAACCTACACGTCTCACACATTACACATTCATTTAATTACCATGTAGAATGAAACGGATTATACCATAACAAAAAAAGATATGCCTCCAACATGATTACCTCACAGATACTGTGCAGCTAGGAGCGACAGCAGACAAACACAACACAACGAATACAAATTAAAAGAAAGTAGTAAGTGAACTTCATTTTTCTTATATGTGTGTATACGTTTTGTATGAAGTGCAGAACAAATAATGTATGTCTGTTGTTTTGACACAGAAATGTGCAGTACTTTGGAGTGGCTGGAGGAGAATTTTCTGCATGGCGAAATGTCGGAAGATAGCGATAATAATGGTACACACTTCTCTACATAAGCAAATTAGTAGTCAGTACTTTATGGGTACTTAACATATATATATTTATTTTTAACAGACCAGGGAAAAAGTGAAGAAAGTCCACCAAAAGACACAGTGCAAGACACCCTGAAACGCATAGAAGACAAACTGAACATGCTAAAAGAGAATTTTAATGGATTAAGGCAATTTGTGGAGGAGGACGTGAAATGAAAAATCAGATATCACTGTCCCACCTGTACCTGTCCCCCCTCTCCATTTTCCAGTGAACTATCCCCAAACCCTCAAGAACAACATAAACGTTTTGACGAAACTTCCATCCCTTCATCCCCTCAAAACCAGCCTGGGCAAACCCCTAATTCCCCTATGTTTATTTCAGTGTCTGCTTCCCCCTCTCTCTCTTAATTGCTGTATGTCTGTTTAATAAAAAAAAGTTATGTTACTTTTAGTGGAATTGTTTGGGTCAAATTTTGTTTTTTTAAAAAGAGTTAAAATGTCCTCGGACAGCGCGCCTGTTCGGCCTGTCCGGAATTAATAAAATATGGATGTTCGAAAGATAATACACCTACCCGTACCATTCGCAACTAAGATGAAACTGTTCTTAGAACACACAAGCTGTCCCAGATGTCCGTAAATCAACAGAATGGGGCGTCCTAAGGACATTTACCTCTCCGTACTATTCACAACCAAGATGAAACTGTTCTTAGAACACACCAGGTGTCCGGATGTACGTAAATGAACAAAAAGGGAGTGTCCTAATGACACTATACCTGTCCGTACCATCTGCAGCCAAGATGGAACTGTCCGTAGAACAGGCGCGGTGCCCGGCCTGTCCGTAGTCAAGCAAAATGGAGGTGTCCTAAGGACACTGTACCTGGCTGTACAGTCAGCCGAACATCTATGCAAATGCGCACCACACCTGTAAGTCTTGCGAACATCGCGCCTGTCCGTAACTGTCCGTCTCACTTGTGTCACACTTTTAATTAGTTTCAGGACCCGAACACTGTCCGTAGAACATCCGCGCGCATGCGCACGACCGTTCCTGTGCATGTGATGTCCTGCGGGCATCCATTTCCTTTGGGGATGGAATCACAACGTCATCATGTGACCTCACCCAGGCTGAGCATGTGTCCTAATTTGCGCACTTTGTCCGCTTCCACAACATTTGAAAAGAACTCATGCAAACATGCCAAATTATTTTACAATGCAAAATCACCATTTCACATGTCGCATACAATGGCCCTAGCTTTCAACATATTGTTTGGAACTTTTTCAACGCCTTTGAGTATTCGATATGGTCATGAGGTACACCCTTCCACCCCTATAAAAGGCCACACCCTTGAGCTCATCTTCATTGTACTTCTGACGATTGTAGATCGAGTTTTGCTGCCTTTAGTGCTATAGCAGAGATTATCTCACAAACCCTAATGGCATCCATGGCTGCTGTTGTTACATCAGCCTCAGCACCACCCCCAACCCCTCCACCGCCACCACCTCCCCAAGGGCCTGCAGAGGGAAATACGTGTGAGGATGTAGAGAGCAAGGAAGAAGAGGATGAAGAGAATGAGGTGGAGAAACTCCCTACTACCAGCACTCTCCGGGAGTCGTGGGTGTGGAGGTTGTTTACAGTGCAAGTTGGTGCTGAGTCGTGGGAGACCTGGTGCATACAGCTTTGGTACGACAACCATGATGCGACACCTAACTTCGTTCCATGGTGCGGACATTCGCAAGGTGGTACCATGTAAAGAATGTAGTAGGTTGAGTTCCTCCGCAGCATCCTCCGTGTCCGATTGTAACGCTCACCTGACTCCCACGGGGGTGCTGGCCTGCTTCGGGCTGCTGTGACCTCGTCTAAGGTGATGCGCAGGGTTCGGAAGACGGACTGGACCGGGCCCCAGATCTGGCTTGTCTGACTCGCAGAAGTATCCTTCTGTAGGTGAGAATAGGGGGTTAACTGTCTGCGGGGTAATGCGATCGGCCTCCCACTTACCCCTCTCACCCTCCTCAAAACCCTTCTGTGGTTCCCCGTAGCGTCTCACCTTAGGGTCTGGAAGGACGAGCTCTCCATCCTGCTTCTGATGCAGGGGCGCGTTGGTATCCAGTTACGTCACTGGATTTTCGGATGGGTGAGAACCAAACTTGCTTGGCTTCTAGGTAAGTTTTTCTATAAGTGGTTCCCCTTGTGTCCATGCATTAATGTTCTAATGCTAGTGTCTTTTTCCCCATAGGGGCCGGGGTACGGAATGCCGGGGAACAGGCACCGACCCGAGGTGAGCGGTGAAATCCTTGTGGAAATCAGGTAAGTCTTTAATGAGTGTTTTGGTAATGTCTTTTCATTCACTCATTAACGCTGATGTCTTTTTCCCCTTAGGGGCCGGGGTCCGAAAATTCCTGGATGCGAACCCGAAATGAAAAGGGAACGACCCAACAGGTAAGTCTTGACATGGAGTTTTAGCTTCCCTTTTCCTTTCTTTCTCTCACCTTTGTTCTTGTCTTTTTCTCCCTAGGCGCGGGGGCGCGACTGCGAATCCGGATGGTCGCTGCTGAACATGGAGGCGCCCTGTAAAGGTGAGTAGAATGCGGCGCTGCAGCGATCGATGTGATGTGCTTTAAAAAATAAATGTCTTCCTTTTCAGGATTGTCGGCGAAATGTCTCTGGGATGCAGATTTAGCAGGTGAGGCCTTTTCCTTCTTCTGTTCTCTTGTTCCCTTCCTTTGCAGGTGATTCAGGATGCTGGCAGGTGTGGCAGAAGTCAAGATGCAGGAGCAGACACGGTGAGCGTCCAGCTGCTAGATGCAGAACAACGCGAAGCACGTGTGGCTGATCGGGTGTGGTTTAGATAGCCTTGGAAGAAGTTCCTAGAATGTGTCCTTCCTCCAATCAGGTATGTATACTTCCCCGACCACGCCCGGGTGGTAAATGAGTCCCACAGGTAAAGTAGTTCCTTTCAGGCCTCAAGGAGGCCGGGGTTCTGCAGCATAGTCTGCATCAGGTAAGTGCACCCAAACACTTTCATAATGAGCCTGGCGCCCTGACGTTTTCTATGAGCCTGGCGCCATAGGCGCCAGGACACTGTCCAAAGGGCCCCTATAAGGGGTTGCTGGGACCTTCCCCGGGGACTTGATGTCCGCTTTCAGGGACGCAGGGCCTGAGCCGGCTCCCCGGGAGCGGGCATCGTGACACCGATCCTCTCACCACAAGAGCGCATCCCTCCAGCTGCCTCACAGGCCATTCGCGATGCTGTTGATCCTTACCTTTTGAGGGTCACAATATTGTGTATGTACTGTGACGCACTACTCTGCAGGGGGGAGAAAAGCACAAACAGCCTTCTTGACATTGCACCTCGCTTTCTCCATTTGTGGACCAAATAAAGCAGAACGCAGCCACATTTGTCTTTGTGCAATACGAGAAAAAATTACTTGGCAATTTGGAAACATGTCCAGGACCTTCTCAAGTCCTTCCTTCATTCCTTCATTGCAAATTGCAATGAAATTCCAGAGACATGCCCTAAACTGTTTCCTCCACAATTAATGATAATTATATCAGGATGATGCTCTGTCTGTAAAGTAGCACAGAGAGGTACCAAGTCCAGCCACTTCATTCCACACACTCCATGCCAGTGCACTTCCACATGAGGGAATACAAGATCTGCAGATATACCGCACTGTTCTGCATGCACCTTCAACCAATGTATCCATGAGTCTCCCAAAATCCAGATAATCAGTTTTCGAGCACACACACAGCCATAGCTATCTGTTCTCCTCTCAGCAAAAAGAGGTTCTCACTAAATCTTTCCGTTTAGAACACACCCACTGAACTTTACTGACCAATCCCTAGCTTCGCTCATTCTCATTTGCATGCCTCTCCACCCCAGAATCCCCATATGTAATACGCGCCGCCTGCAGACTACCGCCATGTCTGCAGACATGTAGAGGATCTGAGCGTGACGACTGTACATTTAAATAGTATTCCCCTTTTCCCCCTTTAAGGTGGGCTCTGAAAAGAGCCATTCTTTTTTTGCAGATGCCTGACCTGTTATTTTCATAGTTTTCTTCTACAATCACCACATAACCTTCTCCAAAGCAAGCCTTACATTCCAAACGAACATGGCATTTCCCAAAAAAGATAAAGAAACACCATCGGCTTCAAAATAAGCCGCATTACAGGAAACAATGTTCTCGTGGCTGCAGAAAAACATACCAGCTCTTAACATGAAAGCACACATGCTGCGATTGATGGCACACTTACCAATACTTTGATCAGGACAAAAAACAGAACTGTTTTTCCATTTTTCTGTAGTGAGTAAGCCAGAAAAAATTACTTTCGCAGTTGGAAAGATGTTAATGACTGCTTGAACCAACTGTTCCAAATCTCCCAACAAAGTAGCTGAACTCACGTAGCCCAAATGGGAAGCACAATAGTGCTAGGCATATCTATGCAAACTTGGAGAATTGCCACTACATTGCAATCAGTCCCAGCGCTCCACAACACCTCCACTCCTCTGACATCGAAATTGTTTGCCACATGCCTAGTGAATAGTGCTGTAACCCATCGACAAAAATATCTCTGAGCACCAACACCCTGACTGTCTCCACCTCTGCCATCTTCACTACACACACTCTCTTTCTACACAAATCAACAATGTCAATATGTGATTGGCTGATGCCTATAGTCCCCTTTCCATGCTGGATTTGCTGTAAAACCCTGCATGTGGCACGCCCTACCCGCGGACAAGCGCGGTGTCTGTGCGGCATGTAACTCTTAGCCAGTCCTTCTACCCTTTCTACATCACTCACAAATCCATTTCCTCATTGGATACAGCTAAGCAGTCACACAACCATCCACCAATCACATTCAAGACCACTACATCTAACTCCGGCATCAGAGTTCCGCACTTCAAATGTACTGTTGATCACTCTGAATACAATTCTCATATATTTGCAAAGCACCTACTACAAAAACTACTGTGCAAGTTTCACGGATTTCTACTTACAGCTCCATGCATACCCACATGCATGATTACAAAGTACAGGTATGCATATTTTATTCAGAGTACATGTGCAACTCTTATGATTCCATTTAAAAAAATTAATCCCACTAAATCTGCATAGCCAATACATACATACCAACGCTCCCGCTTTAAACGCGAGACTTCTGATTAAAAAATCGCACTACTTCTTACTATCTCCCGCATAACCTATACATATGTAGCAACCCTCCCGATTTACGCGCAAAACTCGATTTTCCATTAAAAAATGTCACAATTTTTTACTGTCTTCCACCTAAATTAATTCTACTTCCAATGCGATCATATGAGAAAAATAAACGTTCCTGATTGCTGTGGTGACATCTCCCTCTCAGGTGCTCCCGATTTTTCACATTCCTACTTATAATATGAAAGTATTCAAGTTTTTCCCATCTACTATAATGACCTATCACTTCCAAAACTCTCTGCTATGTACAACACAGCTGAAAAAAAACAAGCGAATTTCATGAACTGAAAATTGTACTCATTTGCGAAGCAGGTTCAACTTACATACTGCAAATAACATATAAAGGCTGCACATAGTGCAATGAAATGCACGCATACACTGTGTTGAGCTATCAAACGAGAATACTCCCACGAAAGCTGAATAATGAACGTGTAAATTAACATCACTGCTTTAAACACACAAAATTACAAACTTCTTCCTGTTACAATTGCAGTGAAGACCACTCTCCTGATAATCAACAGCATCTACACTGCAAACAACATAGCTGAAGAAACCTGGTCATTCCACACAAAAAAATAAGTACAGTATATTATATTCTTACTGTTCTTAAAGAGACTGTGTGAGTTATTTATGTAATTTGCGCACCAAAAAAAACCTTTGATTTCTGAACCATTCTGCCCACAAATCCCCATTTATTAAACAAAGATTAACAGGCAGAATGGCACACAAATCCCTGTGTTTTTGGAACTCAAATAACATACAGAAGCCTTAAATGTTAGTACTACAAAACAAATAGCTGTTTTAATTTTATACCATTACATTTACTATTAATGTTTCTCCTCACCCCTAGCTCACTTTCTACTCTCATCTGAAGCACAGTGTAGTAATATACAAACAGTAAAATAGCCTTCCTAACTCATTGTAACTGCCCAATGCACATTCACACACCACCACAAACATCTTCCCCATCAAACTCATACACGCATGCATACAGCACACATACATTGCAAAACAGTCCAACCCATACCTTTTTTTTAACCACTGACCCCAAAGAATGCCTACCAAAAAGCAAGTCTGTAGAAAGGAACGTAGAAATAGAGCAAATGAAAATAAAAGTGTCCAAAGTAAGCATCCATCTCTACCAGAGTTTGTACAAAATGTTGAAACAAAACAGCTTATACAGTCATTTAGCGAAACAAAGGAAGCTTCAACAACAGAAACGTTGCCTCCTCCATCAAAATGTGGCACGAAACAGAAAATGCTTTACAAGAATTTGTCTACCACTACTGCTAACAATGCTCCTATAAATCCTGATATACTAGCAAGAAGCCACAGTAAAAAAAGTATTTTAGCAAAAATGTTCCGCCACAGAGTCCTTCAGAATCGAATAAGAAGAGGACCAAAATCATCCTCAACCCTTAAAACCTACCATAGAAAATGTATCCTACACGCTCTCATAGACAGTGCAATCCTTCTCAAAAGGAAGTTATTTATTTTAGTTTTAAATAGGATGAAACCACTAACAAAACTAAGTACTAAACTACAAAAGAAACTTTTCAATAAACAGAATGTCAACAAAAATAACTTCTTAAATATTTGTGGAGGTGACTGGAGTCACACAACGACCACAGAACCATATTTTAATGAAGAAGCATACAAACAAAATCAAACAACCACAATTGCCATCCATAGCAGTGGATGAGGATATGTAAAAATCAATAATACCATCATGGAACAAGAAACACTGCTTACAAATGTATCCCCAGAAAACTCAGAATTACCTCTCTATTCGACTGAACCAGACCGTCCAGTATACAAATGGCCGTGCACGTCAATGTGTAACATTCCTAACAAATCTTTCAAATTTTTACGCCAGTTCCTCAATCAGTATGTGAAAGGTGAAGACAAAATGAAAATGAAAGTTCTGCAAAATATGGATACCTGTCCAGTGCGCAAATACACAGGACTACAAGGACATTCATTAGCCTGCATTACAGGAACTATTTGCAAAAGCACGCTCCATGATATAAAAATGATATCAACACATCATTCAAATGTAAGAAATCTAGTGTATAAACTGTACTATGCTAAAAGTCCAGCTTTAGAACTAGCCAATTTAAATAACACTCTTCTGCATGGTACACCCAAATACCTACAAGAAGAAATCGACCGTATCCAGAGAAAATATTTTGGAAGTGAAAGCCACTTACAAAATGCAATAGTTTTAGAACAGACTAGCAACAATTCTGCCCATGGCAATCTTCTATTACACACATACAAAAAAGAAATACTAAAATTTAAAAGTACATCAGCTGAAGTACCAAACCATGTGTTTGTGTGTTGCCGCAGAACGTTTTACAAAAGTAACACAAAAACTATAGACGTACCATACAAAATAGAAGACAATGAAGATTCAAAATGGTTTGAATTAGCTCTCTACCTTTTAGCAGAAAACAAATATGAAATAAGTGAACCCCTAATATTTGCAGTTGCTGCACTACAAAACTTGACAACAAACAAACTCTTTCACGTGCTATCACAAATAATTTGGAATTATTCCCACTACCAAAACCCCTGCAACAACTCAATTTGTATGAGAGCATCATAATTCAAACAGTACACCCATTTCAAGCAATAATACGCCTTCAACCAAAAACAGCAAAATTACCTCCCTCTGAATTGGTGAAAGGCATTTATGGCAAAGTAGTTTATTTGTCATTAGATCTGACAGAAAATGTGCACACTCCAAGAGTGCAACGTCCAATAGAGCATTCTTTAATTGTCTTAGTAAATGGTGTACCGACAAAAGAAATTGGCATCAACTCGTGGATTTACATAAAGTCTGACAAGCCTTGCAATATCTGAAAGACAATATTGAATATTACAAAGAAATAAATATTGAAGAAAGCTTAAGGGAAACAACTGAAATAATTCAAGAGTCATCAGAAACTGGTGAATTTGAACTTCTGGATCCTGCTGCAGTATCCACTCTTTTGGACCATTATACAATTCATCCATTGCACTCTAATGAGGGCATATATGATGCACTAGAAACTTACCAAATGCGACAAACGAAATGGTCACTAATGAGCATATGGGAAAAAAGTATAGAAGCACATGCATTTCCACTGCTATTTGCTACTGGCAAAGGAGGAAGATACGATGATGGACCCACTCAGATAACAGCATCAGAATAGCGCTCATTACAAATGTATTCTGAAGATCCCAGATTTAGACAAAATGTGGAATACATATTCCACCTACTCTTTGAAAGTGAACTAGCAAACCTATGTTACAGAGTTGCACACATATTGAAATCTGGAACCCACTTTCAAAATATGTCAGCTATGCAATTAATACAAAAAGTGCAAGAAAAAGATGAGGTTTTACAATCAAGCATAACAAATCTGTTTGCAAACATGCGTGGTACGAAAGAATACTGCTTCCGACAGCACGGAGATGTACGTTGTATGATCAGAAACCTTGGACCACCCACTTGGTTTGTTACGTGAAGTTGAGCAGAATATGCATGGGAAGATTTACATGATTTCCTAACCCGATCAAACAACAACAAAATAAACATAGATATACTAACACCTGGAGAACTTTGCTCTCTAGATCCTGTTAATGTTTCAAGATATTTCCACCATCGTTTCATTGCTATGCTACACTTTATTTGTAATAAAACTGTTCCTCCCCTCGGTGAAGTGCAACACTTCTTCTGCAGAAACGAATACCAAGCCAGAGGAGCACCACATATCCACATGCTTTTATGGATTAAAGGTGCACCTTAATTTGGTCAGGAGAGTGATGCCACTGTTTTGCAGTTCATCCAAAAATATGTCACTTGTGAAATCCCTTCACAAAGGACACATAGTGTCCTACATGGACAGGTTGTACAATTTCAAAGACACAAATGTGGCAAATATTGTCGTCGCAAATACAAAAGCAAAGGGAAATACTGCACCAAATGCCACTTTGGTTTCCCTAGACCAGTTACAGAAACAGGTGAAGTGAACAACTTCATGTCTTCAGTTCGACATAGTGTTCAAGGTAAATCACCTAAGAACACGTATTACATAAAAAGAACAGAAGAATCAAAATATATCAATGATTACAATGCAATCATTGTCCTCTTATGGAATGCAAACATAGATGTGCAGTACATTGCAGACATTTCCACTGCAGTTGCACAATATGTTACAGCCTACTTAACAAAAGCAGAAAAAACAGAGCTTCAAGACCTCTGAATGACCTATCATCAGACAAAACACAATCTCAGAAATTGTACAGCCTAGTCATAAAAATGCTCTCTCATAAAGAATGTGGTGCCTATGAAGCTGCAGATTGTTTAACCGGTACTGATTTGTATGGAAAATCAGAAAATATAGAATGGCTAAATCTTGGTCCTGCTAAATCTGGAAAGAGTTCTGAAATCATATGAGGACATAGAAACAATTGCCAAAAATGAGCCCAACACCCAAGACATTTTAAAAAACAATTTACTAGACACATACTATCCGAACAGGAGTACCATTTTGGAATGCATGTGTCTATACCACATAGCCCAAAACTTTGCATACAAAAATAATATAAAACCCGATGAAAGCAGAGGTAGATATAGAGTGACAGATTGTGAAGGCAGCTTAGTGAAATTTACCAAACGAAGCTTAATTAATCATATCAAATTGTCATTAAAAACTCCTCAACAGAAGGAACTATTACATGTACCTGCTACAACGTTTTAAACCATGGAGAAAAGAGGAAGAGATACTAGATAACTATGACTGCTATGAATACTCTTTCAAAGCAAATGAAAGCGCTATCACCGATGTGAACTTTACGCAGTACAAAACAATGTTGCACAATGAACAGCAACACGAAGAAGAATTCCAGGCCAAACTAGATAAGGACACTTCCGACAGTAGTCAACCTTCTGTAACAGGAAGTCAAGAACCACTAGGACAGCCACTAATAGCAAATGAAGCAGAATTAGCTATGACAGAAGTGGAAAACACCATGTGTCACTATGAAGAAGATATAGAAGACTTAACTGTACTACAATCAAAACTTAACAAAGATCAGTGCACCATTTTTGAAGACATAACAAAAGAAATTGCACATGGTGCACAACATAAAAATAAAGAATGTACCTGCCAAAATTACAAACCTATATTGCTGTACGTCAGTGGTGAAGCTGGTTCAGGAAAAAACATACTTAATCAAAATCATAAGCAAATTCCTTCAACAATTGACAAACAACAAACTGTCAGCTGTTGTAATTGCCCCCACAGGTTTAGCTGTCTACAATATAGGCGGTGTCACTTTACAGGTGATTCAGGATGCTGGCAGGTGTGGCAGAAGTCAAGATGCAGGAGCAGACACGGTGAGCGTCCAGCTGCTAGATGCAGAACAACGCGAAGCACGTGTGGCTGATCGGGTGTGGTTTAGATAGCCTTGGAAGAAGTTCCTAGAATGTGTCCTTCCTCCAATCAGGTATGTATACTTCCCCGACCACGCCCGGGTGGTAAATGAGTCCCACAGGTAAAGTAGTTCCTTTCAGGCCTCAAGGAGGCCGGGGTTCTGCAGCATAGTCTGCATCAGGTAAGTGCACCCAAACACTTTCATAATGAGCCTGGCGCCCTGACGTTTTCTATGAGCCTGGCGCCATAGGCGCCAGGACACTGTCCAAAGGGCCCCTATAAGGGGTTGCTGGGACCTTCCCCGGGGACTTGATGTCCGCTTTCAGGGACGCAGGGCCTGAGCCGGCTCCCCGGGAGCGGGCATCGTGACACCGATCCTCTCACCACAAGAGCGCATCCCTCCAGCTGCCTCACAGGCCATTCGCGATGCTGTTGATCCTTACCTTTTGAGGGTCACAATATTGTGTATGTACTGTGACGCACTACTCTGCAGGGGGGAGAAAAGCACAAACAGCCTTCTTGACATTGCACCTCGCTTTCTCCATTTGTGGACCAAATAAAGCAGAACGCAGCCACATTTGTCTTTGTGCAATACGAGAAAAAATTACTTGGCAATTTGGAAACATGTCCAGGACCTTCTCAAGTCCTTCCTTCATTCCTTCATTGCAAATTGCAATGAAATTCCAGAGACATGCCCTAAACTGTTTCCTCCACAATTAATGATAATTATATCAGGATGATGCTCTGTCTGTAAAGTAGCACAGAGAGGTACCAAGTCCAGCCACTTCATTCCACACACTCCATGCCAGTGCACTTCCACATGAGGGAATACAAGATCTGCAGATATACCGCACTGTTCTGCATGCACCTTCAACCAATGTATCCATGAGTCTCCCAAAATCCAGATAATCAGTTTTCGAGCACACACACAGCCATAGCTATCTGTTCTCCTCTCAGCAAAAAGAGGTTCTC
The DNA here is from genome assembly GCF_040938575.1 of Ambystoma mexicanum. Lineage (NCBI taxonomy): Eukaryota > Metazoa > Chordata > Amphibia > Caudata > Ambystomatidae > Ambystoma > Ambystoma mexicanum. Next base: position 586,987,372 of record NC_090923.1, on the reverse strand, counting down.
ACTAAATCTTTCCGTTTAGAACACACCCACTGAACTTTACTGACCAATCCCTAGCTTCGCTCATTCTCATTTGCATGCCTCTCCACCCCAGAATCCCCATATGTAATACGCGCCGCCTGCAGACTACCGCCATGTCTGCAGACATGTAGAGGATCTGAGCGTGACGACTGTACATTTAAATAGTATTCCCCTTTTCCCCCTTTAAGGTGGGCTCTGAAAAGAGCCATTCTTTTTTTGCAGATGCCTGACCTGTTATTTTCATAGTTTTCTTCTACAATCACCACATAACCTTCTCCAAAGCAAGCCTTACATTCCAAACGAACATGGCATTTCCCAAAAAAGATAAAGAAACACCATCGGCTTCAAAATAAGCCGCATTACAGGAAACAATGTTCTCGTGGCTGCAGAAAAACATACCAGCTCTTAACATGAAAGCACACATGCTGCGATTGATGGCACACTTACCAATACTTTGATCAGGACAAAAAACAGAACTGTTTTTCCATTTTTCTGTAGTGAGTAAGCCAGAAAAAATTACTTTCGCAGTTGGAAAGATGTTAATGACTGCTTGAACCAACTGTTCCAAATCTCCCAACAAAGTAGCTGAACTCACGTAGCCCAAATGGGAAGCACAATAGTGCTAGGCATATCTATGCAAACTTGGAGAATTGCCACTACATTGCAATCAGTCCCAGCGCTCCACAACACCTCCACTCCTCTGACATCGAAATTGTTTGCCACATGCCTAGTGAATAGTGCTGTAACCCATCGACAAAAATATCTCTGAGCACCAACACCCTGACTGTCTCCACCTCTGCCATCTTCACTACACACACTCTCTTTCTACACAAATCAACAATGTCAATATGTGATTGGCTGATGCCTATAGTCCCCTTTCCATGCTGGATTTGCTGTAAAACCCTGCATGTGGCACGCCCTACCCGCGGACAAGCGCGGTGTCTGTGCGGCATGTAACTCTTAGCCAGTCCTTCTACCCTTTCTACATCACTCACAAATCCATTTCCTCATTGGATACAGCTAAGCAGTCACACAACCATCCACCAATCACATTCAAGACCACTACATCTAACTCCGGCATCAGAGTTCCGCACTTCAAATGTACTGTTGATCACTCTGAATACAATTCTCATATATTTGCAAAGCACCTACTACAAAAACTACTGTGCAAGTTTCACGGATTTCTACTTACAGCTCCATGCATACCCACATGCATGATTACAAAGTACAGGTATGCATATTTTATTCAGAGTACATGTGCAACTCTTATGATTCCATTTAAAAAAATTAATCCCACTAAATCTGCATAGCCAATACATACATACCAACGCTCCCGCTTTAAACGCGAGACTTCTGATTAAAAAATCGCACTACTTCTTACTATCTCCCGCATAACCTATACATATGTAGCAACCCTCCCGATTTACGCGCAAAACTCGATTTTCCATTAAAAAATGTCACAATTTTTTACTGTCTTCCACCTAAATTAATTCTACTTCCAATGCGATCATATGAGAAAAATAAACGTTCCTGATTGCTGTGGTGACATCTCCCTCTCAGGTGCTCCCGATTTTTCACATTCCTACTTATAATATGAAAGTATTCAAGTTTTTCCCATCTACTATAATGACCTATCACTTCCAAAACTCTCTGCTATGTACAACACAGCTGAAAAAAAACAAGCGAATTTCATGAACTGAAAATTGTACTCATTTGCGAAGCAGGTTCAACTTACATACTGCAAATAACATATAAAGGCTGCACATAGTGCAATGAAATGCACGCATACACTGTGTTGAGCTATCAAACGAGAATACTCCCACGAAAGCTGAATAATGAACGTGTAAATTAACATCACTGCTTTAAACACACAAAATTACAAACTTCTTCCTGTTACAATTGCAGTGAAGACCACTCTCCTGATAATCAACAGCATCTACACTGCAAACAACATAGCTGAAGAAACCTGGTCATTCCACACAAAAAAATAAGTACAGTATATTATATTCTTACTGTTCTTAAAGAGACTGTGTGAGTTATTTATGTAATTTGCGCACCAAAAAAAACCTTTGATTTCTGAACCATTCTGCCCACAAATCCCCATTTATTAAACAAAGATTAACAGGCAGAATGGCACACAAATCCCTGTGTTTTTGGAACTCAAATAACATACAGAAGCCTTAAATGTTAGTACTACAAAACAAATAGCTGTTTTAATTTTATACCATTACATTTACTATTAATGTTTCTCCTCACCCCTAGCTCACTTTCTACTCTCATCTGAAGCACAGTGTAGTAATATACAAACAGTAAAATAGCCTTCCTAACTCATTGTAACTGCCCAATGCACATTCACACACCACCACAAACATCTTCCCCATCAAACTCATACACGCATGCATACAGCACACATACATTGCAAAACAGTCCAACCCATACCTTTTTTTTAACCACTGACCCCAAAGAATGCCTACCAAAAAGCAAGTCTGTAGAAAGGAACGTAGAAATAGAGCAAATGAAAATAAAAGTGTCCAAAGTAAGCATCCATCTCTACCAGAGTTTGTACAAAATGTTGAAACAAAACAGCTTATACAGTCATTTAGCGAAACAAAGGAAGCTTCAACAACAGAAACGTTGCCTCCTCCATCAAAATGTGGCACGAAACAGAAAATGCTTTACAAGAATTTGTCTACCACTACTGCTAACAATGCTCCTATAAATCCTGATATACTAGCAAGAAGCCACAGTAAAAAAAGTATTTTAGCAAAAATGTTCCGCCACAGAGTCCTTCAGAATCGAATAAGAAGAGGACCAAAATCATCCTCAACCCTTAAAACCTACCATAGAAAATGTATCCTACACGCTCTCATAGACAGTGCAATCCTTCTCAAAAGGAAGTTATTTATTTTAGTTTTAAATAGGATGAAACCACTAACAAAACTAAGTACTAAACTACAAAAGAAACTTTTCAATAAACAGAATGTCAACAAAAATAACTTCTTAAATATTTGTGGAGGTGACTGGAGTCACACAACGACCACAGAACCATATTTTAATGAAGAAGCATACAAACAAAATCAAACAACCACAATTGCCATCCATAGCAGTGGATGAGGATATGTAAAAATCAATAATACCATCATGGAACAAGAAACACTGCTTACAAATGTATCCCCAGAAAACTCAGAATTACCTCTCTATTCGACTGAACCAGACCGTCCAGTATACAAATGGCCGTGCACGTCAATGTGTAACATTCCTAACAAATCTTTCAAATTTTTACGCCAGTTCCTCAATCAGTATGTGAAAGGTGAAGACAAAATGAAAATGAAAGTTCTGCAAAATATGGATACCTGTCCAGTGCGCAAATACACAGGACTACAAGGACATTCATTAGCCTGCATTACAGGAACTATTTGCAAAAGCACGCTCCATGATATAAAAATGATATCAACACATCATTCAAATGTAAGAAATCTAGTGTATAAACTGTACTATGCTAAAAGTCCAGCTTTAGAACTAGCCAATTTAAATAACACTCTTCTGCATGGTACACCCAAATACCTACAAGAAGAAATCGACCGTATCCAGAGAAAATATTTTGGAAGTGAAAGCCACTTACAAAATGCAATAGTTTTAGAACAGACTAGCAACAATTCTGCCCATGGCAATCTTCTATTACACACATACAAAAAAGAAATACTAAAATTTAAAAGTACATCAGCTGAAGTACCAAACCATGTGTTTGTGTGTTGCCGCAGAACGTTTTACAAAAGTAACACAAAAACTATAGACGTACCATACAAAATAGAAGACAATGAAGATTCAAAATGGTTTGAATTAGCTCTCTACCTTTTAGCAGAAAACAAATATGAAATAAGTGAACCCCTAATATTTGCAGTTGCTGCACTACAAAACTTGACAACAAACAAACTCTTTCACGTGCTATCACAAATAATTTGGAATTATTCCCACTACCAAAACCCCTGCAACAACTCAATTTGTATGAGAGCATCATAATTCAAACAGTACACCCATTTCAAGCAATAATACGCCTTCAACCAAAAACAGCAAAATTACCTCCCTCTGAATTGGTGAAAGGCATTTATGGCAAAGTAGTTTATTTGTCATTAGATCTGACAGAAAATGTGCACACTCCAAGAGTGCAACGTCCAATAGAGCATTCTTTAATTGTCTTAGTAAATGGTGTACCGACAAAAGAAATTGGCATCAACTCGTGGATTTACATAAAGTCTGACAAGCCTTGCAATATCTGAAAGACAATATTGAATATTACAAAGAAATAAATATTGAAGAAAGCTTAAGGGAAACAACTGAAATAATTCAAGAGTCATCAGAAACTGGTGAATTTGAACTTCTGGATCCTGCTGCAGTATCCACTCTTTTGGACCATTATACAATTCATCCATTGCACTCTAATGAGGGCATATATGATGCACTAGAAACTTACCAAATGCGACAAACGAAATGGTCACTAATGAGCATATGGGAAAAAAGTATAGAAGCACATGCATTTCCACTGCTATTTGCTACTGGCAAAGGAGGAAGATACGATGATGGACCCACTCAGATAACAGCATCAGAATAGCGCTCATTACAAATGTATTCTGAAGATCCCAGATTTAGACAAAATGTGGAATACATATTCCACCTACTCTTTGAAAGTGAACTAGCAAACCTATGTTACAGAGTTGCACACATATTGAAATCTGGAACCCACTTTCAAAATATGTCAGCTATGCAATTAATACAAAAAGTGCAAGAAAAAGATGAGGTTTTACAATCAAGCATAACAAATCTGTTTGCAAACATGCGTGGTACGAAAGAATACTGCTTCCGACAGCACGGAGATGTACGTTGTATGATCAGAAACCTTGGACCACCCACTTGGTTTGTTACGTGAAGTTGAGCAGAATATGCATGGGAAGATTTACATGATTTCCTAACCCGATCAAACAACAACAAAATAAACATAGATATACTAACACCTGGAGAACTTTGCTCTCTAGATCCTGTTAATGTTTCAAGATATTTCCACCATCGTTTCATTGCTATGCTACACTTTATTTGTAATAAAACTGTTCCTCCCCTCGGTGAAGTGCAACACTTCTTCTGCAGAAACGAATACCAAGCCAGAGGAGCACCACATATCCACATGCTTTTATGGATTAAAGGTGCACCTTAATTTGGTCAGGAGAGTGATGCCACTGTTTTGCAGTTCATCCAAAAATATGTCACTTGTGAAATCCCTTCACAAAGGACACATAGTGTCCTACATGGACAGGTTGTACAATTTCAAAGACACAAATGTGGCAAATATTGTCGTCGCAAATACAAAAGCAAAGGGAAATACTGCACCAAATGCCACTTTGGTTTCCCTAGACCAGTTACAGAAACAGGTGAAGTGAACAACTTCATGTCTTCAGTTCGACATAGTGTTCAAGGTAAATCACCTAAGAACACGTATTACATAAAAAGAACAGAAGAATCAAAATATATCAATGATTACAATGCAATCATTGTCCTCTTATGGAATGCAAACATAGATGTGCAGTACATTGCAGACATTTCCACTGCAGTTGCACAATATGTTACAGCCTACTTAACAAAAGCAGAAAAAACAGAGCTTCAAGACCTCTGAATGACCTATCATCAGACAAAACACAATCTCAGAAATTGTACAGCCTAGTCATAAAAATGCTCTCTCATAAAGAATGTGGTGCCTATGAAGCTGCAGATTGTTTAACCGGTACTGATTTGTATGGAAAATCAGAAAATATAGAATGGCTAAATCTTGGTCCTGCTAAATCTGGAAAGAGTTCTGAAATCATATGAGGACATAGAAACAATTGCCAAAAATGAGCCCAACACCCAAGACATTTTAAAAAACAATTTACTAGACACATACTATCCGAACAGGAGTACCATTTTGGAATGCATGTGTCTATACCACATAGCCCAAAACTTTGCATACAAAAATAATATAAAACCCGATGAAAGCAGAGGTAGATATAGAGTGACAGATTGTGAAGGCAGCTTAGTGAAATTTACCAAACGAAGCTTAATTAATCATATCAAATTGTCATTAAAAACTCCTCAACAGAAGGAACTATTACATGTACCTGCTACAACGTTTTAAACCATGGAGAAAAGAGGAAGAGATACTAGATAACTATGACTGCTATGAATACTCTTTCAAAGCAAATGAAAGCGCTATCACCGATGTGAACTTTACGCAGTACAAAACAATGTTGCACAATGAACAGCAACACGAAGAAGAATTCCAGGCCAAACTAGATAAGGACACTTCCGACAGTAGTCAACCTTCTGTAACAGGAAGTCAAGAACCACTAGGACAGCCACTAATAGCAAATGAAGCAGAATTAGCTATGACAGAAGTGGAAAACACCATGTGTCACTATGAAGAAGATATAGAAGACTTAACTGTACTACAATCAAAACTTAACAAAGATCAGTGCACCATTTTTGAAGACATAACAAAAGAAATTGCACATGGTGCACAACATAAAAATAAAGAATGTACCTGCCAAAATTACAAACCTATATTGCTGTACGTCAGTGGTGAAGCTGGTTCAGGAAAAAACATACTTAATCAAAATCATAAGCAAATTCCTTCAACAATTGACAAACAACAAACTGTCAGCTGTTGTAATTGCCCCCACAGGTTTAGCTGTCTACAATATAGGCGGTGTCACTTTACACCGATTACTACTCCTTCCAGTAGAACACCAAAACAAATTAGACTATTACAAACTTTCTGCAGAAGCTGCAATGGAACTACGCAGAGTATTAAAATAAATGAAAATTCTACTAATAGATGAAGTGAGCATGGTCTCCAACCTAATGTTGGCTTTGATTCACATCAGATTGCAAGAAGTACTTAAAACAAACTACGAAGAACTCTTTGCAGGAAAACACATTATCGTTTTCAGAGATCTTATGCAATTGAAACCAGTGAAAGGTGAACCTATTTTTAAAACCTTAGGACACAAACTCTGCCGGAAAACTATTGGCAGCATAGGAAATGTCAACCTTTGGCAACATTTCCAATACAGAGAATTAACAGAAAACATGCATCAATCTGTAGACCTCACTTATGCCAACATTTTAAAAAGTATTAGAATTGGTGTACTATCTCAAGAAGCACAAGCAATATTGAAAAACCGGCACATCAATGCACTTTATAGCGATACCGCATGTGCTACTGATGTTATGGAACCATTAGCGCACAAAAATGTCAATTGTATGGCCTTAATGCCAACTCTTGCAAGCTGTTTCAAATTCAATGAAACAATCTTAAAAAAAGAAATGCAACCAATAATTGAAATTTGCTCCACAGACAAACTGGACGTACATGGTATGACACTACCTATGTGTCAACAAGCCACAACAAGAATAAATACCTTAGAAAATTCAATCTCCAACACAGCTGGGTTGGAAAAAATATTAAAATTATCCTTAAATTGTAGAGTAATGCGTAAACGTAACCTTGACGTAGAGCAAGGACTAGTTAATGGGGTACTGGGTACAGTTGTTGGCTTTCAAACATACCCACGCGACAACAACATTCAGTTTGTCAATATTCTCTTTGACAAACTTTCAGAAGTAAAAAATAGGGCGCTCAACAGCTTGATTCCTTCTCTTCAAAGACATGTATGTACGTAGAGAACAATTTTCTCTAACTCTTGCATATGCAGTCACTATTCATAAATCCCAAGCTCTTACCCTAGACAAATCATTGATAGATATTGGAAACACAGTCTTTAAAGAAGGCATGAGCTACGTAGCACTATCACGCTTACGTACACTTAATGGTCTATTTCTAATCAACTTTGATGCAAGTAAAGTGAACGCTAATATTCCTTGCATTTTAGAATACAATAGACTGCGTTCACTGTACACCCCCCTTCTGAAATCATATCCTGTTCCAGAAAAAAGAAAACGTTGTGAAAGTAAACTAATTCAAACAGAAATGCAACAGGATCTGACTGCAAATCCTTCAAAGAAAACAAAAGAAGCTAATACTTCATCAATTACCACTAGCAAAGAAGAACCTATTAGTGAAAGTTAATCATGTACTTCTTCAAAGAAGGAACAGACACTCCGAAAAAATCAATCGGACACAGAACTATCTGGTCCATTCAAATTTTCAAATCAAACTGGTGTAAATTGATACGCAAATGTAACAATGAATATTCTTTATTTTTATTATTAAATTTTTATTGTAATTTTTAGTTTAGTTTACAAAAAAACAAACTTTTTATTACATAGTTCCATATGTCCTTTACTTGACAGTCCATCATGTTGCTGCTTGTTAGGTCTGGCCAAAACCTCATCAGATTTCTGGCAGTATGGAGTCCATATAATTTATCACTGCACACGTCAGCCGTGTATTTGTTCCAGAGATTAAATAGCTCCACCACTGTTCTAAGTTCTTATCTATTGGAGCGTAGCTTGCAAGATGTAAGGGGGTGGAGGGAACAGGGCAGACACGGGTCATGAGTGGGGGTGGGGGGTACACGAGGGAGACACGGGGCATGAGCGGGGTTAGGGGGTACACGAAGAAGACACGGGGCATGAGCGGGTGTGGGGGGTAACACAAGGGAGACACGGGGAATGAATGGAGGGTGGGGGATAACACGAGGGAGACACGGGGCATGAGCAGGGGGTGGGGGTACAGGGCAGATACGGGGAATGAGCGGGGGTGGGGGGTACAGAAGGGAGACACGGGGCATGAGTGGGGTGGGGGAACAGGGCAGACACGGGGCATGAGCGGGGGTGGAGGGTAACACGAGGGAGACACGAGGCATGAGCAGGGGGTGGGGGGAACACAAGGGAGACACGGGGCATAAACAGGGGGTGGGGGATAACATGAGGGAGACACGGGGCATGAGCGGGGGTGGGGGAAAAGGGCAGGCACGGGGCATGAGCAGGGGGTGGGGGGAACATGGGAGACAAAGGGCACGAGCGGGGGCGGGGGAACATGGGAGACACAGGGCATGAGCGGGGGTGGGGGAAAAGGAGGGAGAGACGGGGCATGAGCGGGGGGTGTGGGCTACAGGAGGGAGACACGGGGCATGGGTGGGGGTAACACGAGGGAGACATGGGGCGTGAGCGGGGGTGGGGGGAACACAAAGAAGACACAGGGCATGAGCGGGGGGTAGGGGGAACACAAAGGAGACACGGGGCATGAGCGGGGGGTGGGGGGAACACGAGTGAGACACGAGGCATGAGCGGGGGGTGTGGGAGGTACACAAGGGAGACACAGGGCATGAGCGGGGGTGGGGGATAACACGGGGCATGAGCGGGGGGTGGGGGGAACAGGACAGACACGGGGTACATGAGCGGGGGTGGGGGGTACAGGAGGGAGACACGAGGCATGAGCGGGGGGTGGGGGAACAGGGCAGACACAGGGCATGAGCAGGAGGTGGGGGGTAACACGAGAGAGACACGGGGCATGAGTGAGGGGTGGGGGGAACATGAGGGAGACACAGGGCATGAACAGGGGGTGGGGGGAACATGAGGGAGACATGGGGCATGAGTGGTGGATGGGGGAGCAGGGCAGACACGGGGCATGAGAGGGGGTGGGGGTAACACGAGGGAGACACAGGGCATGAGAGGGGGTGGGGGGAACACGAGGGAGACCCGGGGCATTATAGGGGGGTGGGGGGAACACGAGGGAGACACGGGGCATGAGTGGGGGGTGGGGGGAACAGGGCAGACACTGGGCATGAGCGAAGGGTGGGGGGTACAGGAGGGAGACACAGGGTATGAGCAGGGGGTGGGGGGAACAGGGCAGACACGGGGCATGAGCAGGGGGTGGGGGTAACACGAGGGAGACATGGGGCATGAGCGGGGGGTGGGGGGAACACGAGGGAGACACGGGGCATGAGCGGGGGGTGGGGGAACACGAGGGAGACACGGGGCATGAGCAGGGGATGGGGGAACAGGGTCGACACAGGGCATGAGTGGGGGTGGGGGGCAACACAAGGGAGACACGGGGCATGAGCAGGGGGTGGGGGGAACAGGGCAGACACGGGGCATGAGCGGGGGAGGGGGAAAAGGAGGGAGACACGGGGCATGAGCAGGGGGTGGGGGGAACAAGGGAGACACAAGGCATGAGCTGGGGGGGTGGGGGGAACAGGGGAGACACGGGGCATGAGCGGGGGTGGGGGGAACAGTGGAGACACGGGGCATGAGCAGGGGGTGGGGGGCAAGAAGAAAGACAAGGGGCATGAGCGGGGGGTTGGGGGGAAAGAAGAGAGACACGGGGCATGAGCAGGGGGTGGGGGGAAGAAGAGAGACATGGGGCATGAGCGGGGGGTGGGGGAAAGAAGAGAGACACGGGGCATGAGCGGGGGTTGGGGAGAATGGGAGGGAGACACAAGGCATGAGCGGGGGGTGGGGGGCGCAGGGGAGGCACAGGGCATTAGCAGGGGGTGGGGGGACAGGGGGGAGACACAGGGCAGGAGCGGGGGGTGGGGGGAAGAAGAGAGACACAGGGCATGAGCGCGGGGTAGGGGGAAAAGGGGAGACACGGGGCATGCGCAGGGGTGGGGGGAACAGGGGAGACACGGGGCATTAGCAGGGGGTGGGGGAACGGGAGGGAGACATGGGGCATGAGCGGGGGTGGGGGGCAACAGGAGAGAGACACGGGGCATGAGCGGGGGGTGGGGGGTACACGAGGGAGACACGGGGCATGAGCGGAGGGTGGGGGACAGGAGGGAGACACGGGGCACGAGCGGGGGGTGGGGGGAACAGGGCAGACATGGGGCATGAGCGGGGGTGGGGGGCAACATGAAGGAGACACGGGGCATGAGCAGGGGATGGGGGGAACAGGGCAGACACGGAGCATGAGCGGGGGGTGGGGAAAAAGGAGGAAGACACGGGCATGAGCGGGGGGTGCGGGAACAAGGGAGACACGGGGCATGAGTGGGGGGTGGGGGAACATGGGAGACACGGGGCATGAGCGAGGGGTGGGGGGAACGTGGGAGACACAGGGCATGAGCGGGGGGGTGGGGGGTAACGGGAGGGAATAACAGGGCATGAGCGGGAGGTGGGGGAAACATGAGAGACACGGGGCATGAGCGGGGTGGGGGGCACGGGAGGGAGACACAAGGCATGAGCGGGGGTGGGGGGACAGGAGGGAGACACGGGGCATGAGCGGGGGGTGGGGGGACAGGAGGGAGACACGGGGCATGAGTGGGGGGTGGGAGGGAAAGAAGAGAGACACGGGGCATGAGCGGGAGTTGGGGGGGAACAGGGGAGACACGGGGCATGAGCAGAGGTGGGGGAACAGGGGAGACACGGGGCATTAGCGGGGGGTGGGGGAACGTGAGGGAGACACGGGGCATGAGCGGGGTGGGGGGACAGGAGGGAGACATGGGGCAATGGGGCATGAGCGGGGGGTGGGGGGAAACAGGGCAGACATGGGGCATGAGCGCGGGTGGGGGGCAACACGAGGGAAACACGGGGCATGAGCGCGGGGTGGGGGAACATGGGAGACACGGGGCATGAGTGGGGGGTGTGGGGTACAGGAGGGTGTAACGCTCACATGATTCCCACGGAGGCGCAGGTCTGGCTTCGAGTGCTGATGCTTCTTCAATGGTGAAGCGCAGGACTCTGAAGATGGACAGGAAGGGCCCTCTACTCTGGCTTGTCCGGCTCGAAGGAATATTCCCCTGTGCGTGAAAAGGGAGTATTACCTCCTGACTGAGTTATGCTCAAGCCTCCCACTCTCTTCCAACCCTCCACGATACCCTTCCACGATTCCCCGTGAAGTCTCACCTTAGGGTCTGAAAGGACGAGCTCTCCATCCTGCTTCTGACGCAGGGGCGCATTGAACCCAGTTACTTCACTGGAGTGAGGTTGGATGGGAGTTCAGGTAAGCTTGATTATACTGGTAAGGCGCTGTAAAAGTTCTGTTGCAAGTTCAAAAGTTCAAGCTTTAAATGATAATGTTCATTGTCTTTTTTCAGGTGATGAATGAAGATTCCTTTGGAGACTTCTTGCAACAAAGCGCTGATGTTGATGTCTTTTCCCCATAGGGATATGGCGCCGACCCGAAATGAAACGTGCAGTTCCAGTAAAGATCTGGTAAATCCTAGATGAGCGCTCAGGTAATGTTTTTGCATTCGCTCATCTAATGTCTTTGTCTTTTTTCCCCATAGGGGCCGGGGTCCTGCTTGGAAGCAGCAAGACCCGAAATGAAATGGGAATGACCCAACAGGTAAGTCTTAGAAGGAAACTGAGCTTTTCCTATTCCCTTCCTTCTCTCACCTCTTATTCTTGTCTTTTTCTCTAGGCTCTGGGAAGTGGCTGTGTATCCGGATGATCGCTGCTGAAGATGGAGGAACCCAGGAAAGGTGAGTGAAATGCAGCGCTGCAGCGATCGTAACGAAATGCTTTTAAAAATGATGTCTTCCCTTTCAGGATCGTCGGTGATGTCTCCGTGGTGCAGATTAGCTGGTAGGTCTCTTGTCTCCCTTTGCAGGTGACCCAGGATGCTGACAGGCGTGGCTGAAGTCCAGATGCAGGAGCTGACACGGTGAGTGTCCAGCTGCGAAGAGCAGAACAACGCGAAGCGTGAGTTGCTGATCGGGTGTGGTTTAAATAGCTTTGGAAGAAGTTCCAAGTGTGTATCCTTCCTCCGATCAGGTATGTATCCTTCCCCGACCACACCCGGGTGGAAAGTAGTCCCACAGGTAAAGTAGTTCCTATTCAGGCCTCAAGAGGGCCTGGATGTGGCAGCATGGTCTGCATCAGGTAAGTGCACATTAAAACACTTGAACACATGTCTAGCTTTATGAGCCTGGCGCCTAAGGCGCCAGGACAGAGGTCCAACATGAGCCTGGCGCCTAAGGCGCCAGGACTGAGTCCAAAGGGCCCCAGCTCGAGCCTGCTGGCACTCCCCTGGGGGCAATGATGCCTGACTCTGGGGTTGCTGGGTCGGACCTGGCTCCTTGGAGGTAGGCATCATGACAGAGGGAGACACGGGCATGAGCGGGGGTTGGGGGGAACAGGGCAGGCAAAGGGCATGAGCGGGAGGTGGTGGGAACATGGGAGCCACAGGGCATGAGCGGGGGGTGGGGGGAACATGGGAGACACAGGGCATGAGCGGGGGTGGGGGAAAAGGAGGGAGACACGGCGCATGAGCAGGGGGTGGGGGGGTGGGGGGTACAGGAGGGAGACACGGGGTATGAGCGGGGGTGGGGGGTTACACAAGGGAGACACGGGGCATGAGCGGGGGGTAGGGGGAACAGGGGAGACACAGGGAATTAGCGGGGGTGGGGGGACAGGAGGGAGACATGGGGCATGAGCGGGGGGTGGGGGGAAACAGGGCAGACACGGGGCATGAGCGGGGGTTGGGGGGGAAAGAAGAGAGACATGCTGCATGAGCGCAGGGTGGGGGAAAACGGGAAGGAGACACAAGGCATGAGCAGGGGGTGGGGGAACAGGGGATACACGGGGCATGAGCGGGGGGTGGGGGAGGCAAGAGGGGAGGCAAGAAGAAAGACAAGGGGCATGAGCGGAGGGTTGGGGGGAAAGAAGAGAGCCACGGGGCATGAGCAGGGGGTGGGGGGAAGAAGAGAGATACGGGGCATAAGCGGGGGGTGGGTGGAAAGAAGAGAGACACGGGGCATGAGCGGGGGGTTGGGGGGAATGGGAGGGAGACACAAGGCATGAGCGGGGGGTGGGGGGAACAGGGGAGACACAGGGCATTAGCAGGGGGTGGGGGGACAGGAGGGAGACACAGGGCAGGAGCGGGGGGTGGGGGGAAGAAGAGAGACACAGGGCATGAGCGTGGGGTGGGGGAAAAGGGGAGACACGGGGCATGCGCGGGGGTGGGGGGCAACAGGAGAGAGACACGGGGCATGAGTGGGGGGTGGGGGGTACACGATGGAGACACGGGGCATGAGCGGAGGGTGGGGGGAAGAAGAGAGACACAGGGCATGAGCGCGGGGTGGGGGGAAAAGGGGAGACACGGGGCATGAGCGGGGGTGGGGGGCAACAGGAGAGAGACACGGGGCATGAGCGTGGGGTGGGGGGTACACGAGGGAGACACGGGGCATGAGCGGAGGGTGGGGGACAGGAGGGAGACACGGGGCATGAGCGGTGGGTGGGGGGAACAGGGCAGACATGGGGCATGAGCGGGGGTGGGAGGCAACACAAAGGAGACACAGGGCCTGAGCAGGGGGTGGGGGGAACAGGGCAGACACCGAGCATGAGCGGGGGGTGGGGAAAAAGGAGGAAGACACGGGCATGAGCGGGGGGTGCGGGAACAAGGGAGACACGGGGCATGAGCGGGGGGTGGGGGAACATGGGGACACGGGGCATGAGCAGGGGGTGGGGGGAACATGGGAGACACAGGGCATGAGCGGGGGACTGGGGGGTAACGGGAGGGAGTAACAGGGCATGAGCGGGGGGGGGAACAGGGGAGACACGGGGCATGAGTGGGGGTGGGGGGAAAGAAGAGAGACAAGGGGCATGAGCGGGAGGTGGGGGAAAGATGAGAGACATGGGGCATGAGCGGGGTGGGGGGAACGGGAGGGAGACACAAGGCATGAGCGGGGGTGGGGGAACAGGGGAGACACAGGGCATTAGCGGGGGGTGGGGGGACAGGAGGGAGACACGGGGCATGAGCAGGGGGTGGGGGAAAGAAGAGAGACATGGGGCATGAGCGGGAGGTGGGGGAACAGGTGAGACACGGGGTATGAGCGGAGGTCGGGGGAACAGGGGAGACACGGGGCATTAGCGGGGGGTGGGGGAACGGGAGGGAGACACGGAGCATGAGCGGGGTGGGGGGCAACAGGAGAGAGACACGGGGCATGAGCGCGGGGTGGGGGAACATGGGAGACACGGGGCTTGAGCGGGGGTGGGGGGAACAGGGCAGGCACAGGGCATGAGCGGAGGGTGGTGGGAACTTGGGAGCCACAGGGCATGCGCGGGGGGTGGGGGAACATGGGAGACACAGGGCATGAGCGGGGGTGGGGGAAAAGGAGGGAGACACGGGGCATGAGCAGGGGGCAGGGGGTGGGGGGTACAGGAGGGAGACACGGGGCATGGGTGGGGTTTTAACACGAGGGAGACACGGGGCATGAGCGGGGGTGGGGGGAACAGGGCAGACACGGGCATGAGTGGGGGTGGGGTGTACAGGAGGGAGACACGGGGCATGAGCGGGGAGTGGGGGGGTACACAAGGGAGACACGGGGCATGAGTGGGGGTGGGGGATAACACGGTGCATGAGCGGGGGTGGGGGGAACAGGGCAGACACGGGGCATGAGCGGTGGTGGGGGGAAACAGGGCAGACATGGGCCATGAGCGGGGGTGGGGGGCAACACGAGGGAGACACAGGGCATGAGCGGGGGGTGTGGGGAACAAGGGAGACACGGGGCATGAGCGCGGGGTGGGGTAACATGGGCGACACGGGGCATGAGCGGGGGGTGGGGGGTACAGGAGGGAGACACAGGGCATGAGCGGGGGGGTGGGGTGAACAGGGCAGGCACAGGGCATGAGCGGGGGGTGGTGGGCAACACGAGGGAGACACGGGGCATGAGCGGGGGTGTGGGGAACAAGGGAGACACGGGGCATGAGCGCGGGGTGGGGGAACATGGGAGACACAGGGCATGAGCAGGGGGTGGGGGGTACAGGAGGGAGACACAGGGCATGAGCGGGGGGTAGGGGGAACAGGGCAGGCACAGGGCATGAGCGGGGGGTGGGGGGAACATGGGAGACACAGGGCATGAGCGGGGGTGGGGGAAAAGGAGGGAGACACGGGGCATGAGCAGGGGGCGGGGGGGTGGGGGGCACAGGAGGGAGACACGGGGCATGGGTGGGGTTTTAACACGAGGGAGACACGGGGCATGAGCGGGGGTGGGGGGAACAGGGCAGACACGGGGCATGAGCGGGGGTGGGGGGTACAGGAGGGAGACACGGGGCATGAGCGGGGGGTGGGGGGTACACAAGGGAGACACAGGGCATGAGCGGGGGTGGGGGATAACACGGTGCATGAGCGGGGGTGGGGGGAACAGGGCAGACACGGGGCATGAGCGGTGGTGGGGGGTACAGGAGGGAGACACAGGGCATGAGCGGGGGTTAGGGGGTAACACGGGGCATGAGTGGGGGGTGGGCAGAACACGAGGGAGACACGGGGCATTAGCGGGGGGTGGGGGGAACACGAGGGAGACACGGGGCATGAGCAGGGGGTGGGGGGAACAGGGCAGACACGGGGCATGAGCGGGGGGTGGGGGTACAGGAGGGAGTCACGGGGCATGAGCGGGGGGTTGGGGGAACAGGGCAGACACGGGGCATGAGCGGGAAGGGAGGTAACACGAGGTAGACACAGGGCATGAGCGGAGGGTTGGGGAAGAACATGAGGAAGACACGGGGCATGAGCCGGGGGTGGGGGGCAACAGGAGAGAGACACGGGGCATGAGCAGCGGGTAGGGGGTACACGGGGCATGAGTGGGGGATGGGGGAACAGGGCAGACACAGGGCATGAGCGGGGGTGGGGGGCAACACAAGGGAGACGCAGGGCATGAGCGGGGGTGGAGGAAAAGGAGGGAGACACAGGGCATGAGCGGGGGTGTGGGGAACAAGGGAGACACAGGGCATGAGCGGGGGGTGGGGGAACATGGGAGACACGGGGCATGATCAGGGGTTGGGGGTACAGGAGGGAGACACGGGGCATGAGCGGGGGGTGGGGGGAACAGGGCAGACACAGGGCATGAGTGGGGGGGTGGGGGGGAACAGGAGGGAGACACAGGGCATGAGCGGGGGGTGGGGGGAACAGGGGAGACACGGGGCATGAGCGGGAGGTGGGGGAAAGATGAGAGACATGGGGCATGAGCGGGGTGGGGGGAACGGGAGGGAGACACAAGGCATGAGTGGGGGTCGGGGGAACAGGGGAGACACAAGGCATTAGCGGGGGGTGGATGGACAGGAGGGAGACACGGGGCATGAGCGGGGGTGGGGGGGAAAGAAGAGAGACACAGGGCATGAGCGGGGGTGGGGGGGAACAGGGGAGACACGGGGCATGTGCGGAGGTGGGGGGAACAGGGGAGACACGGGGCATTAGCAAGGGGTGGGGGAACGGGAGGGAGACACGGAGCATGAGCGGGGTGGGGGGCAACAGGAGAGAGACACGGGGCATGAGCGGGGGGTGGGGGGTTACACAAGGGAGACACGGGGCATGAGCGGGGGGTGGGGGGAACAGGGGAGACACAGAGAATTAGCAGGGGTGGGGGGACAGGAGGGAGACATGGGGCATGAGCGGGGGGTGGGGGGAAACAGGGCAGACATGGGGCATGAGTGGGGGTGGGGGGCAACACGAGGGAGACACGGGGCATGAGCGGGGGGTGTGGGAAACAAGGGAGACACGGGGCATGAGCGCGGGGTGGGGGAACATGGGAGACACGGGGCATGAGCGGGGGGTGGGGGGTACAGGAGGGAGACACGGGGCATGAGCGGGGGGGTGGGGGAAACAGGGCAGGCACAGGGCATGAGCGGGGGGTGGTGGGAACATGGGAGCCACAGGGCATGAGCGGGGGGTGGGGGGAAAGGAGGGAGACACGGGGCATGAGCAGGGGGCGGGGGGGTGGGTGGTACAGGATGGAGACACGGGGCATGGGTGGGGTTTTAACACGAGGGAGACACGGGGCATGAGCGGGGGTAGGGGAACACGAAGTAGACATGGGGCATGAGCGGGGGGTGCACGAGGGAGACACGGGATATGATCAGGGGTGGGGGTAACAGAAGGGAGACACAGGGCATGAGCGGGGGGTCGGGGGGTACACAAGGGAGACACAGGGCATGAGCAGGGGTGGGGGATAACACAAGGGAGACACGGGCATGAGCGGCGGGTGGGGGGAACAGGGCAGACATGGGGAATGAGCGGGGGTGGGGGGTACAGGAGGGAGACACGGGGCATGAGCGGAGGGCGGGGGAACAGGGGAGACAAGGGGCATTAGCAGGGGGTGGGGGAATGGGAGGAAGACACGGAGCATGAGCGGGGTGGGGGGCAACAGGAGAGAGACACGGGGCATGAGCGGTGGGTGGGGGGTTACACAAGGGAGACATGGGCCATGAGTGGGGGGTGGGGGGAACAGGGGAGACACAGGGAATTAGTGGGGGTGGGGGGACAGGAGGGAGACATGGGACATGAGTGGGGGTGGGGGGCAACACAAGGGAGACACGGGGCATGAGTGGGGGGTGTGGGGAACAAGGGAGACACGGGCATGAGCGCGGGGTGGGGGAACATGGGAGACACGGGGCATGAGCGGGGGGTGGGGGGTACAGGAGGGAGACACGGGCATGAGCAGGGGGGTGGGGGGAACAGGGCAGGCACAGGGCATGAGCGGGGGGTGGTGGGAACATGGGAGCCACAGGGCATGAGCGGGGGGTGGGGGGAACATGGGAGACACAGGGCATGAGCGGGGGTGAGGGAAAAGGAGGGAGACACGGGGCATAAGCAGGGGGCGGGGGGGTGGGGGGTACAGGACGGAGACACGGGGCATGGGTGGGGTTTTAACACGAGGGAGACACGGGGCATGAGCGGGGGTGGGGGAACACGAAGTAGACATGGGGCATGAGCGGGGGGTGGGGGGTACACGAGGGAGACACGGGATATGATCAGAGGGTGGGGGTAACATAAGGGAGACACAGGGCATGAGCGGGAGGTGGGGGGGTACACAAGGGAGACACGGGGCATGAGCAGGGGTGGGGGATAACACAAGGGAGACACAGGCATGAGCAGCGGGTGGGGGGAACAGGGCAGACACGGGGCATGAGCAGGGGTGGGGGGTACAGGAGGGAGACACGGGGCATGAGCGGGGGGTGGGGGTACACAAGGGAGACACGGGGCATGAGCAGGGGTGGGGGATAACACGGGGCATGAGCGGGGGGTGGGGGGCATAGGGCAGACATGGGGCATGAGCGGGGGTGTGGGGGTACAGGAGGGAGACACGGGCATGAGCGGGGGGTGGGGGGAACAGGGCAGGCACGGGGCATGAGCGGGGAGGGAGGTAACACGAGGTAGACACAGGGCATGAGCGGGGGGTGGGGGGAAGAACACGAGGGAGACATGGGGCATGAGCAGGGGGTGGGTGGAACAGGAGGGAGACACGGGGCATGAGTGGGGGGTGGGGGGTACACAAGGGAGACACGGGGCATGAGCAGGGGTGGGGGATAACACGGGGCATGAGCGGGGGGTGGGGGGAATAGGGCAGACACGGGGCATGAGCGGGGGTGGGGGGTACAGGAGGGAGACACAGGGCATGAGCGGGGGTTGGGGGGTAAAACGAGAGAGACACGGGCATGAGCGGGAGGTGGGGGGAACACGAGGGAGACATGGGGCATGAGCAGGGGGTGGGCGGAACAGGAGGGAGACACGGGGCATTAGCGGGGGGTGGAGGGAACACGAGGGAGACACGGGGCATGAGCAGGGGTTGGGGGAACAGGGCAGACATGGGGCATGAGCGGGGGTGTGGGGGTACAGGAGGGAGACACGGGCATGAGCGGGGGTTGGGGGGAACAGGGCAGACACAGGGCATGAGCGGGGAGGGAGGTAACACGAGGTAGACACGGCATGAGCGGGGGGTGGGGGGAAGAACACGAGGGAGACATGGGGCATGAGCAGGGGGTGGGCGGAACAGGAGGGAGACACGGGGCATTAGCGGGGGGTGGAGGGAACACGAGGGAGACACGGGGCATAAGCAGGGGGTGGGGGAACAGGGCAGACATGGGGCATGAGCGAGGGGGTGGGGGTACAGGAGGGAGACACGGGGCATGAGCGGGGGGTGGGGGGAACAGGGCAGACACGGGGCATGAGCGGGGAGGGAGGTAACACGAGGTGAGCACAGGGCATGAGCGGGGGGTGGGGGGAAGAACACGAGGGAGACACGGGACATGAGCGGGGGGTTGGGGGCAACAGGAGAGAGACACGGGGCATGAGCAGGGGGTGGGGGGGTACACGAGAGAGACACGGGGCATGAGTGGGGGATGGGGGACAGGGCAGACACAGGGCATGAGCGGGGGTGGGGGGCAACACGAGGGAGACACAGGGCATGAGCGGGGGTGGGGGGTACAGGAGGGAGACACGGGGCATGAGCGGGGGGTGGGGGGTACACAAGGGAGACACGGGGCATGAGCAGGGGTGGGGGATAACACGGGGCATGAGCGGGGGGTGGGGGGAATAGGGCAGACACGGGGCATGAGCGGGGGTGGGGGGTACAGGAGGGAGACACAGGGCATGAGCAGGGGTTGGGGGGTAACACGAGAGAGACACGGGGCATGAGCGGGAGGTGGGGGAACACGAGGGAGACATGGGGCATGAGCAGGGGGTGGGCGGAACAGGAGGGAGACACGGGGCATTAGCGGGGGTGGAGGGAACACGAGGGAGACACGGGGCATGAGCAGGGGGTGGGGCAACAGGGCAGACATGGGGCATGAGCAGGGGTGTGGGGGTACAGGAGGGAGACACGGGCATGAGCGGGGGGTGAGGGGAACAGGGCAGACACGGGGCATGAGCGGGGAGGGAGGTAACACGAGGTAGACACAGGGCATGAGCGGGGGGTGGGGGGAAGAACACGAGGGAGACATGGGGCATGAGCAGGGGGTGGGCGGAACAGGAGGGAGACACAGGGCATTAGCGGGGGGTGGAGGGAACACGAGGGAGACACGGGGCATGAGCAGGGGGTGGGGGAACAGGGCAGACATGGGGCATGAGCGGGGGTGTGGGGGTACAGGAGGGAGACACGGGGCATGAGCGGGGGGTGGGGGGAACAGGGCAGACACGGGGCATGAGCGGGGAGGGAGGTAACACGAGGTGAGCACAGGGCATGAGCGGGGGGTGGGGGGAAGAACACGAGGGAGACACGGGGCATGAGCGGGGGGTTGGGGGCAACAGGAGAGAGACACGGGGCATGAGCAGGGGGTGGGGGGGTACACGAGAATGATGACACGGGGCATGAGTGGGGGATGGGGGAACAGGGCAGACACAGGGCATGAGCGGGGGTGGGGGGCAACACGAGGGAGACACAGGGCATGAGCGGGGGTGGAGGAAAAGGAGGGAGACACAGGGCATGAGCGGGGGTGGGGGGTACAGGAGGGAGACACAGGGCATGAGCGGGGGTTGGGGGGTAACACGAGAGAGACACGGGGCATGAGCGGGAGGTGGGGAGAACATGAGGGAGACATGGGGCATGAGCAGGGGGTGGGCGGAACAGGAGGGAGACACGGGGCATTAGCGGGGGGTGGAGGGAACATGAGGGAGACACGGGGCATGAGCAGGGGGGTGGGGGAACAGGGCAGACATGGGGCATGAGCGGGGGTGTGGGGGTACAGGAGGGAGACACGGGCATGAGCGGGGGGTGGGGGGAACAGGGCAGACACGGGGCATGAGCGGGGAGGGAGGTAACACGAGGTAGACACAGGGCATGAGCGGGGGGTGGGGGGAAGAACACGAGGGAGACACGGGGCATGAGCGGGGGGTTGGGGGCAACAGGAGAGAGACACGGGGCATGAGCAGGGGGTGGGGGGGTACACGAGAGAGACACGGGGCATGAGTGGGGGATGGGGGACAGGGCAGACACAGGGCATGAGCGGGGGTGGGGGGGCAACACGAGGGAGACACAGGGCATGAGCGGGGGTGGGGGGTACAGGAGGGAGACACGGGGCATGAGCGGGGGGTGGGGGGTACACAAGGGAGACACGGGGCATGAGCAGGGGTGGGGGATAACACGGGGCATGAGCGGGGGGTGGGGGGAATAGGGCAGACACGGGGCATGAGCGGGGGTGGGGGTACAGGAGGGAGACACAGGGCATGAGCGGGGGTTGGGGGGTAACACGAGAGAGACACGGGGCATGAGCGGGAGGTGGGGGAACACGAGGGAGACATGGGGCATGAGCAGGGGGTGGGCGGAACAGGAGGGAGACACGGGGCATAGCGGGGGGTGGAGGGAACACGAGGGAGACACGGGGCATGAGCAGGGGGTGGGGGAACAGGGCAGACATGGGGCATGAGCAGGGGTGTGGGGGTACAGGAGGGAGACACGGGCATGAGCGGGGGGTGGGGGGAACAGGGCAGACACGGGGCATGAGCGGGGAGGGAGGTAACACGAGGTAGACACAGGGCATGAGCGGGGGGTGGGGGGAAGAACACGAGGGAGACATGGGGCATGAGCAGGGGGTGGGCGGAACAGGAGGGAGACACAGGGCATTAGCGGGGGGTGGAGGGAACACGAGGGAGACACAGGGCATGAGGAGGGGGTGGGGGAACAGGGCAGACATGGGGCATGAGCGGGGGTGTGGGGGTACAGGAGGGAGACACGGGGCATGAGCGGGGGGTGGGGGGAACAGGGCAGACACGGGGCATGAGCGGGGAGGGAGGTAACACGAGGTGAGCACAGGGCATGAGCGGGGGGTGGGGGGAAGAACACGAGGGAGACACGGGGCATGAGCGGGGGGTTGGGGGCAACAGGAGAGAGACACGGGGCATGAGCAGGGGGTGGGGGGTACACGAGAATGATGACACGGGGCATGAGTGGGGGATGGGGGAACAGGGCAGACACAGGGCATGAGCGGGGGTGGGGGGCAACACGAGGGAGACACAGGGCATGAGCGGGGGTGGAGGAAAAGGAGGGAGACACGGGGCATGAGCGGGGGTGGGGGTACAGGAGGGAGACACAGGGCATGAGCGGGGGTTGGGGGGTAACACGAGAGAGACACGGGGCATGAGCGGGAGGTGGGGGGAACACGAGGGAGACATGGGGCATGAGCAGGGGGTGGGCGGAACAGGAGGGAGACACGGGCATTAGCGGGGGGTGGAGGGAACATGAGGGAGACACGGGGCATGAGCAGGGGGTGGGGGAACAGGGCAGACATGGGGCATGAGCGGGGGTGTGGGGGTACAGGAGGGAGACACGGGCATGAGCGGGGGGTGGGGGGAACAGGGCAGACACGGGGCATGAGCGGGGAGGGAGGTAACACGAGGTAGACACAGGGCCATGAGCGGGGGTTGGGGGGAAGAACACGAGGGAGACATGGGGCATGAGCAGGGGGTGGGCGGAACAGGAGGGAGACACGGGGCATTAGCGGGGGGTGGAGGGAACACGAGGGAGACACGGGGCATGAGCAGGGGGTGGGGGAACAGGGCAGACATTGGGCATGAGCGGGGATGTGGGGGTACAGGAGGGAGACACGGGGCATGAGCGGGGGTGGGGGGAACAGGGCAGACACGGGGCATGAGCGGGGAGGGAGGTAACACGAGGTGAGCACAGGGCATGAGCGGGGGGTGGGGGAAAAGGAGGGAGACACGGGGCATGAGCGGGGGTGTGGGGAACAAGGGAGACACAGGGTATGAGCAGGGGTTGGGGGTACAGGAGAGAGACACGGGGCATGAGCGGGGGGTGGGGGGAACAGGGCAGACACGGGGCATGAGCTGGGGGTAACACAAGGGAGACACGGGGCATGAGGGGGGGGTGGGGGGTACACAAGGGAGACACGGGGCATGAACGGGAGTGGGGGATAACACAAGAGAGACACGGGGCATGAGCGGGGGTTGGGGGTACAGGAGTGAGACACGGGGCATGAGCGGGGGGTGGGGGGAACAGGGCAGACACGGGCCATGAGCGGGGGTTGGGGGTAACACGAGGGAGACACGGGGCATGAGCGGGGGTGGGGGGAAAACAGGGGAGACACAGGGCATTATCGGGGGTGGGGGGAACACGAGGGAGACACGGGGCATGAGCGGGGGGTGGGGGAACAGGACAGACACGGGGCATGAGCGGGGGGTAAGACGAGGGAGACACGGGGCATGAGCGGGGGGTGGGGGGAACACGAGGGAGACACGGGGCATGAGCAGGGGATGGGGGAACAGGGCAGACACGGGGCATGAGTGGGGGTGGGGGGCAACACAAGGGAGACACGGGGCATGAGCAGGGGGTGGGGGGAACAGGGCAGACAAGGGGCATGAGCGGGGGGTGGGGGAAAGGAGGGAGACACGGGGCATGAGCAGGGGGGTGGGGGGGTAGGGGGAACAAGGGAGACACGGGGCATGACCGGCAGATGGGGGGAACATGGGAGACACGGGGCATGAGCGGGGGGTTGGGGGAACATGGGGAAACACGGGGCATGAGCGGGGGTGGGGGGAACGGGAGGGAGACACGGGGCATGAGCAGGGGGTGAGGGGGAACAGGGGAGACACGGGGCATGAGCGGGGTGTGGGGGGGAATAAGAGAGACAAGGGTCATGAGCGGGGGGTCAGGGGGAAAGAAGAGAGACACGGGGAATAAGCGGGGGGTGGGGGGGAAAGAAGAGAGACACGGGGCATGAGCGGGGGGTGGGGGGAAAGAAGAGAGACATGGGGCATGAGCGCAGGGTGGGGGAAAACTGGAGGGAGACACAAGGCATGAGCGGGGGGTGGGGGAACAGGGGAGAAACTGGGCATGAGCGGGGGTGGGGGGAACAGTGGAGACACGGGGCATGAGCGGGGGGTGGGGGGCAAGAAGAGAGACAAGGGGCATGAGCAGGGGGTTGGGGGAAAGAAGAGAGACATGGGGCATGAGCTGGGGGTGGGGGGGAAGAAGAGGGAGACACAGGGCATGAGCGGGGGGTGGGGGGAACAGGGGAGACAAGGGGCATGAGCGGGAGGTGGGGGAAAGATGGGAGACATGGGGCATGAGCGGGGTGGGGGGAACGGGAGGGAGACACAAGGCATGAGCGGGGGTGGGGGGAACAGGGGAGACACAAGGCATTAGCGGGGGGTGGATGGACAGGAGGGAGACACGGGGCATGAGCGGGGGTGGGGGGGAAAGAAGAGAGACACAGGGCATGAGCGGGGGTGGGGGGGAACAGGGGAGACACGGGCCATGAGCGGAGGTGGGGGGAACAGGGGAGACACGGGGCATTAGCAGGGGGTGGGGGAACGGGAGGAGACACGGAGCATGAGCGGGGTGGGGGGCAACAGGAGAAAGACACGGGGCATGAGCGGGGGGTGGGGGGTTACACAAGGGAGACACGGGGCATGAGCGGGGGGTGGGGGGAACAGGGGAGACACAGGGAATTAGCAGGGGTGGGGGGACAGGAGGGAGACATGGGGCATGAGCGGGGGGTGGGGGAAACAGGGCAGACATGGGGCATGAGTGGGGGTGGGGGGCAACACGAGGGAGACACGGGGCATGAGCGGGGGGTGTGGGGAACAAGGGAGACACGGGGCATGAGCGCGGGGTGGGGGAACATGGGAGACACGGGGCATGAGCGGGGGGTGGGGGGTACAGGAGGGAGACACGGGGCATGAGCGGGGGGTGGGGGAAACAGGGCATGAGCGGGGGGTGGTGGGAACATGGGAGCCACAGGGCATGGGCGGGGGGTGGGGGGAAAGGAGGGAGACACGGGGCATGAGCAGGGGGCGGGGGGGTGGGTGGTACAGGATGGAGACACGGGGCATGGGTGGGGTTTTAACACGAGGGAGACACGGGGCATGAGCGGGGGTAGGGGAACACGAAGTAGACATGGGGCATGAGCGGGGGGTGGGGGGTACACGAGGGAGACACGGGATATGATCAGGGGGTGGGGGTAACACAAGGGAGACACAGGGCATGAGCGGGGGTCGGGGGGTACACAAGGGAGACACAGGGCATGAGCAGGGGTGGGGGATAACACAAGGGAGACACGGGCATGAGCGGCGGGTGGGGGGAACAGGGCAGACATGGGGAATGAGCGGGGGTGGGGGGTACAGGAGGGAGAAACGGGGCATGAGCGGAGGTGGGGGGAACAGGGGAGACAAGGGGCATTAGCAGGGGGTGGGGGAACGGGAGGGAGACACGGAGCATGAGCGGGGTGGGGGGCAACAGGAGAGAGACACGGGGCATGAGCGGTGGGTGGGGGGTTACACAAGGGAGAAACGGGCCATGAGCGGGGGGGTGGGGGGAACAGGGGAGACACAGGGAATTAGTGGGGGTGGGGGGACAGGAGGGAGACATGGGACATGAGTGGGGGTGGGGGGCAACACAAGGGAGACACGGGGCATGAGTGGGGGTGTGGGGAACAAGGGAGACACGGGCATGAGCGCGGGGTGGGGGAACATGGGAGACACGGGGCATGAGCGGGGGGTGGGGGGTACAGGAGGGAGACACGGGCATGAGCAGGGGGGTGGGGGGAACAGGGCAGGCACAGGGCATGAGCGGGGGGTGGTGGGAACATGGGAGCCACAGGGCATGAGCGGGGGGTGGGGGGAACATGGGAGACACAGGCCATGAGCGGGGTTTGGGGGTAACACGAGGGAGACACGGGGCATGAGCGGGGGTGGGGGGAAAACAGGGGAGACACAGGGCATTATCGGGGGTGGGGGGAACACGAGGGAGACACGGGGCATGAGCGGGGGGTGGGGGAACAGGACAGACACGGGGCATGAGCGGGGGGTAAGACGAGGGAGACACGGGGCATGAGCGGGGGGTGGGGGGAACACGAGGGAGACACGGGGCATGAGCAGGGGATTGGGGAACAGGGCAGACACGGGGCATGAGTGGGGGTGGGGGGCAACACAAGGTAGACACGGGGCATGAGCAGGGGGTGGGGGGAACAGGGCAGACAAGGGGCATGAGCGGGGGGTGGGGGGAAAGGAGGGAGACACGGGGCATGAGCAAGGGGTGGGGGGGTAGGGGGAACAAGGGAGACACGGGGCATGACCGGCAGATGGGGGGAACATGGGAGACACGGGGCATGAGCGGGGGGTTGGGGGAACATGGGAAACACGGGGCATGAGCGGGGGTGGAGGGAACGGGAGGGAGACACGGGGCATGAGCAGGGGGTGAGGGGGAACAGGGGAGACACGGGGCATGAGCGGGGGGTGGAGGGGAAGAAGAGAGACATGGGGCATGAGCGCAGGGTGGGGGAAAACTGGAGGGAGACACAAGGCATGAGCGGGGGGTGGGGGAACAGGGGAGAAACTGGGCATGAGCGGGGGTGGGGGGAACAGTGGAGACACGGGGCATGAGCGGGGGGTGGGGGGCAAGAAGAGAGACAAGGGGCATGAGCAGGGGGTTGGGGGAAAGAAGAGAGACATGGGGCATGAGCTGGGGGTGGGGGGGAAGAAGAGGGAGACACAGGGCATGAGCGGGGGGTGGGGGGAACAGGGGAGACAAGGGGCATGAGCGGGAGGTGGGGGAAAGATGAGAGACATGGGGCATGAGCGGGGTGGGGGGAACGGGAGGGAGACACAAGGCATGAGCAGGGGTGGGGGGAACAGGGGAGACACAAGGCATTAGCGGGGGGTGGATGGACAGGAGGGAGACACGGGGCATGAGCGGGGGTGGGGGGGAAAGAAGAGAGACACAGGGCATGAGCGGGGGTGGGGGGGGAACAGGGGAGACACGGGCCATGAGCGGAGGTGGGGGGAACAGGGGAGACACGGGGCATTAGCAGGGGGTGGGGGAACGGGAGGGAGACACGGAGCATGAGCGGGGTGGGGGGCAACAGGAGAGAGACACGGGGCATGAGCGGGGGGTGGGGGGTTACACAAGGGAGACACGGGGCATGAGCGGGTGGTGGGGGGAACAGGGGAGACACAGGGAATTAGCAGGGGTGGGGGGACAGGAGGGAGACATGGGGCATGAGCGGGGGGTGGGGGAAACAGGGCAGACATGGGGCATGAGTGGGGGTGGGGGGCAACACGAGGGAGACACGGGGCATGAGCGGGGGGTGTGGGGAACAAGGGAGACACGGGGCATGAGCGCGGGGTGGGGGAACATGGGAGACACGGGGCATGAGCGGGGGGTGGGGGGTACAGGAGGGAGACACGGGGCATGAGCGGGGGGTGGGGGAAACAGGGCAGGCACAGGGCATGAGCGGGGGGTGGTGGGAACATGGGAGCCACAGGGCATGGGCGGGGGGTGGGGGGAAAGGAGGGAGACACGGGGCATGAGCAGGGGGCGGGGGGTGGGTGGTACAGGATGGAGACACGGGGCATGGGTGGGGTTTTAACACGAGGGAGACACGGGGCATGAGCGGGGGTAGGGGAACACGAAGTAGACATGGGGCATGAGCGGGGGGTGGGGGGTACACGAGGGAGACACGGGATATGATCAGGGGGTGGGGGTAACACAAGGGAGACACAGGGCATGAGCGGGGGGTCGGGGGGTACACAAGGGAGACACAGGGCATGAGCAGGGGTGGGGGATAACACAAGGGAGACACGGGCATGAGCGGCGGGTGGGGGGAACAGGGCAGACATGGGGAATGAGCGGGGGTGGGGGGTACAGGAGGGAGAAACGGGGCATGAGCGGAGGTGGGGGGAACAGGGGAGACAAGGGGCATTAGCAGGGGGTGGGGGAACGGGAGGGAGACACGGAGCATGAGCGGGGTGGGGGGCAACAGGAGAGAGACACGGGGCATGAGCGGTGGGTGGGGGGTTACACAAGGGAGACACGGGCCATGAGCGGGGGGGTGGGGGGAACAGGGGAGACACAGGGAATTAGTGGGGGTGGGGGGACAGGAGGGAGACATGGGACATGAGTGGGGGTGGGGGGCAACACAAGGGAGACACGGGGCATGAGTGGGGGGTGTGGGGAACAAGGGAGACACGGGCATGAGCGCGGGGTGGGGGAACATGGGAGACACGGGGCATGAGCGGGGGGTGGGGGGTACAGGAGGGAGACACGGGCATGAGCAGGGGGGTGGGGGGAACAGGGCAGGCACAGGGCATGAGCGGGGGGTGGTGGGAACATGGGAGCCACAGGGCATGAGCGGGGGGTGGGGGGAACATGGGAGACACAGGGCATGAGCAGGGGTGAGGGAAAAGGAGGGAGACACGGGGCATAAGCAGGGGGCGGGGGGGTGGGGGGTACAGGACGGAGACACGGGGCATGGGTGGGGTTTTAACACGAGGGAGACACGGGGCATGAGCGGGGGTGGGGGAACACGAAGTAGACATGGGGCATGAGTGGGGGGTGGGGGGTACACGAGGGAGACACGGGATATGATCAGGGGGTGGGGGTAACATAAGGGAGACACAGGGCATGAGCGGGGGGTGGGGGGGTACACAAGGGAGACACGGGGCATGAGCAGGGGTGGGGGATAACACAAGGGAGACACAGGCATGAGCGGCGGGTGGGGGGAACAGGGCAGACACGGGGCATGAGCAGGGGTGGGGGGTACAGGAGGGAGACACGGGGCATGAGCGGGGGGTGGGGGGTACACAAGAGAGACACGGGGCATGAGCAGGTGTGGGGGATAACACGGGGCATGAGCGGGGGGTGGGGGGAATAGGGCAGACACGGGGCATGAGCGGGGGTGGGGGGTACAGGAGGGAGACACAGGGCATGAGCGGGGGTTGGGGGGTAACACGAGAGAGACACGGGGCATGAGCGGGAGGTGGGGGGAACACAAGGGAGACATGATGCATGAGCAGGGGGTGGGCGGAACAGGAGGGAGACACGGGGCATTAGCGGGGGGTGGAGGGAACACGAGGGAGACACGGGGCATGAGCAGGGGGTGGGGGAACAGGGCAGACATGGGGCATGAGCGGGGGTGTGGGGGTACAGGAGGGAGACACGGGGCATGAGCGGGGGGTGGGGGGAACAGGGCAGACACGGGGCATGAGCGGGGAGGGAGGTAACACGAGGTAGACACAGGGCATGAGCGGGGGGTGGGGGGAAGAACACGAGGGAGACACGGGGCATGAGCGGGGGGTTGGGGGCAACAGGAGAGAGACACGGGGCATGAGCAGGGGGTGGGGGGGTACACGAGAGAGACACGGGGCATGAGTGGGGGATGGGGGAACAGGGCAGACACAGGGCATGAGCGGGGGTGGGGGGCAACACGAGGGAGACACAGGGCATGAGCGGGGGTGGAGGAAAAGGAGGGAGACACGGGGCATGAGCGGGGGTGTGGGGAACAAGGGAGACACAGGGTATGAGCGGGGGGTGGGGGAACATGGGAGACACGGGGCATGAGCAGGGGTTGGGGGTACAGGAGGGAGACACAGGGCATGAGTGGGGGGTGGGGGGAACAGGGCAGACACGTGGCATGAGCTGGGGGTAACACAAGGGA
This sequence comes from Ambystoma mexicanum, assembly GCF_040938575.1. Classification (NCBI taxonomy): domain Eukaryota; kingdom Metazoa; phylum Chordata; class Amphibia; order Caudata; family Ambystomatidae; genus Ambystoma; species Ambystoma mexicanum. Next base: position 586,957,267 of record NC_090923.1, on the reverse strand, counting down.
GACACGGTGGAATGAGCGGGGGTGTGGGGGTACACAAGGGAGACACGGGGCATGAACGGGAGTGGGGGATAACACAAGAGAGACACGGGGCATGAGCGGGGGTTGGGGGTACAGGAGGCAGACACGGGGCATGAGCGGGGGTGGGGGGAACAGGGCAGACACGGGCCATGAGAGGGGGTTGGGGGTAACACAAGGGAGACACGGGGCATGAGCGGGGGTGGGGGAAAACAGGGGAGACACAGGGCGTTATCGGGGGTGGGGGGAACACGAGGGAGACACGGGGCATGAGCGGGGGGTGGGGGAACAGGACAGACACGGGGCATGAGCGGGGGGTGGGGGGTAAAACGAGGGAGACACGGGGCATGAGCGGGGGGTGGGGGGAACACGAGGGAGACACGGGGCATGAGCAGGGGATGGGGGAACAGGGCAGACACGGGGCATGAGTGGGGGTGGGGGGCAACACAAGGCAGACACGGGGCATGAGCAGGGGGTGGGGGGAACAGGGCAGACAAGGGGCATGAGCGGGGGGTGGGGGAAAAGGAGGGAGACACGGGGTATGAGCAGGGGGTGGGGGGGTAGGGGGAACAAGGGAGACACGGGGCATGACCGGCAGATGGGGGGAACATGGGAGACACGGGGCATGAGCGGGGGGTTGGGGGAACATGGGAAACACGGGGCATGAGCGGGGGTGGGGGGAACGGGAGGGAGACACGGGGCATGAGCAGGGGGTGAGGGGGAACAGGGGAGACACGGGGCATGAGCGTGGGGTGGGGGGGAAGAAGAGAGACAAGGGTCATGAGCGGGGGGTCAGGGGGAAAGAAGAGAGACACGGGGAATAAGCGGGGGTGGGGGGGAAAGAAGAGAGACACGGGGCATGAGCGGGGGGTGGGGGGGAAAGAAGAGAGACATGGGGCATGAGCGCAGGGTGGGGGAAAACGGGAGGGAGACACAAGGCATGAGCGGGGGGTGGAGGAACAGGGAGAAACGGGGCATGAGCGGGGGTGGGGTGGGGGGAACAGTGGAGACACGGGGCATGAGCGGGGGTGGGGGGCAAGAAGAGAGACAAGGGACATGAGCGGGGGTTGGGGGGAAAGAAGAGAGACACGGTGCATGAGCGGGGGGTGGGGGGGAAGAAGAGAGACACGGGGCATGAGCGGGGGGTGGGGTGAAAGAAGAAAGACACAGGGCATGAGAGGGGGTTTTGGGGAATGGGAGGGAGACACAAGGCATGAGCGGGGGGTGGGGGGAACAGGGGAGGCCCAGGGCATTAGCCGGGGTGGGGGGACAGGAGGGAGACACAGGGCATGAGCGGGGGGTGGCGGGGGAAAGAAGAGAGACACGGGGCATGAGCGGAGGGTGGGGGGAAAAGGGGAGACACGGGGCATGAGCGGGGGTGGCGGGAACAGGGGAGACACGGGGCATTAGCGGGGGGTGGGGGAACGGGAGGGAGACACGGGGCATGAGCAGGGGTGGGGGGTAGGGGGAACAAGGGAGACACGGGGCATGACCGGCGGATGGGGGGAACATGGGAGACACGGGGCATGAGCGGGGGGTTGGGGGAACATGGGAAACACGGGGCATGAGCGGGGGTGGGGGGAACGGGAGGGAGACACGGGGCATGAGCGGGGGGTGAGGGGGAACAGGGGAGACACGGGGCATGAGCGGCGGGTGGGGGGGGAGAAGAGAGACAAGGGTCATGAGCGGGGGGTCAGGGAGAAAGAAGAGAGACACGGGGAATAAGCGGGGGGTGGAGGGGAATGAAGAGAGACACGGGGCATGAGCGGGGGGTGGGGGGAAAGAAGAGAGACATGGGGCATGAGCGCAGGGTGGGGGAAAACTGGAGGGAGACACAAGGCATGAGCGGGGGGTGGGGGAACAGGGGAGAAACTGGGCATGAGCGGGGGTGGGGGGAACAGTGGAGACACGGGGCATGAGCGGGGGGTGGGGGGCAAGAAGAGAGACAAGGGGCATGAGCAGGGGGTTGGGGGAAAGAAGAGAGACATGGGGCATGAGCGGGGGGTGGGGGGGAAGAAGAGAGACACAGGGTATGAGCGGGGGTGGGGGGAAAGAAGAAAGACACAGGGCATGAGAGGGGGTTGGGGGGAATGGGAGGGAGACACAAGGCATGAGCGGGGGGTGGGGGGAACAGGGGAGACACAGGGCATTAGCCGGGGTGGGGCGACAGGAGGGAGACACAGGGCATGAGCGGGGGGTGGCAGGGGAAAGAAGGGAGACACGGGGCATGAGCGCGGGGTGGGGGAACATGGGAGACACGGGGCATGAGCAGGGGTTGGGGGGTACAGGAGGGAGACACGGGGCATGAGCGGGGGGTGGGTGGAACAGGGCAGACACAGGGCATGAGTGGGGGGGTGGGGGGGAACAGGAGGGAGACACAGGGCATGAGCGGGGGGTGGGGGGAACAGGGGAGACACTGGGCATGAGTGGGGGTGGGGGGAAAGAAGAGAGACAAGGGGCATGAGCGGGAGGTGGGGGGAAAGATGAGAGACATGGGGCATGAGCGGGGTGGGGGGAACGGGAGGGGGACACAAGGCATGAGCGGGGGTGGGGGGAACAGGGGAGACACAGGGCATTAGAGGGGGGTGGATGGACAGGAGGGAGACACGGGGCATCAGCGGGGGTGGGGGGAAAGAAGAGAGACACAGGGCATGAGCGGGGGTGGGGGGGAACAGGGGAGACACGGGGCATGAGCGGAGGTGGGGGGAACAGGGGAGACACGGGGCATTAGCAGGGGGTGGGGGAACGGGAGGGAGACACGGAGCATGAGCGGGGTGGGGGGCAACAGGAGAGAGACACGGGGCATGAGCGGGGGGTGGGGGGTTACACAAGGGAGACACGGGGCATGAGCGGGGGGTGGGGGGAACAGGGGAGACACAGGGAATTAGCGGGGGTGGGGGGACAGGAGGGAGACATGGGGCATGAGCGGGGGGTGGGGGGAAACAGGGCAGACATGGGGCATGAGTGGGGGTGGGGGGCAACACGAGGGAGACACGGGGCATGAGCAGGGGGTGTGGGGAACAAGGGAGACACAGGGCATGAGCGCGGGGTGGGGGAACATGGGAGACACAGGGCATGAGCGGGGGGTGGGGGGTACAGGAGGGAGACACGGGGCATGAGCGGGGGGGTGGGGGGAACAGGGCAGGCACAGGGCATGAGCGGGGGGTGGTGGTAACATGGGAGCCACAGGGCATGAGCGGGGGGTGGGGGGAAAGGAGGGAGACACGGGGCATGAGCAGGGGGCGGGGGGGTGGGTGGTACAGGATGGAGACACGGGGCATGGGTGGGGTTTTAACACGAGGGAGACACGGGGCATGAGCGGGGGTGGGGGAACACGAAGTAGACATGGGGCATGAGCGGGGACTGGGGGGTACACGAGGGAGACACGGGATATGATCAGGGGGTGGGGGTAACACAAGGGAGACACAGGGCATGAGCGGGGGGTCGGGGGGTACACAAGGGAGACACGGGGCATGAGCAGGGGTGGGGGATAACACAAGGGAGACACGGGCATGAGCGGCGGGTGGGGGGAACAGGGCAGACATGGGGAATGAGCGGGGGTGAGGGGTACAGGAGGGAGACACGGAGCATGTGCGGAGGTGGGGGGAACAGGGGAGACACGGGGCATTAGCAGGGGGTGGGGGAACGGGAGGGAGACACGGAGCATGAGCGGGGTGGGGGGCAACAGGAGAGAGACAAGGGGCATGAGCGGTGGGTGGGGGGTTACACAAGGGAGACACGGGCCATGAGCGGGGGTTGGGGGGAACAGGGGAGACACAGGGAATTAGTGGGGGTGGGGGGACAGGAGGGAGACATGGGACATGAGTGGGGGTGGGGGGCAACACAAGGGAGACACGGGGCATGAGCGGGGGGTGTGGGGAACAAGGGAGACACGGGCATGAGCGCCGGGTGGGGGAACATGGGAGACACGGGGCATGAGCAAGGGGGGTGGGGGGTACAGGAGGGAGACACGGGCATGAGCAGGGGGGTGGGGGGAACAGGGCAGGCACAGGGCATGAGCGGGGGGTGGTGGGAACATGAGAGCCACAGGGCATGAGCGGGGGGTGGGGGGAACATGGGAGACACAGGGCATGAGCGTGGGTGAGGGAAAAGGAGGGAGACACGGGGCAAAAGCAGGGGCGGTGGGGGGTACAGGACAGAGACACGGGGCATGGGTGGGGTTTTAACACGAGGGAGACACGGGGCATGAGCGGGGGTGGGGGAACACGAAGTAGACATGGGGCATGAGCGGGGGGTGGGGGGTACACGAGGGAGGCACGGGATATGATCAGGGGGTGGGGGTAACATAAGGGAGACACAGGGCATGAGCGGGGGTGGGGGGGTACACAAGGGAGACACGGGGCATGAGCAGGGGTGGGGGATAACACAAGGGAGACACAGGCATGAGCAGCGGGTGGGGGGAACAGGGCAGACACGGGGCATGAGCAGGGGTGGGGGGTACAGGAGGGAGACACGGGGCATGAGCGGGGGGTGGAGGTACACAAGGGAGACACGGGGCATGAGCGGGGGTGGGGGATAACACGGGGCATGAGCGGGGGGTGGGGGGAACAGGGCAGACACAGGGCATGAGCGGGGGTGGGGGGTACAGGAGGGAGACACCGGGCATGAGCGGGAGGTGGGGGGAACACGAGGGAGACATGGGGCATGAGCAGGGGGTGGGCGGAACAGGAGGGAGACACGGGGCATTAGCGGGGGTGGAGGGAACACGAGGGAGACACGGGGCATGAGCAAGGGGTGGGGGGGACAGGGCAGACATGGGGCATGAGCGGGGGTGTGGGGGTACAGGAGGGAGACACGGGGCATGAGCGGGGGGTGGGGGGAACAGGGCAGACACGGGGCATGAGCGGGGAGCGAGGTAACACGAGGTAGACACAGGGCATGAGCGGGGGGTGGGGGGAAGAACACGAGGGAGACACGGGGCATGAGCGGGGGGTTGGGGGCAACAGGAGAGAGACACGGGGCATGAGCAGGGGGTTGGGGGGTACACAAGAGAGACATGGGGCATGAGTGGGGGATGGGGGAACAGGGCAGACACAGGGCATGAGCCGGGGTGGGGGGCAACACGAGGGAGACACAGGGCATGAGCGGGGGTGGAGGAAAAGGAGGGAGACACGGGGCATGAGCGGGGGTGTGGGGAACAAGGGAGACACAGGGTATGAGCGGGGGTTGGGGGGTACAGGAGGGAGACACGGGGCATGAGCGGGAGGTGGGGGAACAGGGCAGAAACGGGGCATGAGCTGGGGGTAACACAAGGGAGACACGGGGCATGAGCGGGGGGTGGGGGGTACACAAGGGAGACACGGGGCATGAACGGAAGTGGGGGATAACACAAGAGAGACACGGGGAATGAGCGGGGGTGGGGGGTACAGGAAGGAGACACGGGGCATGAGCGGGGGGTGGGGGGAACAGGGCAGACACGGGCCATGAGCGGGGGTTGGGGGTAACACGAGGGAGACACGGGGCATGAGCGGGGGTCGGGGGAAAACAGGGGAGACACAGGGCATTATCGGGGGTGGGGGGAACACGAGGGAGACACGGGGCATGGGCGGGGGTGGGGGGAACAGGGCAGACACGGGGCATGAGCGAAGGGTGGGGGGTACAGGAGGGAGACACGGGGCATGAGCAGGGGGTGGGGGAACAGGACAGACACGGGGCATGAGCGGAGGGTGGGGGGTAACACGAGGGAGACACGGGGCATGAGCGGGGGGTGGGGGGAACACGAGGGAGACACGGGGCATGAGCGGGGGGTGGGGGGAACACGAGGGAGACACGGGGCATGAGCAGGGGATGGGGGAACAGGGCAGACACGGGGCATGAGTGGGGGTGGGGGGCAACACAAGGGAGACACGGGGCATGAGCAGGGGGTGGGGGGAACAGGGCAGACAAGGGGCATGAGCGGGGGGTGGGGGAAAAGGAGGGAGACACGGGGCATGAGCAGGGGGTGGGGGGGCAGGGGGAACAAGGGAGACACGGGGCATGACCGGCAGATGGGGGAACATGGGAGACACGGGGCATGAGCGGGGGGTTGGGGGAACATGGGAAACACGGGGCATGAGCGGGGGTGGGGGGAACGGGAGGGAGACACGGGGCATGAGCAGGGGGTGAGGGGGAACAGGGGAGACACGGGGCATGAGCGGGGGGTGGGGGGGAAGAAGAGAGACAAGTGTCATGAGCGGGGGGTCAGGGGGAAAGAAGAGAGACACGGGGAATATGCGGGGGGTGGGGGGGAAAGAAGAGAGACACGGGGCATGAGCGGGGGGTGGGGGGAAAGAAGAGAGACATGGGGCATGAGCGCAGGGTGGGGGAAAACGGGAGGGAGACACAAGGCATGAGCGGGCGGTGGAGGAACAGGGGAGAAACGGGGCATGAGCGGGGGTGGGGTGGGGGGAACAGTGGAGACACGGGGCATGAGCGGGGGTGGGGGGCAAGAAGAGAGACAAGGGGCATGAGCGGGGGTTGGGGGGAAAGAAGAGAGACACGGGGCATGAGCGGGGGGTGGGGGGAAGAAGAGAGACACGGGGAATGAGCGGGGGTTGGGGGGAATGGGAGGGAGACACAAGGCATGAGCGGGGGGTGGGGGGAACAGGGGAGGCACAGGGCATTAGCCGGGGTGGGGGGACAGGAGGGAGACACAGGGCATGAGCGGGGGGTGGCGGGGGAAAGAAGAGAGACACGGGGCATGAGCGGAGGGTGGGGGGAAAAGGGGAGACACGGGGCATGAGCGGGGATGGCGGGAACAGGGGAGACACGGGGCATTAGCGGGGGGTGGGGGAACGGGAGGGAGACACGGGGCATGAGCGGGGGTGGGGGGGTAGGGGGAACAAGGAAGACCCGGGGCATGACCGGCGGATGGGGGGAACATGGGAGACACGGGGCATGAGCGGGGGGTTGGGGGAACGTGGGAAACACGGGGCATGAGCGGGGGTGGGGGGGTAGGGGGAACAAGGAAGACCCGGGGCATGACCGGCGGATGGGGGGAACATGGGAGACACGGGGCATGAGCGGGGGGTTGGGGGAACGTGGGAAACACGGGGCATGAGCGGGGCTGGGGGGAACGGGAGGGAGACACGGGGCATGAGCGGGGGGTGAGGGGGAACAGGGGAGACACGGGGCATGAGCGGGGGGTGGGGGGAAGAAGAGAGACAAGGGTCATGAGCGGGGGCTCAGGGGGAAAGAAGAGAGACACGGGGAATAAGCGGGGGTGGGGGGGAAAGAAGAGAGACACGGGGCATGAGCGGGGGGTGGGGGGAAAGAAGAGAGACATGGGGCATGAGCGAAAGGTGGGGAAAACGGGAGGGAGACACAAGGCATGAGCGGGGGGTGGGGGAACAGGGGAGAAACTGGGCATGAGCGGGGGTGGGGGGAACAGTGGAGACACGGGGAATGAGTGGGGGGTGGGGGGCAAGAAGAGAGACAAGGGGCATGAGCAGGGGATTGGGGGGAAAGAAGAGAGACACGGGGCATGAGCGGGGGGTTGGGGGGAAGAAGAGAGACACGGGGTATGAGCGGGGGGTGGGGGAAAGAAGAAAGACAGAAACACACAGGGCATGAGAGGGGGTTGGGGGGAATGGGAGGGAGACACAAGGCATGAGCAGGGGGTGGGGGGAACAGGGGAGACACAGGGCATTAGCCGGGGTGGGGCGACAGGAGGGAGACACAGGGCATGAGCGGGGGGTGGCAGGGGAAAGAAGAGAGACACGGGGCATGAGCGGAGGGTGGGGGGAAAAGGGGAGACACGGGGCATGAGCGGGGGTGGGGGGAACAGGGGAGACACGGGGCATTAGCGGGGGTGGGGGAACGGGAGGGAGACACGGGGCATGAGTGGGGGGTGGGGGGTACACGAGGGAGACACGGGGCATGAGTGAGGGGGTGGGGGGAACAGGGCAGACATGGGGCATGAGCGGGGGTGGGGGCAATACGAAGGAGACACGGGGCATGAGCGGGGGGTGGGGGGAACAGGGCAGACATGGAGCATGAGTGGGGGGTGGGGGAAAAGGAGGAAGACACGGGCATGAGCGGGGGGTGCAGGAACAAGGGCGACACGGGGCATGAGCGGGCAGTGGGGGGAACATGGGAGAAGCGGGGGGTGGGGGGTAACGGGGGGAGACACAGGGCATGAGCGGGGGGGTGGGGGGAACAGGGGAGACACAGGGCATGAGTGGGGGTGGGGGAAAGAAGAGAGACAAGGGGCATGAGCGGGAGGTGGGGGAAAGAAGAGAGACATGGGGCATGAGCGGGGTGGGGGGGAACGGGAGAGAGACACAAGGCATGAGCGGGGGTGGAGGGAACAGGGGAGACACAGGGCATTAGCGGGGGCTGAGGGACAGGAGGGAGACACGGGGCATGAGCAGGGGGTGAGGGGAAAAGAAGAGAGACACAGGGCATGAGCGGGGGTTTCGGGGGAACAGGGGAGACACGGGGCATGAGCGTAGGTGGGGGGAACAGGGGAGACACGGGGCATTAGCGGGGGGTGGGGGGAAAGAAGAGAGACATGGGGCATGAGCGCAGGGTGGGGGAAAACGGGAGGGAGACACAAGGCATGAGCGTGGGGTGGGGGAACAGGGGAGAAACTGGGCATGAGCGGGGGTGGGGGGAACAGTGGAGACACGGGGCATGAGTGGGGGGTGGGGGGCAAGAAGAGAGACAAGGGGCATGAGCAGGGGGTTGGGGGGAAAGAAGAGAGACACGGGGCATGAGCGGGGGGTGGGGGGAAGAAGAGAGACACGGGGTATGAGCGGGGGTGGGGGAAAGAAGAAAGACAGAAAGACACAGGGCATGAGAGGGGGTTGGGGGGAATGGGAGGGAGACACAAGGCATGAGCGGGGGGTGGGGGGAACAGGGGAGACACAGGGCATTAGCCGGGGTGGGGCGACAGGAGGGAGACACAGGGCATGAGCGGGGGGTGGCAGGGGAAAGAAGAGAGACACGGGGCATGAGCGGAGGGTGGGGGAAAAGGGGAGACACGGGGCATGAGCGGGGGTGGGGGGAACAGGAGAGACACGGGGCATTAGCGGGGGTGGGGGAACGGGAGGGAGACGCGGGGGTGGGGGGCAACAGGAGAGAGACACGGGGCATGAGCGGGGGGTTGGGGGTACACGAGGGAGACACCGGGCATGAGTGAGGGGGTGGGGGGCAATACGAAGGAGACACGGGGCATGAGCGGGGGGTGGGGGGAACAGGGCAGACATGGAGCATGAGTGGGGGGTGGGGGAAAAGGAGGAAGACACGGGCATGAGCGGGGGGTGCGGGAACAAGGGAGACACGGGGCATGAGCAGGGGGTGGGGGGAACATGGGAGACACGGGGCATAAGCGGGGGGTGGGAGGTAACGGGGGGAGACACAGGGCATGAGCGGGGGGGTGGGGGGAACAGGGGAGACACAGGGCATGAGTGGGGGTGGGGGAAAGAAGAGAGACAAGGGGCATGAGCGGGAGGTGGGGGAAAGAAGAGAGACATGGGGCATGAGCGGGGTGGGGGGGAACGGGAGGGAGACACAAGGCATGAGCGGGGGTGGGGGGAACAGGGGAGACACAGGGCATTAGCGGGGGCTGGGGGGACAGGAGGGAGACACGGGGCATGAGCAGGGGGTGAGGGGAAAAGAAGAGAGACACAGGGCATGAGCGGGGGTTTCGGGGGAACAGGGGAGACACGGGGCATGAGCGTAGGTGGGGGAACAGGGGAGACACGGGGCATTAGCGGGGGGTGGGGGAATAGGGAGGGAGACATGGGGCATGAGCGGGGTCGGGGGCAACAGGAGAGAGACACGGGGCATGAGTGGGGGGTGGGGGGTTACACAAGGGAGACACGGGGCATGAGCAGGGGGTAGGGGGAACAGGGGAGACACAGGTAATTAGCGGGGGTGGGGGGACAGGAGGGAGACACGGGGCATGAGTGGGGGGTGGGGGGAAACAGGGCAGACATGGGGCATGAGCGGGGGTGGGGGGCAACACGAGGGAGACATGGGGCATGAGTGGGGGGAACATGGGAGACACGAGGCATGAGCGGGGGGTGGGGGAACATGGGAGGCAAGGGGCATGAGCGGGGGCTGGGGGGGAATGGGAGGGAGACACAGGGCATGAGCGGGGGTTGGGGGGAACAGAGGAGACATGGGGCATGAGCAGGGGGTGGGGGAACAGGGGAGACATGGGGCATGAGCGGGGGGTGGGGGGGAAAGAAGAGAGTCAAGGGGCATGAGCGGGGGTGGGGGGAAAGAAGAGAGACATGGGGCATGAGCGGAGGGTGGAGCAGGAAAGAAGATAGACACGGGGCATGAGCGGGGGTGGGGGGAACGGGAGGGAGACACAAGGCATGAGCGGGGGGTGGGGGAACAGGGGAGACACGGGGCATGAGCAGGGGGTGGGGGGAAAAGAAGAGAGACACAGGGCATGAGCGGGGTTTTGGGGGAACAGGGGAGACACGGGGCATGAGCGTAGGTGGGGGGAACAGGGGAGACACGGGGCATTAGCGGGGGGTGGGGGAATAGGGAGGGAGACACGGGGCATGAGCGGGGTCGGGGGCAACAGGAGAGAGACACGGGGCATGAGTGGGGGGTGGGGGGTTACACAAGGGAGACACGGGGCATGAGCAGGGGGTAGGGGGAACAGGGGAGACACAGGTAATTAGCGGGGGTGGGGGGACAGGAGGGAGACACGGGGCATGAGTGGGGGGTGGGGGGAAACAGGGCAGACATGGGGCAATAGCGGGCGTGGGGGCAACACGAGGGAGACATGGGGCATGAGCGGGGGGTGGGGGGAACATGGAAGACACGAGGCATGAGCGGGGGGTGGGGGGAACATGGGAGGCACGGGGCATGAGCGTGGGCTGGGGGGGAATGGGAGGGAGACACAGGGCATGAGCGGGGGGTTGGGGGGAACAGAGGAGACATGGGGCATGAGCAGGGGGTGGGGGAACAGGGGAGACATGGGGCATGAGCGGGGGGTGGGGGGGAAAGAAGAGAGTCAAGGGGCATGAGCGGGGGTGGGGGGAAAGAAGAGAGACATGGGGCATGAGCGGAGGGTGGAGGGGGAAAGAAGATAGACACGGGGCATGAGCGGGGGTGGGGGGAACGGGAGGGAGACACAAGGCATGAGCGGGGGGTGGGGGAACAGAGGAGACACGGGGCATGAGCAGGGGGTGGGGGAACAGGGGAGACATGGGGCATGAGCGGGGGGTGGGGGGGAAGAAGAGAGTCAAGGGGCATGAGCGGGGGGTGGGGGAGAAAGAAGAGAGACAAGGGGCATGAGCGGGGTGTGGGGGGAAGAATAGAGACACGGGGCATGAGCGGGGGGTGGGGGGAAAGAAGAGAGACACAGGGCATGAGAGGGGGGTGGGGGGAATGGGAGGGAGACACAAGGCATGAGCGGGGGGTGGGGGGGAATAAGAGAGACATGGGGCGTGAGCGGGGGTGGGGGGAACAGGGGAGACATGGGGCATGAGCAGGGGGTGGGGGAAACAGGGGAGAGATGGGGCATTAGCAGGGGGTGGGGGAATGGGAGGAAGATACTGGGCCTGAGCTTACAGTGTGCAGGCCGCAGATCCCGCTCCTCGGCCCTCCGCAGGCTCCCGTGTGGCGATGGCGTGAGCGGAGGTGGAGGAACAGGAGGGAGACACGGGGCATGAGCGGGGGTGGGGGGGACAGGAGGGAGACACGTGGCATGAGCGGGGGTTGGGGGAATGAGAGGAAGACATGGGCATGAGTGGGGTGGGGGAACGGAAAGAAGACACGGGGCCTGAGCTTACTATGCAGGCTGCAGATCCCGCTCCTCAGACGACAAACAAAGATGGCGGGCGTCTCTCAAAATACGACGCACTGCACGCTTCACCGCAGCCAATGGGAGGGCACGTCAGATGTCCGCGGACATTACGCAAGCCGCTGACCCAATCCCCGTTCTGTCCACGCAGCGAACAGGGAAGTCTGTCCACAGACCAAACACAGATATCACTAATTTTTTGTGACCTACATTTTGGTCATTTTAAAAAAAACTACTGGACATTTGAAATTGCTTCCCCTGCTGAGTGGTGTGTTGCAGTATATACAGAGGACTGTTGTCTTTGAAAGATATGGATTAACAGCCTCTTTTATTGCTTGCAAAGTAGCTGCTGGGATTTTGTGTCCCACAGAAGTAGGCTGTGTGGTTACAGTATTGGTTGAGGAAGATGAGGTGGAAGAAGACAGTCTACATTTTGCTAAGAAAGGAACATCCTTTCTGAGAGCATTGCAGTGGCTAATTTGGTGTGGCGGTGCATGGTGGTGGTCCCGTACGAGTACTGTCCAGGTAGTCCGCAACTGAGTACAAAGTTGCACTCAGTGCATTTCACTTTGGTAGCTATGGCCTTTGGTACATTCCCATCAGTGGTAAAGAACTGCCACACCCAAGATTCTCTCTGGGTGCTAGAAGCAGGCACTTCCTCTACCTCATGTTGTTGGTCGCTTTCATTGTCTTTGGATGTATTGCTCTTTTTGTGTTGTTTAAATCCTCCAGCTGGGAGTGGTGATGGCTCTTGAGGAGGAGGGATGGCAATAGCTGATGCCATTTTTAAGATAAATGGCAGTTTTGCTAATATTCTTCCAAGTATGTGCTTTGTACTAGATTGTTAATGGATAACAAGTACGTTTAGGTGTAGGAGCTTTGCAAGGGTAAATTTTGAGATAGATCCGTAGAAAATGCAGTTCCAAACTGTCCTCGAAGCACGGATCCGATTGGGAAGTGCAGACGCATTCATCATTCATCATTCATCAGCATGTCATCATGCTGCGCGCGTGTCCATGGCAACGTGGCACTGTCCGGAAGGTATGCAATGACGTCAGAGGTTCGTGGGTGTTAACGGATGCAAAAAAAGTTGCAAAAAGTGTATAGAAGTGTTAAATATTATGCTACAAGGTGGGAAATGGCAGGGGTTTAAGGTGAAACTTTGTAAATTGGACACAAATGTTGCTATATTGGGGTAAGTATGATATAAGTCAGTTGTCTGAAAATTCCATGCACTGGTAAAAACCCATGAAATTCACTGAAAAAACTTTTTATAGGAATGTTATGGGTAAGTTGCACTAATAAAAACCTATGAAATTCAATGAAAAAATGTTGTTAAAGGGACATTATGGTTACACGTAAAACCGAAAAACCTCAAATTTGACAGTTATGGTAACCTAAGCAACCGTAACTCGCGCCACCACTGTGCACTGCTAAAACTAACACCCAGGATATCAAAGATGACATCTCAAATGTAATTGATGTCCTCTCATGTGAAATTAATTTTGATGAAAAGTTGCATCACAAAAGTTGCAATACAATTGCAAAAGTCAGTAGTAACACATAGGGCCTCATCACAAGTTAGTCGGTCCAGATTTAACGGTGATAGTAAAACCGTACCGGCACCGATTTCTGGACCGGCTAACTACAAGTTTGTGGCCGTGTGGTGTCACGCCTGTCAGGGCTGACCTGGCGGGCATAACGCCACCGGTCGCAGACGGACATGGAAGCTGATGTTTCTGCGTTCACAAAGGAATGGGGAGTAATGGAATGCCGGCACTGGAATTACCGGTCCACTGGGGCGGTAATGCCCTTGTAATTCCAGCAAGTCTGGCACCAGTAAATCCCCACGAGTCTGGCGGCAGCCTGCCAGTTTTACCAGCACGGCTACCGCCAGACTCGTAAAGAGGCACATAATGTTGCAAGCCAGGATACAAGATGAAGTTGAGAACAGCATGATTCAGGGCTACCATGAATACAAGATGCAAAGGAAGTCCAGCATGAGAGTTGAGAAAGGGTGACGCACAGTGAATCAATAAAGTCCATAAAAGTCAAATCCAGCATTGGCCACAAGACGGTGATGGTGAAACCAGAATGTATCAGGACAGACTCCTGCAGAAGTAGGCTGGAGGGGGGCGGGAGGGGAAGCAGGGAAGAAGAATCAAGCAAAACAGGCAACACCTGTGTGTGAGAAGGGAGGGGGGCACAAGGGAACATCACAGGGGGACCGGAGAGGGTGGGGATGTTCTGTGGGGACAGAGGGAGTAAGCACATGTTGGCGCATGCTTACCTGCTGTCTGAGCAGGGGGTCGGGCCATGGGTCCTCCTGGTCCAAACAGGTCCAAACAGGAATTGCCCTTTTTCTTCATCAGCCCTTCAATTCAGACGCCCAGGCGAGAGACGCCTTTGATCTAAGAGTGAAGAGCAGGGAGGAAGAGGCAGGGCTAAGAAGGTGGGTGGTGCTTAGGCTAGGTGACCTAGAACCACTTGCACCTGCTCCCCATCTGCAAAGGAAAAGAGGCTGGAGGGAAAAAGAGCGATAACCAGGAAGGCACCAGGTGGGCAGAGCTTAGGCCAGGTGACCTGGATCCACTTGCACCTGCTTGCTAAGTGAGTTAAAACATCGGCAACCAGGAGGGCGCCAGGTGGGCAGGGTTTGCTAAGTGGGGAAAAAGTGCGGCAACCTGGAAGGCGCCTGGTGGCCAGGGCTTAGGCCAGGTGACCTAGATCCACGTGCACCTGCTCTCCATCTGCATATAGTTTGCTGGTCTTGTTTTAACCATGTGACTGCCCTTAGGGTAGGGCGTAGTATATATATGCCTGACATTTGCATGAAGGGGAGCATCTGTGTGCTCTCCCCAAGTCCTGGGGACGATACCAAAAACCTCTATTCTTGGCTGCAGACATTTTAGCCACCCCCTGGGGTTCAGCGGTTTAAGGGGTAAATGAGACAACGGCCCTCATTACGACCCAGGCGGTAAGGGGTTTACGCCGGCGTAAACATCGCCGACCCTTACCGCCTGAGTACGAGTTCCCTTAGCGCCATGGCGGATTTAACACCTGCTTTTAGCAGGTGTTAAAATCCATGGCGCTAAGGGACCTTGTTGTTAATTACGCCACCGTAATTTACGGTGGCGTAATTAACGCCTTCCCCACTCCCATTATGCCCTATGGGGCAAAAATGGGAATGGGGAAGGGTAAATGGGGATTGGGGACTTACCGCCCCGCCAAGGTCGGAATGGGGCGGTAAGTCCGCCAACCACCATGGCGGAATTGCACCCTTAGCGGCATGGACCATGGTGCTAATAGCACCATGGTACTCCGCCAAGGTCGTAATGAGGGCCAACATGTTTTTTTTTCTGCTAGGTCACGCAAAGACACTGTGTAATGATGATAGGCATGATTGATTTCGTTTTAAGCGACACTGCCTAGAGAGATTGAATTTGACAATGCTTGATTATACTGTCACACATCAAACAAACTGTGTTGACCCACCCATGCTTCTCTTCATCAACCCCCACCCTTGATTAAGAATACAATGTATGAACCGTAAACGAGATGGTATGGGGCAGGGGCGTTGCTAGGGGGTGGCTAAGGGGGCTATAGCCCCTGATCTTTTGGTTGTAGCCCCGGATAGAATCTCAGGAGCTAAAGCCAAAAGACTAGCTAGCCCCCAGTCCCAACAGTTCCGACATCAGCATAGCCCCGGGTCTTTTCCAGACCTAGCAACTCCCCTGGTATGGGGAGTTGGCAAGGTGTGAAGCTGGAAGGGGGTTCCTCTGGGAGTCACAGGCGGTAGATGGAATAGCTGCCTTGCTTTCCCAGCACCACTGATGTCTTGCCCCAAGAGTCAAACCCCACATCACATCTAGCTTCAAGGCAGTACACCTTTCCCCCCTCCCTCGGCACCACTGATATGGGCTTAGTACTCTACCTTGAAAAGTAAGGTGCTCTCTCTGGTTCTAGCTCTGGTACCACCCTCAAGCAGAGATCAGAGCCCTGACCTAGAAATGGGCAGAAGCTACAACCATGGCGATGATAACTGAGACCCGCACAATGGCAGGTGGAGGCTGATAGAGCCACAACACCAGCCATGCATGTATTAGTTACTCAGAACATGCTCTGACACTATTCTACAAGCAAAACCAACCCACTGAATTATTTTTTAGGAAAGAAAATATATATACATTTTCATTCATGATTTGAAAAGGAAACTGTAGGACAGTAATAGATTCTCATACAGAAAAACACATTAGTGGTTACAAATAATAATGCAACTCACTGCAAAACCATTAAATCCACCAGTCAGATCACTACCCATCCTATCATTCCTTCCAATAACAAAGGACACGTGGCACTTATTACAGTATAAATAACAATGGATAAGCAGGAGATGAACGTCTTCCCTACTGCAATAATCCATTACAATCGCTTCAATGTTGTTTACCCGCATATTTCCACTGTTACAGCTCGCTCTTTGCCAGATCTTTCTAAAGGTCCATAGACTACAGACGCCATCCATAGGAATGTTCCTAATCTTTTAAAGTAGTGTGTCTGTTCTATTTAGACTTAACATGGAGGCACCTGTTTCTCTTAACCACAATATACCAGAGGATCCCATAACCTTTGTACCTCAAATGAAAGAAGAATCATGGGCTACCCTAGAAAGCAGCCGGGTAACATATTCATATCCAACTTCAAATGCAGTTCCCTAAAGTGAATAAATCACAGAGCTTTTAGTAGTTATACGAGTGGAACCACTACTTCCAATACTGGTGAGGCAGGAATACTCGGTATGGAGGAAATATGTCGTTAAAAGGAAACATTTTACTTTGTATTACTGCATATATAGTTGAAATGTAGGCCACGTCCTCATCTGATGCCACTTCCTGTTGGAGAGATTGAATGTGCTTCACAAAATCGAGGAAAACTGATTGCTCACAAAAATGTTAACAGCAGCCGTATTGGGAAGAGTGTTTGGTTGGGAGATCGCTGGTATTAAGTGCATTATAAATTAACAATAAATACATAAATAAGAGCAAACATTAGCGATAAGAGACAACGCATTTTATTTTTATGTTTTCATAAATCATGGATGCCCCTTAAGGAAATTCATAAACAGAACCTGAATAGAACAGATACATTAATTGATCAGGATTATCCTTCTAGATGGCATGTATAATCTATGGACCCTGGGAAAATGTAGCAGTAACAATAATGTGTAAAGGTTTATTGATTTTGAGAGGACTGTGAACTCTTGCTCCTGCACATTCATTGTGATTTAAATTGTAATGAGTGGAATATATTGTTGATATTAAAGTGAAATATATGCTTGGTAATGATATGAGCGGAGCATGGAATGCACCTTAGTGATTTTCATTATTATTGTTAGTCACCATTAGGGTTGTGTGTATGGGAATTCATTAGAATGATATCGTTCTGTTTCTTTCACATTTTGAATACAATATACATACTTTCTCTCTGTTAAGAGAGAGTCAAATGGGGTTGTTTTCTTTTTTATCAATAAATAGAAAGACTGACTCAGGAACCTTTTCTGGGAAACTTTTATCTGATATCCTTTCGGTTGCTCTGGCTTTGTAGAAATGTTTCGCGCCTGCGAACCAGGACACAGCTGAATCTAACGTTGAACACACTAACAGGGGTGTTGCATGGTCTGGAGAAGATCAGGGGCTAAGCTAATGTCAGAACTGGTAGCGACTCGGGGCTAGCTATAGCATTTTGGTTGTAGCCCCTGAACCTCTATCCGGGGCTACAACCAAAAAACCCGGGGGCTATAGCCCCCTCAGCTCCCTCTAGCAACGCCTCTGCACACTAATTTTGCAGTTGCCCTCCTATCTCGCCTTGCGTATGGGGCTTCTTCTCTCCCCATATTGAAGAGCCAGTGACCATAACTCCTGTGCCTCCCTACTTACGAATCCAACCCAAACACAAGAAACCCATGCATAAGGAGGGAGGGCACCTAAGACCGGCAATGAAGAGACACACAGATCTGCAAATACAAGCATGATTTCTATTTATATTTGTATTTTATTATTTATATAGCGCTTTACACCAAAGCCCTTTACAGCATAACAACCGGAATACATTAAACATGGAACATAGAAAGCAATAAAATAAACATGATTCAAACCAGAAAAACAGCATGTAGAACAATTTGCATTTGGGAAGGAAAAGAAGAGTAGAGGTATGGGAAGGAAGAAAGGGAAAGGGGAGAGGGAGTAGAGGGAGTAGAAGGGAGGGTGGAAGTCAAAGGAGGGGAGACAGGAAGAGATAAAGGAACAGGAAGGAGGAGTGGGGAGGAGAAAGAAGAGGAGGAAGGGGAGAGAAGTCAGGGAGGAGGGTGAACAAGGAGTGTTTTTAAGGAGGAACGGAAGGAGGAATAGGTGGAGATGGAGTGGATAGAGAAAGAGAGCGAGTTCCAATGTAAGGGGCAAGGAGTTGGAAGGAGCGGAAACGAGAGGAGGCACAGGGAGGGGGGGACAGAGAGTAAAAAGTGATCAGCGGCGCGTAGAGAGCGAGAAGGGGGCATAGAAAGAGAGAAGAGAGGAGAGGTAAGGAGGGGAAAGGTCATGAAGAGACTTAAAAACTAGACAAGGAAGTGCTATTTAAGTTGGGAGTGGAAGGGAAGCCAGCCTAGGTTGGCAAGTGAATTGGAGATGGAATCATAGGAAGAGAGAAGACAGAGGGTGCGGACGGCAGAGTGGTAAAGGGATTTAAGGGGGGCGAGATGGGAAGAGGGGAGACCGAAAAAGATAGAAGAACAGTAGAAAAGGTGAGAAAAGATGAGGGAAGAGATTAAGAGTTTAGTAGCATGGAGAGTAAGAGAAGAACGGACTTACGGATAGTAAAGAGGTGATAGGCACAAGAGCGAGTAGTGAGGGAAATGTGGTAAGTGAAGGACAGGGAAGAGTCAAAGTAGATTCCTAGATTCCTCGCATGGGCGGAAATAGGAAGATCGGCAGGGGGGAAAAGAATGGAAGGACGGGGGAAGGGAGGAGGAAGTGTGTTGGAAGGGAAGAAAAGGACTTCAGTTTTGTCCATATTGAGAGAGAGAAAATGCAATGACATCCAGTTTTTAATTGCAGTGAGACAGGAGGAGAGTTTAAGATGAAGGTCAGGGGTGAAGGAAGAGAAGGAGAGGAACAATTGAGTGTCATCGGCATAGAAATGGTGAGAAATTCCAAAAGAGGAGATGAGAGGAGCGAGAGTGAAGTATAGAGGGAGAATAAGAAGGGTCCGAGGACGGAACCTTGGGGAACACCATAGTTTAGAGGGAAGGTGGAGGAGGTTTGACCACCCCAAGAGACGGTGAATGAGCGGTTGGAGAGGTAAGAGGAGAGCCAATTAAGAACTGAGTCTTTAAACCAAAGGAGGAAAGAGTATTATGAAGTAAAGGATAATAGTGGCATGCTTGAAGGCAGTAGGGAAGGTAGCTGTAGAAAGACAAGTATTGTAGAAGGAAGTTAGATAGGGGATGAGTAGGGGGTAAACCTTAGGAATAAGAATGGAAGGGATGGGATCAGAGGGGGGGCAGTAGGGTGGGATTTAGATAGGAGGAGAGAAATGTCAGATGGAGTGATAGGAGAGAAATTAGAGATGAAAGTCGAGGGGGATGGCAAAGAAGGAAGGGAGAGGGAGTAAGAAGGAGAGCAGATAATCTTTTGACGAAGAGAACACATTTTTTCAGAGAAGAAGTTAGCGAAGTCTGAGGGCGAAAGAGGAGACGTGGAGAGAGGTCAGGAGAGGGAGGAGAAAGGAGGCGTGATTGGATTTGGAAGATATGACGAGGATGAGAGGCTTGGGAATGAAGAAGGTTAGAAAAGTAGGAGCGTTTAGCATAATTAAGGCAGGAATTATATAGCGATAAATGATAAGTGCACACCTACGCAGTCCCACGACACCATGACCTTTCACCCCCAGTGTTATCTCAGTTTGTCCCCTCAAAAGCCATTTATGTGGCAACTACACCCAGATGAGTCCACTAGGCTATCTCTAGGGTCAGGAGGCCGGCCAACCGACTGGCTCATCAATGGCACTTAGAGGAACCACGAGAAACAGACTGGGGCTGATAGCGCCAGATGGTGAAGACATGCTTATGGAAATACACCCATATATTAAGTTGCTGCTCCTTCTCTGACTCATGACTTATATGTCTCATACCTTTGGCTGGTTCATGAACTCTGACGCAGGAGGACACACTCTGTATGGTCCACTTACTGTCTACTGCCACCCACACACTCAAAATATACATAATCCTCAAAAACATTTGACATCCTTGCTGGGAACAGCAGGGTGAATTAGCTATGAGTCCCGGGGCAAATACCAGGTGCACATTAGTCCAAACATTGTGCTTGAATACGCAGACTGGTAGCCCCCCACTGATGCAAACAAATGGAGAAAATACAATCATAAAGAGGAGCTCACTGAAGGGAGCGAGGTGCTTGCAGGTGGGTGACTTTTTTACAGGTCTGAAAAAAACATTGAAGGAAAAAGAATAGTCACAATTCACAGAAGCCAGAGAAAACAACCCCACTCAGCAAAACACGAATAGATGCCAGACTCAGCAAATCTTGCCAAGATGGTTCCCTCAAAACATAAAACAAAAAATAAAAGTGTGAAAGGGAAACATTAACATCCCCAGATTTCCTCCCTTCCAGCCAGCAAAAGGTGAAGAGTGTCGTATTCAAGCGGTTGGCCAGGTGCGCTTTTGAAAAACATTCTTGGAAGCGGTGCAGATACAATGAACACCAGCCAAAGATAGAGGATTACCTGGGACCAACCTGGCAGTAGATGGAGTAAAATAGCTGAAGATAGCACCCAAACCAAAGACAAATCAAACATTGTTTCTTATGTCTAAAGCCAAAAAGACACAACCCAACCAGAAGAACGGGAGCAGAGAGAACCCCACGAGGTTGTAGGAACTGAGCGCAAGGAAAATAAACAGCGGTATAAGAGAACTCCATTAATCCTACACGCACCCACAGATTAATCCGGGAGGTGGAGGCTGGTACATGTTTTACATTACCCCCTACATGGCATATAAAGGTTAGGCCAGGTGTTATACGGATGGAAACAAGCCTCTAGAACCCTGTAGTGAGGGCTGGGGATACAATGAGGTCAAGATGGGAGGTTGGAGAAATTACAGGCACCTTATCCTCCTGAAATAAGGTGCTCACATCGAATCTACAACAATAAATAATTGGTCGTATTTAACTAACTGGCACATCAGCATAAATGACAACACACTACAGGAAACTACAACACCACATTAGAGCTTGTCAGAGGGTGCCACTCTGCTCCTAAAAGCAGGGCACGTCCCACCCTGTGGGGGTTTAGGGCACCAAAAGAATTTAGTACAGAGACTTATGGAAAAACCTATTAAGAAGTAGGTATTCTCAACAAAAACTAAAAGTCAGACCATATCATAAGTCTACTGATCGCAATGCCTTGCTGCACTTTGAGAGGCACCATGCCCTTTGGCCAATTCCTAATACTTAAAAGAAAAAGCAGAGCAATAAATACTTACAGGCAAGAGGCAGACATCTTAAATTAAAAGTTACTGTTGAGCATCCACCCAAAGAAATTGGTCAAAAACTCAGCCAAAAGAGTCCTTTATTACAGTCGAGATGCATTGCTCAATCCTGCACCAACGAAAACCACCAAGGATGCTCTGGTATGTGTAACCACATTTCCCAAAAAAATTGGCTAAATCAGGGCACTCATCAGAAAAAAACTGGAAAAAAAATGCTACAGTAAATCGGCATTTGAATCGCACAGGCCAATTTTCACTTTTAAAAAAAGCACAATTTTAGGCTCATTGATCATGAAAAATAATATTAGAGACAAACTCCCGTCTACAACATCCATCAAGAGATGCGGGGCCTTAATCCTGTGAGGGGCCACTATTCCTGGAGCAAATGTACGATGTGTGGACAAACCAAAAAAAGTTCAAGGATAGACACTGGTTCAGCACACAGATGGAGTCCAAACGACCTAACAAACTGTGAAACAACAAATCCAATTTATTTGATACCATGTCACTGCGGGTCTACGATAACTTGGGAAGACCAAACGCAAAGCAAAGACAAGAATGGAAGAACACGTGAGTTGCCTGAAAAATACCATTGAAAATGCACCCATAGTTAAATATTTTGTACAAGCTGGACATACATTCAATTCTTTTTTTTTCTAGGCTGTGATTTTGAGAGTAAAAGATAGAAAACAATCCCTTATCGATTCCAAATTATCAAAATTGGAACAGAAACGTATCTTCCAAACAAAAGGTCATATACTGTGCCTCAATGAGCAAATAGAATGGCAAAATGCACTTTGAGAATACAGTTGCTAGATAGAAATCAAGGATTGTCTAACCCGGCACTTACTGTTTTATAACTTCAATTTTTTACCTCCACCTCTTGAAAAAAGGTGGTAAACTTTATAAAATAGGGCCGTCATACCATGCTTTTGTATATTTATTTGCGTATTTGCGTAAGAGCCACTGATTTGGCGCATTGAGACGTTGAATTCCAGGGGATCCATGCCTATATGGAATGCTGTACTTGTGTAGTCATAAAGGTAATAACTGCGCTCTACATTAGGGATGATGTAATTTCGTGAATATTTATGCCCTATGTAAGGGCGCCACACCACACGCCTGGTATGTCATTTTGAAATTATTAACCCAACATTTAAAACAGAATCAGTCTAACAGATAAGACAACTTTTATTTTGGAATACGAACTTAGAATCCCCCTTCTCACTCCTCCCAATCTAGGAAGGTAGATCGGGTTATTATTATAATGCCCTTTGCATTCCTCCTAGAGTGGGACTCTCCACACATACAGGAAAGACATTGAGGGAGCCAATAATAATACGAATAAGAATCTTTACTATTTCTATTCCAAGAACACTACCTAATACAGGTAATTTCCTCATCTCTGCTCATCTCTGTTCATCAGATTCTAGCATAACCTGCACAGACACCATATTGAAACTAACATTTGTAGGCTATACCATGTTTGACATTTAGTTATCGAGAGGACAGCAATGAAGATAGGCATTTTATCCCATCTAAAAATAAATGAGGTCATAAATGTCCACTTTTGCAAATATAATAACATCCATAGGATTCTGACCTTGGCCCCCTTTTTATGTTACAGTGATCCATCCTTATAATCTATACACGTCTCCCTTTTGTGAAACAATCCCACAACCTATTGAATTTAGTGAGGAGTCACACATGGTTTCAAATACATGGTTTCAAACACCACTCCTTCCTACTGAATACAATAGAGGTATTTTGCTAGACTGCCAAGATAGACAATCAATTCATGAGTGTGATTATTTAGATACCAGGAACAATATTTTAATTCACATTTTTTCTCCCAGAGAAATGTCGTTACTAAGTTTGCAGACAAAACATGTTGCAGAAGTTGCCTCATGCATGCAATGTTACGTATGTGTTACAATTCTGTTAGTTTGTTCAATACTCAATAACGACCCAGATAAGGCGCAAGGAAATGATTGACAATCATTAGATTTTTTGACTATGATTTATAAACAGATGCATACATATGACATTAAATACATATGAGAAAGGATCTGGGTTGATGAATCACACGAGACTCTATACAAAAATTTATGTTTTTGATTGTTCAGGTGTTAACACACATAAGGTGACAATTACACACATTGTTGTATGACTGTTAACTTTGGGAAACTATAACTGTATCAATTCAATGTTTAATTGCATAAGAGTATCAATGTTGTCACTTCATTTTGATTCTCATGTACAAATTGACTACTGTTCCCCACTGTATACACATTCTCAAATTTGCCATCCATGAGATGATATGATTGACCCCATCCAGAGTATAGATGATTCTCATTTCCTGCCATAGATTTAAAATCTACTACTCGTTTAGCCATTAATTCCACTAACATATTATCGTACTCCCCTTGATTTAATTGTGATTAATGTTTTTCTTCATACATTTCTGCAATGTACTGTTCTTATCTCTTATAATCTCAATAAATATTATTAAAAATAAAATCTATTTAAAACAGAACATGTTCAAGAAAGGTAGAGCTTAAAAGGATTACAAGCCCACGGGCAAATCAAGCATAATATGATCACCAGGCAAGGCAAAATGCCATCCACCGACTCCAACAGACCCAACCAATTATCCTTAGCGGCCCAACTTCCTGTATACAGAATGTGATGTTGTAAATGCCTTTTGGAGGGACAGGGCCTCGTAGTCCTTGTCCCACCACTTCTCTGTGTGTGTTTTCTCTCTGTTTTCTGCCACTGAGGTCCAGCCTCGGCCTCTGGCAGTGCAGCTCTTCACCCATGGCATACCCATATGGCACCTACGGTGGGGGAACACCCTTGTACCAGTTATGTGTGTTTGTGGGCACCTGTGTGCTGCCCACAGAGCAGGGTATGGGCTGGTGGCAGCTACATGCTGACTTGGCAGTGGCTCTGACTGTCCTCCATTTTTGGGACACCAATGCCCTGCCCTAGGAATCAATGGATTCCTGAAGGAAGGCAAGATGGCTGATGTGGCCTATGGGTTTCTATTGCCTTTTATCTTGCTTCCTAAAGTCCTGGGAAGCCCTGGCTCTGTCCATCCTCCCTGGCTGGCTGTTGGGTGGAAATACCAGATATATGTTCGGGGGATGCCTCCTGTCAGACTGACTGGAACCTTCCCAGGGACTGTGTGGTGGGGTTATACACTTGGGGTGGGACCTGTGTGAATGGAGTTGGGAGCCAACTCACATTCTGTGTTGTGGGTGTCTGGTTTCTGTGTGTGACACAGTGCCTGAGACAGCCCTGATTGAAACTAGTATGAATGCAGTGTAGTGTGCTGAAAGGTAGGGTGCTTTCCCCAATCCATATTCTTTGTTATGGGTGTCTGGGTGGAGTGAATGCCTGTGAGCCTGATGGGCTGCCTGCCTGTATAAATGCCCTTCTGCGTGATTAGTTGACTGAGCCTGGCTCAGCTTGAGTGAATGGGGAACAGATGTGTATAACTCTGGTCCCTGCACTTACCAATATGTTCAGAGGCTGAAGTCGAAATCGAAGCTGATCCCCGGAGTCCAGATGGAGGAGGAAGATCGTGGCTACTACTCTTTACTGAAATCCAAAGGCTGCTGTGATGCTCCAAGGACTGATCCAAAAGAGGAAGAGAGGACCTGCATAGTAGGCCTCATTGCATGCTACGAGGGACCATCGTGCAACCTACTGCTTTTCATCAGACGTACCCTGGAAGCCAGTCCTGTGTGCCTGTTGTCCGGAGAAGAGGTCTTCGTGAATCCAGAAGAGGAGTGCTCAGGCATCTCGAGTTGAAGAAGTCCATTGGTGAAAGACAGGGTCTGAAGGGGAGTTCAAGCCTGTTGTTGTCTACAGCCCAGAAGAGGGGGTACGCTGGTATAGTGCTGTTTCACACCTAAGGCTGCCAAAGTTCCAAACTGCTGAAGAATAATTCAAGGGACATCCTTGCCATCATCATTGACCACTTGTTCCCACCAGAGAAGGTCCAGGGCCGCAGAGTGCAGAGGATGGTCCGCTGGTGGTTTTGCTGCCACCAGAATCCAACAAAGATATCCTGAGGGTCCAGACTTGGTGGGAGTCTGTAGTCCACTCCAGGGGTCAAATCCAGGTCACCCGAAGACATCCAGATGTCTGTGCTGTGGCTGCAGCACCAAAGAACCAAAAGTTGGAAAAAACACGAAACCCAGCAACAAATGTGACCTCTGAACCTGTCACTGCCAGAAGTCAGTGAAGGTCACCAGGGGTCTTACTCTTATCTGCCACGCCTTTGAGGAGCCCACAGCAAGAGTCATCTTCCCAGAACTCCAACTGTCAGAGAAAGCATTGGCCAATGGAGAGGGTGTCCAGTTAAAGTTTCGAAAACGGTGAGAGTGCATTCGACCGAAAACAAAAGGATCGGAAAAAAAATGTTAATGTATATTTATATAATACCAAAAATGGGGTTTGGGGGGGGACCCCCCCAAAAAAATTATTTAAAAAAAATGTGATCCTTTTTTTCGGTCGAATTGACTCGACCCTTTTGTCATTCGACCCTTTTCAGTCGATGCTATAATCTATAACCAACGGAGAGCACTGCAAAGAGCAAAACTGCTGCCCTTCAGAAAGACCTTGGTTCAATTTTTCTTCTTGGACTCAGCATCACAGTGGCTCCTTTTTCCAAGAGGGGTCCATCCCCAAGGGGAATCGTTGAATGAAACCGAAAAACCCTGCCACTTCGCCTGCCAAGGCACCAAAGGTACTGTGACAAGGAGGAACATCTTCTAGCCTCAGGAGTCATCCAGGGGTCCCAGATTCCTCTTGTATCATATTTTCCTGTGGCCTCTCAGGCACTTTGGGGTGGATGAATCTTTAAAAAGGAAGTAGAGTGTTATTGAACATTTTTGGACTGGGCTGTAAAAGATAAGCTAAGTTACTCCCTGACCTTTCCATTACAGGTTGCCTAGGTGGAGGGATCCTCATACAGAATTGTTTATCAAGTCAAAATATAGCATTCTGCCATTGTTCGTAACTAGCCTGCCTTTCCTCCCTAATCTATGCTGTTACATCTCACTTAAGCATTCACATGCCTATTTAAAACTGTCTGCAGTTGGTGCATTTATTACTGAATTTAGGTATTGTGCTGTACCACATAGAGTGTATATATTTGTCATTCTTTGAACAGAACTAGAGTACAACGTGTTACTAATTAATTATATGTATACATAGATTGAAACTTATTTTATATAAAGAAGCTGTGTTATCAGCTAACATAGTGTGTGGACATTCCTTTGTGGGGACCTGGGGACTCACTGTACTTAAGAACCAGCCTGCATCACCTCCTGAGTGCTTAAGTCTTGGTTACTCGTGCAAGCTACCATATAGAGAATCTTGGCTGGGGCCCTCTATGCCTTTGTCCAAACCATATAGAGGGCAGACGTGTTTTGTTCTGTGTTTTAGGTGGAGTAATCAGGATATTGGAGTGTTGTTAGTGGGTCAGTGGACAGCTGCATCACTTTCAGATAAGTTTGATACATTGGCTACCCTCATAAAATGCATCTAAGTGCAGCACATTGGCTACCTTCACAGTTCATCTGAGTGTTAAGTATTTGCTACCCTTAAAATTGTTCTAAGTGCTATTCATTGGCTACCCTCATAAAATTAATCTAAGTGCAATACATTGGCTATCCTCATAAATTCTTCTAAGTGCAATGCATTGGCTACCCTCATAAAATGCATCTAAGTGCAACACATTGGCTACCATCACAATTCTTCTTAGTGCAATACAATGGCTACTTGTTTGTAGAAAACAAGCGGAAGCAGAACCCATCTCAGTTAATTATGGTGTCCCAGAGAGGGCCTTACTTTCGCCGGTTCTATACAATCTCTTTACAGCCCTGTTCTTCTACATGTTAGAAGAAAATAAAATATGTTTCTCAAACTATGCTGATGATTCACAGTGCCTTATTCCCCTCACGGGTGACTATAAGAAGGACGCTTTAGCAGTGTCAGAGGTATACAACCTTATAGAAGAGTGGATGGGCATGAGCGGGATGGCGCCGAATCATGGCAAGACTGAGCTTAAGATCATTGGCTCTAGACCTAGACTTGCCAAACTCGCCCCAGAGTATGCATCTTTCTACATTGTGGACCATGTCATTCCAACAAAGGAAAAAATTAAAATCTTAGGAGTCACATTTGATCAGACCTTGGGTATGTCTTCCCATGTCAATAGCTTGGTAGCAGCGTTGGCCTACTATATCAGACTTCTTTCGCATGTTCACCCTTTTCTATCTCAAAAGGGTTGCGAAACAATTGCTCGAGCTATCATCTCTTCAGAAATCGATTATTGTGGCTCTTTGCTTATAGGAGTAGGAAAAACCGATCTTGCAAAACTTCAAGTGGTGCAGAATAGTACCATCAGAGTGATCATGGAAGGAAAGTTCGCACATATGTCGGAGGCGAGGAGAAACCTGCATTGGATACCCATTGCAGAGAGGATTGAGTTTAGGCTGCTCACCATCACTTATAAATCTCTTAATGGATCCCTCTGATCATTCTTAATATATATTTAATAAATACTAATGTAATTGTCCATTCTCCATTGTAAATATACTGTAACAGCCAAACTGCATATACTATATGATCAGTAACCACAATACTGTATACTGTTGCAATCGTTGTACACACTTTCTTCCAAGTTTTAAGTATGCCTGTAGATATCACTGTATTCTAAGTTTAAGCATTCTTGTAATACAGCGTGGTACCCGAGGGTTTGGGCGTACAATAAATGTAATAAATAAAATAAATAAATAAAATACATTGCGGATAGATTGACAAACAAACCGGAGGTGCGGATCCTCCGCTCTAATGGTACAAGACTTCTGCAAACCTCATTGGAAATAGTCATAAAGAGTGCTTTCTGTGTGGCCGCGCCGGTAGAATGAAATGCTCTACTTTCAGATGTGAGAAACTGCCCAACACTGGATGCTTTTAAGAAAAAACTTAAAACGTATTTATTTCAGTAAGGGAGTCTGATCAGACCTTTGCATCTTGACTAATTGGGACACATTCTCTTCGACGGCCGTATGCCTCCGGGCCGCTTTGGACGTGCCTTATAAATAATATAATGTCATGTAATGTACCCTCATAGAAATCATCTAAGTGAAAAACATTGTCTCCCATCACAATTCTTTAAAGTGCAATACATAGGCTAGCTTTGTTTTCTTAACATCCAAGAATTTTGAAAAAATAAAAAATAAAGTGACTGCAGTGTATATAATTTACTTTGCTATTTCTACCATTCACCTGAGATTTGTTTCCAGCAGATTTTCCCTTGCAGATGTTAACTTTCTTTCCTGCAGAAATGTGAACAATATTTTGACAGATGTTCACACATTTCTCTGCATATGTGCACTGTGCCAGTAGCAACGCCTCGATTTTAACCCTTATAATTGCTAATGTCAAACAATCAATAATACATGATCACTGTTAATGAAGTGTGTACTGTGTTAACAGCACAGTACACGAAAGAAGGTGAAAGCATATGTAGAATACACACTGAAGTACAGAATGCTGCTTTGTGTGAGGCGATGTGAAGGAGTTCCTCGCTGAAGATTCATGTTTACATACACAGCTACCCCAGTGGTTAAATATTTTCACAGCAGATCTCTAAAATCCTCCAATGAGAACCTGTACGTGCGACTCAGACCAAGGAGCATCAGGGAAGTCTATCCTTCACATACAATCCAGACAGATTCTGGAGTACCCTTCCACAGGCCTTGCAGCGAGAAGATAATCACTTCACATTAAAACAAGTGGTGAAGTCTCGCCTGCTCAAGATGGCCTTTCCTGATAACTTCTAAGGTGCATGCTCTAGGCGGCTGACTACTCTTCTACTGCCTGACTTTCCCTGCTGCCCCTTTCACATGACTGGCCCCTCTACCTCATCCCCCAGCTAGTGTCTTCCCCCTTCTTCCTAACCTGCAGCTGGTGCAGGTTTCCTAACCTTACAGCACTCAAGAGTTGGGGAGGCTGCCCAAATACACTAGCACCCCGCACCAAACCTACCAAACTAAGGATCTTGAGCGGACATTTATTGGTTAGCTATTTTCTAAATTGCAGTAAAGTGCAACCATTACCATCAAATTGCAATTGCCCGCGACATGATTGCATGATTTTCGCGCCTTGAAACATTTGTGTATAGGCGCGTTATAAATGCCATATCATATCATGTGACATAAGTAGATGTGCCTCTTATTGTGCCAAAATAAATAATAGCAAGAGAAGGTATACTTTGTGCAGCCCTGGCGTAACTGTTGAGTAGACCAATATGACGTTGGCATTTTTGTTGCACTCTGTTATTTCTTGGCATGGCAGAGCGCCTTGGCATCAAGAATTGGCAGAATGAGTGAAAATGCTTGCGCTGTCTGCTCAAGAAGCAGCCTACCTTATGGCATGCATGGCAGGGCATTTGCACTCTTGAGGAATGTCATACCTCATTGACAACATGTCTGTTTGCCTGATATGTTTTTTTGGGATGGAAACAAAGTGGCAGACTCTCAAAAAGTAGTGCAAATGAAAGCAGTACAG
The DNA here is from genome assembly GCF_040938575.1 of Ambystoma mexicanum. Taxonomy (NCBI): domain Eukaryota; kingdom Metazoa; phylum Chordata; class Amphibia; order Caudata; family Ambystomatidae; genus Ambystoma; species Ambystoma mexicanum. Next base: position 586,927,340 of record NC_090923.1, on the reverse strand, counting down.
ATCATGTGTTCCTTCCATTTGTGCTACTTTACTTGCGCAGGTCACCTTACTCTCAGTGAAGCAGAAGCAACAACTATGGACGAAGCTGACCTGGACAAAAAAATAGAACTACTTCACAACTGGATCACGACAACAATAGACGAGATTGCCAAAGTAAAACCTTTTACCCCATCATGCAAAAGAGCGACAGCAAAATGGTTTACCGCGCTACTTAGCGCCATGGAAAGGCAAAAACGAAAACTTGAACTAGAATGGAGGATCAAAAACAACCCTGCATAGAAATTCCAATCCAACAACAAATCCGCTCATACAAAAGGAAATCCAAAAAGCCAAAGGAAATACTTCGACAACAGGTTCATCAAAGCACCAAAGACCCAAAAAGAACTGTTTAAAAACATAAACAAAATTTTAAAAAAACCCTGGCTACAACAACGCTCCGACACCATTGACGAGACTATGCAACGACCTCGCAGACCACTTCGAAAACAAAATCATCACCATCCAACAGACCATACAAAGCAGACCATTTGACCATAATATGCAACCCAACCACCTGTACGAGGAACGCACGTACACACTCCGAAGCTTTCCCCAAATGTCAGCTGAGACATTCGACAAAATGGTAAACAAAAGCAACAAAACAGGCTCCCTCGTGGATTCCTGCCCCCCGATATACACAAATCAATCATCACACAAGGAACACAAATGGATTATTACAGAAACCTCTTCAACCATTCAATCGCAACAGGGAAAGTACCACAATCCTTCAAATCAGCATTCATCAAGCCTCTCCTCAATAGCACAGCAGAAAACGTGGAGGACCTCTCCAATTACAGACCTATCCAACATTCCGTACCCAGCGAAACTACTTGAAACATACATCTATAGAATAATCCAAGAATTCACAGAAAAACATTGCCTATTGGACCAGGCGCAAGTAGGTTTCAGACCAATGACTTGAACAGAAACAGCACTTCTATCGATCTGGGATGATCTAAAAGCAAACGCAGACTCAGACAAAAGCACCACCCTCATACTTTTAGATCTCTCTGCAGGATTCAACACAGTTACCACGATGTCCTCATCAGGAGATTGGAAGAAATTGGAATCACCGACCTAGCCTTACAATGGATTAAATCCTTCCTAACAAACAGAACAGAAACTATATGGACCAAACCTTTCAAATACAACTCAAAAGAATCCACCTTTGGAATACCACCTTCTCCCCATTATTATTCAACATTTACCTGGCTCACCTAATCAAGATCATTAAAAAAACATGGCCCCACATACTACAACTATGCTGATGATACACAAATACAAAATACAGGACACACAAGAGGAGAAAACAACACTAGAGAGCTGCCTTCATGTAATCCCCTACCTCTGCTTGCATGTCCAACTTCTCTCCTGTCACTCCATCTTGCGTCTCCCTTCTTCTGTCCAAAACTCACCCAACTGCTGCCCCCTTTCACCCACTTCCCACCTCCCTTATTCCTAAAATCTACCCCCTCTTCATTCCTTACCTTACTACTTTCTTCAACACCTGCTTCTCCTCCTCCACATTTCCTTTGGCATTCAAACATGCCACTATCATTCCCATCCTGAAGAAACCTTCTGCTTACCCTCTTCTCACTTCCAACTTTCACCCAATCTTGCTTCTCCGCTTCCTATCTAAACTCCTCATGCGCCTAGCCTACTCTCAACTCTCAGCTTTTGTAAGCTCTCATTCTCTTCTTCCTCCCTCTCATTCTGGTTTTCGCCGTAAACACTCCACCGTGACTGCTCTTACTTCTGTACTGAACTCCCTCCTTACTGCTCGCTATGATAAGCAATCCTCTATCCTCATCATCCTTGATCTGTCCGCTGCCTTTGATACCGTCGATCACCCTTTACTCCTCAGTACTCTGTGCTCCTTTGGCTTCAAAGGCTCTGTCCTCACCTGCCTCTCCTCTTATCTCTCCAATCATTCGTATGCGGTCTCTTGTGGCAGCCATGCCTCTCCCAACATCCCATTGGACCATGGTGTCCCCCAGGGCTCTGTACTCAGACCTTTTCTTTTCTCCCTTTACACCTCCCTTCTCGCTCCCATCATCTCTTCCTTTGGCATTTCCCACCACTTCTATGCTGATGACACCCAACTCTTTCTCTCCTTCTCCTCCTTCACTCCTGATCTTCATCACTCCTTATCTTCCTGCCTTAAAGCTATTAAAAACTGGATGTCATCCCATTTTCTCTCCCACAACACTGACAAGACCAAAGTCCTTTTCTTTCCTTCTAACACACTCTCCCCTTCCACTCCCCCATCCATCCACTTTCCCACTGCCAATCTCCCCATTTCTACCCAGGCCCGCAATCTTGGTCTCCATTTCGACTCCTCCCTTTCCTTCTCCCACCACATTTCTCTCACCTCTTGCTCCTGCCGGCATCATCTCTACAACATTCACAAGATCCGATCCTCCCTCATCTTCCACACTTCTAATCTCTTAATCTCCTCCTGCATCTTCTCCCATCTCTTCTACTGCTCTTCTCTCCTCTTTGGACTTCCTGCCTCTCATCTGACCCCCCTTAAATCCATCTACCACTCCTCTATCCACACTCTCTGTCTACTCGGCCCTCGCGACTATATTTCCTCCTCGCTCTCTCAACTTGGCTGGCTTCCCTTCCCCTCCCAACTTAAATTCCAATTCCTCTGTCTGGTCTTCAAATCACTCCATGACCTTGCTCCCCCCTATCTCTCTTCTCTTCTCTCATTTTACACTCCCTCTTGTCCTCTCCGCTCTGCTGACCTCTTCTTGCTCACTGTACCCCCGTCACCATGTGCAGCCTCTCGCTTCCATTCCATTCAGCTCTTGGCCCCCCTACCCTGGAACTCCTTACCTCTCTCTATCTGCTCTATCCTCACCTACACCTCCTTCCGCACCTCCTTGAAAGCCCTTCTTCTTCACTCCCCCCTTGACCTTCTACCATCTCTCCTCTCCATCTTCCTGTCCCTCATACCTCCCCTTCCCCTCCCTTCTCACATCCACTTGATCTTATATCTCATATCAGACTTTATGGCTCTTCTTCCTTTCTACCTCCTCTCCCTTCCTTTTCTCCATTCCCTCAGCTCTACTTCCAAGGAAACTGTTCTAAATATTAAATTGTTGTTCTATCATGGTTGTTAATTTGCTTCTACCATTATTGTACCTTGTTGTTATATTGTAAAGTGCTTTGGCTTAAAGCACTATATTAACTAAATAAACATAAACATAAACGTGAACATAAATCTACAGGTGGATGAACTCGAACTACCTCAAAGTCAACCCAAGCAAAACATAAATAATGATCATCTCTAAAAATGGAGGAAACAATCACTACATCCTCGAGCCAACGGAACTTGGTACAGCACCAGCCCCATCGACGATCTCAAAAAACCTGGGAGTCTTGATGGACAACAACCTAACTTTAGAGCCAAAAGTAAACACTCTAATCAAGAAATGCATCTTCCTCCTAAGAGCGGTAAAAAGGATCCTACCATTCCTCTCATTCACCCACAAAACGCTTACCATCAATACTCTCATTTTGTCCAGAGTAGACTATGCCAACAGCCTATATCTAGGCATACAAGAGCGACTTCTAAAAAAATTCCAAAGCATACAAAACGCGGCAGCCAGACTCATCCTCAAAATACCACAAAGATAACACATCAGACCAGCTTTTAAAACATCACACTGGCTGCCAATAAAACAACAAATACAGTTCAAATCAATGTGCATTACGCACAGAGCAATCCATGGCCAAGGCGCGGAGTTCCTAAAAAAGAAAATAAGCATCTACCACCCAACAAGACCATTCAGATCTAGCAGTGACATCCATTTGGAACCAAAGCCATACAACAAAAGAAAATTCTGAGCATCCTCTTTCACCTTGTACCAAAAACCTGGAATGAGCTACCAAAGAACATACGTAACACAAGAGACCACCTTCTATTTAGAAAACTACTCAAAAGTTGTCTCTTCTCCCCATAACTAGAAGGAATGTCATGGGGGTACAAACACAGCTGAAACAGATCCTTCCTATCTCCCCAAGCTGGCTTCCATAAACAGAGGGAGGGGGAAGAACAACTTACGGCCTATAACCTTAAAAAATGAAATATAGAAAGTTAGGATCACACTAAGGAACGAATTTGGAGAAATCAGGAAAGAACGGATAAGGAAGAAATGTCAACACACGTTTAATAGGCGAAACAAACATAGGCACCAGGAAAATGAATAGGAAGAGAGATGATGACTGTAAACTATAGAGCAACGAAAACAGAGTGGGGGGGAAATGCGGGCCTCAAACGAGTATGGAAATCCGTAAATAGCCTCAGTTGGAAACTTGCCACCCCATCACACCTATCAACCAGACGGATAAACTATAATACCAACCCCATAGGACAATCAGAGACGTAGAAACAGGAAATGCAAAGATTGAGAGCCAAATAACCGACTAACCCACAAGCTTAACTTTCCGCATACATCTTTCACACAGAAACCCACACAACGACTGACTTCTCTGCACAGCAAATCGCACTTCACCACACCGCATCAACAAACAAGCAACACATAATCCACACCAACAGGACATGAGGACCCACATCGATCCGATAATCACACCCAAGCTCAGCGAACAGTGAAAACTGAACTGAAGCGGCCAACAGGACACCAAATTTCTCTTCCCTACTCCCACTTTACCCTACTAAACCCTCACAAAGACATCTCCTTTGTCTGCAGATCCACCAGAGCACCTTGGGACCAATTGGTGACAGCGCACGGTACAAATGCTTTTAACATTAACAAAAGTGACATGCACATTTTAGGACAGTAGTGTAAAGATGTGCTATTCAGCCCTCTTGCACTTCAACACTAATGCATGGCTGGCTGCCAGCAACCACGTGGTTGCTTGCAGCGCAGTCCAAGGCCTGTCTGTTCAGGGAAATGCTCGAGAGAAACAAGCTATTCCATCCCCGTTTGGGGGGAAGGAAATGAAAGTGTGACAGCCACGGTATAAACCGCGGCTGTCACACTTAAAGAAAAAGTAATGACAGGGTCAGGGACCCTTTCATGATTTGCCTCTCCCCCTACATCTGATGCCAACAGGCGCAGCGAGAATTACCCTCATTTCTGTGCATTTAAAGCGCATCACGTTTGTGAATTTGGAATGTGCTTTTAAATGTGCAGAAACTCACCCTTATTTGTGCACCGGGGCAATAGCGCACCTGAATGACCACATCCGAGAGGTGCCCATTTAGACATCTTGTGTGGCATGTCTGCTCCTTTTTTGGCAAAAGTGATGAGATACACTAGTGCATTTTATCACTTGCTGCAAAAAAAGTGTTGAGATTCTACCCCTGAGTTTTTTACTAACTCAGGTTGAGTATTAATGGAAGATGATCTTTTCCTGGCTTATGCTTACAGGTCTGCTGACAATAATAAGGTTGTATGTCTAATGATTGTTGTTTAATCAAATCTATTTTTCTATTAATTTTTTTAAGGAGTCTGGGGGAGACCCCCACATGGATCTCACTGCCCCAACATGCCTAACCCCAACTTAGCATTTACCTTTTGGGGGGAAATACGAGCATGTGCATTGGCGAAAAATGATTCTATCAAAAGAAACACGATCAATAGCCCTACTTCTATTAATAGTGTTTCATCTTTTTGCAGGTACCGGAATCCACTGAAGGTAGAGACCAACACTATACTGAAAATGCAAGGCATGACTACACCGGCCAGGTCCACATGCCATGCTTTTGTAAAGAAGCCTGTGCTCTGCACATTGGTGGTGGCTCTAAATGAGAGCACAGCAAAAGCAGAGATAAGGCCAAGCAACTGCTAGTGGGAGCCTAAATATTACAATCAGTCCCTGGATCTGCAAGGAGCAGCACAGATACGTGACTGTTACACAAAATGTGGATGATAGTGGATGTGAGGTGTGTGAGACACGTAGCAACTTCCACAAAGAAGAGCTCAGCATGGACGTCACCATGGACGTCTTCCACAAAGAAGAGCTCAGCATGGACGTTAGCAGCATGGAGCTCTTCCATAAAGAAGAGCTCAGCATGGACGTCACCATGGACGTCTTCCACAAAGAAGAGCTCAGCATGGACGTTAGCAGCATGGAGCTCTTCCATAAAGAAGAGCTCAGCATGGACGTCAGTATGGACGTCTTCCACAAAGAAGAGCTCACCATGGACGTCAGCATGGACGTCTTCCACAAAGAAGAGCTCAGCTTGGACGTCAGCAGTATGGACGTCTTCCACAAAGAAGAGCTCAGCATGGACGTCAGTATGGACGTCTTCCACAAAGAGGAGCTCACCGTGGACGTCAGCATGGACGTCTTCCACAAAGAAGATCTCAGCATGGACGTCAGCAGCATGGACGTCTTCCACAAAGAAGATCTCAGCATGGACGTCAGCAGCATGGACGTCTTCCACAAAGAAGAGCTCAGCATGGACGTCAGTATGGACGTCTTCCACAAAGAGGAGCTCACCGTGGACGTCAGCATGGACGTCTTCCACAAAGAAGATCTCAGCATGGACGTCAGCAGCATGGACGTCTTCCACAAAGAAGATCTCAGCATGGACGTCAGCAGCATGGACGTCTTCCACAGAGAAGAGCTCAGCATGGACGTCTTCCACAAAGAAGATCTCAGCATGGACGTCAGCAGCATGGACGTCTTCCACAAAGAAGATCTCAGCATGGACGTCAGCAGCATGGACGTCTTCCACAAAGAAGAGCTCAGCATGGACGTCTTCCACAAAGAAGATCTCAGCGTGGACGTCAGCAGCATGGACGTTCACCTCGTGTCAGACGTAGTTTGTAGAAGGTTCTCAATATATATGTGGCCGACATTCATCTCACAAATCTTCTTCTGGACTATATTGACATATTGGGCAGAGAGTGCACGAAAAATGAGTGTGACATTGTTGGAGGAGGAAATTCAAGGTATTTGAGATGTCACCAAATTCCAGGATGTTCACTATGATTCTTGTTGCAAAACCTCATAGTGCCAATATCAACGAGTGCCAAATGTACAACCCACTGACGATAAACACTTTCCTAGCTAGCGGTGAAAAGCAACATCCCCTATCCGCACGTCCATCACAATAAGATACCACTGGCTAAATGGACCAGGAGACCAGATGGTCTGTAATGGCCAAGGAAGAAGAAACAGAACTCATGAAACAGTCCTAAGGAGCGAGAAGAGGATTGCTTAAGGGCACTGATAAAGAAGTATTGGTGAAGGGTTAAAAGAAACAACCGCAAAGAGGGGATTGCAGAGAAATAAAAGTTTGAATACGCTTTGATATTTTTCTGTTGTTTGAGTGTGTCATTTGTGTTACATGTATTTCTGTCACATGAAGTATAAAGGCCTGTTAAACAAACATGTGCATGCCAGTACTGTGTTTACAGTAATTCATTTACTCACATAGTAATCATTAAATGCACATTTCTTTCTAGTCTGTGCAAATAGTAATGTACGGCAACAGACTGCTCCCAAAACAAAAACACGTCATAAAGCATGTTCATTATATTTTTTTAAAAGCCTTATCTGCCACTGGCTATCTTTTTCGTTCTTAAAAAACGTGCACGTGCCTAATTTGTTCACATGTTTCCAAATGCAAATATATGATTTTCCTTCTGCACATTTATTATTCCAACTGCGCATTTTGAGTCCAACTGCACAATAAAACATCCTGTTTCCTGAGCGGTGTTTACAGAAGGGAGAGGGATGCGTCTTCTTCTTTAGTCTTATGTTATTTATTGAGCACGGACCTAGATTCGAGAAGCAATGAAGCGCTTTATAGAGGTATACACCAATAGAGGTACACATATAACAGATGCATAACTGAGCGCTTTACCGAGGTGTACAACATTACAGATGCATAACGGAGCGCTATACAGTGGTGTACAACATTCCAGATGCATAATGGAGCACTTCACAGAGGTGTACAACATTGCAGATGCATAACTGGGGGCTTTACAGAGGTACACAACATTACAGATGCCTAACAGAGCACTTTTCATAGGTAACAACAGAACAGATATACAGTGGGGTCTAAACGCAGCAGTCATCTGTGTTCATCCATACCCTACTTGATATTTTTGTCGTACTCTGTTACAAACGAAATAGATGGTTTCTCGGGGCTAAACATACGTTCATGCTTGACAGGTACAGTAGAAGTGCTGCCGGCAAGGAAATATTAATTGAAACCCAGTTATTTCCGAGTCCTGGTGAGCTGTGTCAGCACAGTTCATCTTATTGTGGCACGTAGAATGCAGCCTCTGACGAAGGATTTATGGACCAGCTTGGAGCAAGGAATGAGAACGGGCAACAGAGTTGCTCCCCTAGAGGGCAAGCAAATTAGTCACAGTAATTAAGGTCCGCAAATAATGAGGTTAATGGATTAAGTTTTAAACACTGAACTGTGAAGCACTTTCTTCCCCCGTGCTGTGAATACGACTCTCTTGAAGTTAAGGTCAGCGGGCCACCCCAGGCGTGGCCGCGGCAAAGACTGAGCTGCCGCCATTCAGTGCGGGGCAGGCGTGGGCTTGAGTTCCGCTAATGAGCCTCGCTCTTGCATAGATCCACAGGGGCTCCGAGCTGCACCAGATGAAGTGGGCCCACGTGTTCCTTTCTACGTAAGAGATCCACGGAGGAAACTGTGGCGGTGGAGTGAGACATGCACAGGAGGCTCAGTCTTCAGATCAAGCAAGATGCCTGAGCTTCCTCAGGCCCAAAATTGTGTACTCTGGACCAACAAGGGAGTTGCTTTGATTGCTTACTGGTAATCTTTATTATTCCAGTCCAAGACTTCCTACTCACAGTCCTTAGCGGGGGCATCCCATTGCTGCACCTCCCCCTCCTCCCACACCTTGCCCCTTTTCGGCCTGCCCCACTCATGCCAACTCCCTCCCCCCGCAGTGATGCATTCGTGGAAATAACAAATCAAACACAACATTCATGGAAATAACAAACCAAACACAATTTAAAGTTGGAAATCTTAATGCCACAGCAGCTTTATTTGCATAAAGTCAAGGAGTTATCTTACAGGCCATCCGTGTATTCACCACACCACAGGTTCTTCTATGCTGTGTGGGGCTTCTTAGGTATACCCCCCTGCCGTCCACATCCGGTGGACGCTTCCGGTGGAGCCCGGCCCTCGCTACTAGTTTCTCTCTACCCATGGCCATTTGTCACTTGTGTTGTACTTTTCCCGACATTTCCCTGTTGCTCTATTGTACCCGTTTCTAACTCACAGACACAACTTTTCCGGTGTCCAAATATCACAGTTACTACCTATACAGACACAACCTTTCCGGTGCCAAAATATCACAGTTACTACCTATACAGACACAACCTATCCGGTGCCCAAATATATCAGTTACTACTGATACAGACACAACTTTTCCGGTGTCCAAATATCACAGTACACATTTTCTACTCTGCTCTGTGCTCCCGTCCCCTTTTGGGCTAACTCTTACTCTGAGGGTGTTATGTTGCGTTACCCTACCCCTTCTACCATCACTTCTGCCCAAAGTATTCCCGTATCACCTTACTGTCCCAGAGGGCTGCGCTTCGCCTAAGTTTCCTTCCTCCCGGTTCCCTCACCCTAGGCCCTCCTCAGTGATCGTACCCATAGTGTCCCCCCCCACGTTCTGTAATCCCTAGTCCTTCCCCTCCGTCCCCCTGGCTCACTCCTCCTCTCCCTTCCAGTTCAATTCTCTTGCGTCCGCCCCCCTCACTTTTCTCCACATACGGTTCCCTGTGATCCACGCTCCCCCAAACTCCCGCCCCGCTGACCTCGATGTGGCGTTCTCTCTATTTCCCCGAGTATCCCTTTCTCTTTGCCCCCAGCCTTGCGCTTGCCCCCCCTTCGCCCACTTGGACCTTGCATCCCCCCTAGTTCCCTCTTGTCACCTCTTAAGCCCATTTTCCGTCCCCCCACTTCCCTCTCTGTATATCCTTCCTTCCATTATCCCTTCCCCCCACCTGCTTCTTTGGCAAACCTCCTGCGCCACCATACCATTGTCTTGCTCCCCCCAACTTCCCTTGTTGACCTGTGTTTTCACCTTGTTTTCCACTTTCTCTTTCCAATGCCAACCCCCCCACCCGCATTTTCGGGTTGGAATGGCTTGCAAGCCCCCTAAACGCTCCCCTTCTTTCCCCGGGCCTCCCCTGAGTCTGTTACTCTTGGGAGCCGTAGGATCTAAGCTGTTGGCGGAGCAGTCCCCTATGGGTCTGCCAGTGCTTTGCTAACGGGATCGCAATGTAACTCCGCTGGGCGACCTGAAACACAAAAAAGGACATGTTAGTTCAAAACTTTGGAATTGGCCGGGCGGGCGGGAATTTCAAAGTGTTCTCCGGAGGGAAGCAGGATACCGAGAGAGAAAGTTAACTGCCCGTGTGGCCTTTATAGGCCCTTCCTCTCTCTCGGTTCCTCACCCAGTCCCCCTTCCGGTGCTGGTCCCGCCCATTTCTGGGAGTGGGCCCTTCCCCCCCTTCTGGCCTGCCTTGCTCTTCGGAGGAAGTTGGCTGGGCAACCCCCACTAAGAGGCGGCGCCCGCCATGCCTCCTTCATTGGCGCGTTCGCCCACCATACCTTTGCGTTTGAGTAATCACCCTGCAGTCAGGCAATTCAATGTTTTTCCTCGAACCGACACATAATTTCTTGTTAGCGTCCTTCATGATATGGAAATATTCAATATCTATAATTTTTCATAATCATCTTTGAAAACACGTTTTCATTATTTTAAATTTTTTGTAACACACTGCTTCCTGTAAAGGCAACCCCATCAATATTACTCTACATACGATGCTACCAATGGGTAAAGAAATACATGCTCATTGCCATTCTTACATTCTTGTTCTGCCCAATATAGACACTGAATATTTTGTATACTAGAGATGTCAAAATGCAGACAAGTATGCTAAGTAAATATACGTGCATATTATATATATTTATGAAAAAACTTTAGTTAAGGGATAGTTAAGGTGAATACGTTCAGTGCGACAAAGCCCTTGAAATTCAGTGAAAAAAACATGCTTTCAAGTTACATTAAGGCAGGAACGTCATTTCACCAAAATGCCAGGGGTAGCGGAAGTGACATCACATGACTCTTGACCCCCTGATGACATCACAGGAAGTGATGTCATTTGACACCACCCCCAAGTGACATCACAGGAAGTGATGGCAAACGACCTTCAGATTTTTTAGATGCACCTGGCACCCGTGTTTCCCGACGCTCTCATTTCAGCCAGATATAAGAACCGGGGCACAGAGGGAGGCATGATTTGTCCACAATTACACATTTGGGGAAGGCCATTTTCCTGATTCGACGTGGGGTCGATATGTAAAACATACATAATGCAGTATTTCCAACAGGGTAACTGAAATCTGTAATGCAGGGTACAGCTAGTGCATGAAACATCTATAGAACAACGGACAAAGAAGTACGTGCTATCTGTGGCGTTGCCGTGTTAAACAAGCCAAAAAAGCACTGACCTGGGGAGGCACGGGCTGTTGTTCAGCCAGGGGAAAAATGTTGCACGAGCAAGGCCTGGAAATTAAATCATTGGGCCTCATTACGAGGTAGGTGGTAAGGGATTACCGGCACCGTTAAGGACACCACCCTATTCCGAGGTCCCTTAGCGGGTCCCTTCCTTAACGCCTGGTTTTACCAGGCGTTATGGAAGGGACCCGTTAAGGGACTTCAGAGCTAATAACGGTACCGCAAATTGCGGTACCGTTATTAGCTGCATCCCCATTCCCATTGAGCCCTGTGGGGGCTCGAATGGGAATGGGGAATGGTTCCCGGAATGGGGATTTACCGGGTCCTCCAAGGTTGGAATGACCCGGTAAGTCCCTATTTCGGGAACCCGGACCCGGAATGCAGTAAGTGGGTAGCCATGGTGCAAATAGCACCATGGCTATCTCCTACCTCGTAATGAGGCCCATTGACCAGGGTCTAATATCAACAAATGTATATATGATTCCGCTACCTCTATAATAGAAGAAACCTATTAAACTGGTCTGCGTGCACAGAGGGGAGTGCCCCTGATAATGTTATCTTTGCTGGAGTATAATACCTGGGAAAGTTTCTTTCAATATACCCAAGATCCCCCCCATAGTTTTTATTATCTAAGTATAATTCCGGGTGCCAGAGGACTTAAAAAAAACACAATTTAATGTAATATCATTGCTGCACACACAAATTCATAGCACCACACAGTTATTTAAAATTGAAAACACCCACAAGGTGCTTCTCACCCGGGGAATCACAGGCAGACTACAAGGCGCGCACTGCACACTACCCCTTTGTCAGACCCAGTGGTGCCCAATGGCATAGCACACAATTTGGCAGCTCCCCTGCGAGCCATGCTGTGAGGGCGCCCCCAAGCTCCTTAACAAAGAACAGGTCACGCCACACCCGTGGTCGGTCCGGACCACCACATGTACGGAATGTCCATGATGATTATGCCGCTTCAGGGGCATGCACTACTGCAAGTGAAAGAAGTAAATACGTTTTTCAATCAAAACTTAAATCTTTAACCTAACATGGAGAGAAGGGTTGGTGCCTGGTCCACAAATATACCAGCCAGCAGTGGTGGCTGGTGAGTTGTTTTTTTGGATGGTGTAAATATTTGCCACAAGTATGAGATTGAGACTGAGCATAGCGAGGGAGCCCAAACTAAAGAATATGAGTTGGGGGCTGAGGGGGAAAGAGGGATTCTTCTCCCTCCCCAGAATAAATGTTTTGAATAATGGGTTAAAATGGTGCATTACAAAGCACACTTTCTGGGAACATTTGGGTAAAAGGCCAACAATGTGGGTAAAAGGCCAATAATCGACTTTGTAGGGTGTAGGGTAAATCATGAAAAAAGTACAATAGATGCAAGTCACCAAAAGTGCACAGGGCATTTCCCAATGCATTATCATGCCGGTCTCTGAAATATATTCCAGTATAAAAAACATGTGTATGCTGGCAGTGCCCATACATTTCCATGCTGGCTCCACCAACATATGCTAATATTCCCATATAAAACCATACTTAATTTCGCTTTAAGACGTTTTTCTATAGTATCATTACTGGCACTGGGAACAAAACTGGCTCTGCCAATATATGCCAGTACTCCTTTCTAAGTACATACTCCCATTGGTTTGGCCATTAAAAGTGACATGTCACAATAGTAAAACCTGTCCAAACCGGTTCCAATGTAAGCCCGTTTAGACCCATAAGAACACTTATCTTATGCTCAGTTACTGAAATGTTATGCTACAGTGAAGAATATACAGGTTGCTATGCCAAAACATCAGTCTAGCGAGGTAACACTACTTATTATGCTTGCTTTTTTAAAGATCGAGAGTAATAAATGTCATGCCACTTTAAGCAATGGCTAGACTGACTGCACCAAAATGCCAGACTAGCCAGGGAATGGCAAACATGAACTTGCCTTTGCCCAAAAATACCAGTAAAACATGCAGTCAATAAAGGATGTGGCAAAAATGCTCCAGGGATCCCCAGTCTCCCAGGGCCTTACACACACATGCATCCCCTTTCACCCACTGGTCACTCACCCATACATCTCCTCTCGCACTCGCTCACACTGGATTCACCACACAAGCACACACCAAACCCCACCCAGAACATTCAAACACATACTGCCACATGTATGCTCGTTCACCCACCAGTCACTCACTCACACCTTCTCTTACATCCACTCATTTCATTCTCTACACAGGCACACAGCCATCCACCCACACAGAAAATTCAACAACACACATCACTTCTCATTCACCCACCAGTCACTTCTTACCTATTTCTTGCAGCTTCGGTCTGTCCTTCCAGTCCCCCTTGGATTCGCTGTGCTGCTCACAAACAGGAACTTCCTGGTTCCTGTATGTGAGCTGCAAGGAACCCGAGGGAGAAGGGATTGGAGCTGAATGTGGCATGTGACATGTGCCACATGTCACGGTCAGCTCCAACCCCTACTGAGTGCCGCCCCAGCCCAGCCTTCACTTTGATGGGTGAGGACTGGGCTGGGGACCCACCAGAGCTGGTGTGGCAAGTCCCCCTGCACCACGGGAGGCCCACTACACTAGAAGCGCCCGTTTTTGGGGGCCAAGAAAATATTATTTCTTTCCAAATTCTTTTTTTTTTTTTAAAGTTGGGTGTCGCAAGGTAGTCCTATGGGTTGCAACTGTGGCCCCCAGGGGTTTCAGTTGCAACCCCTGGTGACCCTCAAATGACGTCCCTGCGTTAAGGTGGCGATTTAATGTAACAAAATCCTTGAAATTTGGCAGGTGTTGGAAGCTATATCACTTTTGCCATGAAGCCCCCTTTGTGCATCTCCTAAGCGTATTGATGACTTTAGGAGATAGGCCCCCACGTCACCATAAAATATGCACTATATTTTTCCTGCATGCCACTTATAGGACGGGGTATCAATTTGGTGCATATTCTATCACTGGGCAGATTGCCTCAATCGTACTTCAAAAACACTCAAACAGCCACAGTACTTTCTAAATTGACTGGGAAATTAGTTCTGCTAGAAGTATGGTAGGACCAGCATCCTACTGAATTAGATTCACCTTTTATTTATCTATGACATCACATGTTCATGAATAGATTTGTATTTTTGCCATACTCGTATGACAAGGTGAGTATTCTGGCCTTGTGAGAAGGAGACAGGAACCCCTATGAGCCAGGGATGGGGGGCCTACCAGGGTGATATCCAGAGCCAGTCCAACCCCAGACGTGGATGTGACAGTTGAGAAGTCCCCAATTGCTGTCCCCCCACTTTGTGCCAGTGTGTTTTTAAGCAGCCCACTTTTGACTCATGCCATTCCTCCTCGACCACATGCTTGCAACAAGTTTTGTATCTTTTCCCGAGACCAACCTTCAGAGCTAGAAACCACCATAAAGAATCAAAGGGAGATCCTGTGTCTAGTGCCCCACACCTGCAGTGAGGAGCCACAGAGAAAGAGAAGCAAATCCACAAAATCTATGGCTGGTGGAAAGAACAGCCGTGCAGTGCCGCCAACTGATGGAGGCAGACATGGGCCTCCTAACATGAACTCTAGACTTCCAAGATCACCATTGCTGTTCCACAGCAGAACTGTGTGATGAAAGTAGGTGGGGCTTAGCCCGCTATTTCTAACTTTGCCTCACATATCACTGCTCCAGGTGGGGAAGACCGGACCAGATTCACCAATGAAAGAAGACAATACCAGGAGATGAGGGTATAAAAGGAAGAACGGGGAAGCATGAAGTGTGGGTTATTCAGGCGAGGTCAGAAGAGGAGGAGATGAAGTACCAAAAGAAGAGCAAGAGGAAGGAAGGAACAGAGGAGTGTGGAAGTGAATTGTGAAGAAGGTGAGGTATTGGCTAGTGAGTGAAAGTGGTACTGCAGTCAGAGTGTGCGTAATAGTGTGATGAGTGTGGTTAGGAAAGTTAGTGTAAGGAGTGTTTCAGAAGTGTATGGTACCCGGTGAAAGGAGGGTGTCTGAGTAGTCGTGTGGAGGAGGGAGTAGTAGTGTGGAAGAGGAAGTAGTGTTGCAGAGGAGGGAGAAGTAGAGTAGTGGGAGGAGGAGTAACATCAAAGGTGGCGGCAAGACCTAAAGGAGTGAGAGGCTTTGGAGGGATAGATGATTGGAAGGAGGCGTGAGGTGGAGGAAGGGGAGTAGAAGAAAGAGTGGGAGATGGAGAGTTGAGAGTGAGTGTGCTAGAAGGAGGACTGAATCCAACATGGTGTCTGCAAGACACAATTAGAAAATCCCAGTAGAACACTACAAACTGGATAGAGTAGGGAAAGTTAAGAAGTCCCCTTTGGAATGTAGAGATATAAGGCATTCTGCCTTTATGTCCTCACAACTAGTCGAAGTCAGTAGGGGGTTAACCTCTGTATCTACTGACCTGGGTGTTAGGTACCGCTGGGTTAAGGAAAAGATGCAAAACAAGACAATAGAGACAGGGACGCCGTAGCACCCTTAAAGTCTAATAAAAACCCTTGAACCGCGTCTGAGATTTGGATTGATTCTTGTGACATCTGTGAGTCGGCTGCACCATCCTCCCATTGGTCATTTCAAATAAAGCCCCATATTCATTAGTTTCATGCTTCAATATACCTGTGGTACCTGCAGTTGGCTTGTTCAAATATTCCAATATATCAGAGGCAAATTTGTATGTCATTGTGGAATTTTGTTTGACAAGCCTCAGTCCGGTAATGTCTACCACCCCCCTGGAATGCGCTAAAGCTATATGTAATGGGTCACAGTATGTACCTATGGTCGCCAAAGTTTAAATCATTCACGGCATGTGAATCTTCACTTCAGACTGAAATTACTATCAAAACTGTACCTACCCACATCTCACATAAGCCCTAAGAGACCATACAAATGTCAGAATTTGTGTTGCATATAACAAAAAAATATTGCACTTTGATAACAACACAGTGCCACCAGCTACACATCCATAAAATCAATTGTTTCAAAAATACACAAAGGAGATGAAGATTCCTGAGAAAGGTTGGGTTCTAGATTGTGGCGGATTAAGCGTCTTGTCCCAATTAAGCAAGTAATAAAGTCCCGCAATATATTGGAGTGCAGTGCTACATGTCACCTTGTGGAAAGTTTTAATTGCTTGTCACTCTTGTAGTTTGAAACAATGTAAAAATTCAGGCCCAACAAGAAACACATTGCAAAGAGAAAGGACATCTTCAGATATGGAGGGGTGGAATCTGACTATGGCAGTATACAACACAAGGTGGAGTAACAATCCCATCAGCAGTGAGAGTGTGAATATGGAGGAGATAAATGCCAAGAATTCAACCAGCTTTGAATATTTACAGATAATACCCCAACACCCGATGCTAACATATAACACCAACTTTGCGCCAATGCCCTTACAGTCTAGCAAAACACATGGGGCCTCATTACGAGTTTGGAGGTAGCCATGGTAAGTCCCCATTCCGACTACCCGGACACAGGTTTGGAGGCAGCCATGGCTGCCTCCAAACTCATAATGAGGCCCCATGTGTTTTGCTAGACTGTAAGGGCATTGGCGCAAAGTTGGTGTTATATGTTAGCATCGGGTGTTGGGGTATTATCTGTAAATATTCATAGCTGGGTTGAATTCTTGGCATTCCCCATTCTGAAAACCATTCCCCATTCCCATTCGAGCCCCCATAGGGCTCAATGGGAATGGGGAAGGAGCTAATAACGGGCCTGCAAATAGCAGGCCCGTTATTAGCTCCATGGTCCCTTAGGGGGTCCCGCTAAGGGCGGCTGGTAAAACCAGCCGGCCCTAGTGGGACCCGCTAAGGGACCTCGGAATGCGGCGGTAGGGGGTTAACGGCACCGGCATCCATACCAGTGCCGTTAACTCCCTACCGCCGTACTCGTAATGAGGCCCATATGTGTGCATGTAGGCTGATTTTTTTTGTGGGGGATAGCTGCATTCTAAAGACTGTTGAGGTGTTCATGGAGGTGTGTAAGTATGGATGTAGCTAGGCTGAATTAATCGAGGGGTATATATGCATTCTATTGTTTGTTGGTGTAGAGAAGAGAATTAGCATATTGGTATGTTCATCTGTGTAAATTGGTGGGAGTAACTTTTGATTACCTTCCAGAGCCTCTCATGGTGACCGTATCTCCCTATTTTAGACATTCTCAGTCTAGTGTGAAGTATGTTCTGTTTACCAAGCTTGAGCATGTTTTTTACCTGCTTGACTTTGTCATCGGTATTGAGTTGCCCGGCGGTTCCAACCTTTACTGGGATAAGCGATTGCAAGTCTAAGGTCATCCCAGTGCCTTATACAGTCTGCAGTTGCTTATTAGATAACACCTTTTCAGTGTGCTGGTATATCCAGTTTTGTTCTATCGGACTTAAGAGTACATCCTAGAGGTGATGATCAGTACTTGGTGAACCCGAAGGTCCAGTATCAGACCAAGCCTTTATGTTGGTGCTGTGTCTGACTGACATTATTTTTACATGGAGCAGAGTGTTCCTGGTCTAGTGTGTGTTTTGAGTATTTTTGATCAGATGACAGCACATCATTGTCATTTGTAGGAGCCTGACTTGCCAGATTCCTCACCTGATTTCACGGTGTATTTCCTTGAAGGGATAGCATAGTCACTCCATTTCTAATGCTTAGTGCATACATGCTAATGGGCCCATTTTCCGGGTCCTGGGTATTTCTTTACAGCAAGGGGATGGGTATTCCCATGCTAATTTATGGTATGAAATGTGAAATGGACACTGCATCATGGTCCCTTGCGAGAGATGAGTGTGCTAGAAGTCTCATCTGATAGGAGAGTGTAGTGCATGTCCGCAAGAGACAGAGAGCAAAGAGCAAGCCCAATCAACGCTCCAGAACATAGGTGATACTCGGTCCTGGTTAAGGAATTCAGGGCATTAATTCCCAGATAGATCAGGGTAAGCATCACCTGATCTGAGAGCACATTGCATGCCTGCTGGATGATAAGCTCAGGCCCAATCATATTGTTTGAACATAAGTGCTACGAGGCCCTGGGTTTGTATTTCTGTGCATTAATTTCCGGATAAGTAAAGATTACAAGGATAGACATCTTCTGGACTGAGAACTGCATATCTGGAGGAAACAATGGTCAAGCCCAGTCAGGCGTAAGAACTTAAGTGCTCTTAGAACTCGGTTTCTAGTCTTGGGCATTAGTTTCCAGTTAAAATAGAGATAAACATCTCCTGGTCTGAGGACATAGTGCTTGCCTGGTGGGAGATGACGAACAGGCCCAGTCATAGCTTAAGAACATAAGTGCTTCTATGCCTCAGGTTCAGAGTGCTTTGCATTAATTTCTAGACTGGCTTAGGGTAACACAGTCAACGTGCTGGTGCATGAGAGCAACTAGGCCGTCATTGCTGAAACATGTAGGGGGCCAGCAGGCTCAAAGCGTTGAATTTAATCAGTCACTGGAGCTAGCTTCTGTGTCCTGGTTGTTCTTACCTGCCCGTAATAATGGGGTTGCAAGCCCTTTCTTGGCTGTGGGTTCTAGATCAAGTGGACCAAGTGGTCCCTTTCCTGATTTTATGGGAAAGCAATGATTTGAGTGCTTTACAGAAAGCCATGTAGTCTTGGCAGTGTCAAATGCGGGGAGGCACTGAGTTCCACAATGTTATCGCCTGGGTTGAATAGGCGCATCCTCCAAATCTGGAGGAGTGAACCACTAGGAGGAGGGCCGTGCTTGACCTTATGGCGTGAGATGGGAGGTAAGGCATAATCTTTTCTTGTAAGCATTTGGGACCGGCCTTGTGCACCACTCAGTGAGAAGGCACAGGATTATGAAGGTCGCCCTTCAGTCAATTGGGAGCCAGTTCAGGGTGCGCAGGGCAGGTGAGATGTGATCCCTTTCGTCCCATTGCAAGAAGCAGTCTGGATGCAGAGTTTTGGACTCTTTGGAGTTTGTTTACTTGGTAGGCCGGTGCACCCAGGTAACGTGAGTTTGCATAGTCAAGTTTGGATATGAAAATGTACATAATTGTAGCACGTCTGTTGGGTAGGTGAGATAAGGGAAGATGTGTTTCAGAAGCCAAAGGGGGAAGTGACAGGATTTGGATACATTGTCAATGTGGTGTGACAGAGTTAGATCACAGTCCATTGTGCAGCCAAGATTTTTGACAGTTGTCGAGGTAGGGGGGCTGAGGGCGGATGGCCACGGAAATGGCTGCAGGAATAGGGCTGTTTTGCCCCACCCCATGATCTCAATGTCTCCTGGGTTCAGAAGGAGATGGTTACTCGTCATCCAGAGGTCAATATCTGTGAGACATGCTGCTAGGTCAGAGCGAGGATCAGATATCGATTTGGGAATTCTCAGGGTGATTTGTGTGTCATTGGTGTAGTTATAGCAAGTGAGGTTGTGAGAGAGGATGAGCCCTGGCAGGGGGTTCATGTAGAAGCCGAAGAGAAGGTTTGAGAGGCAGGCACCGTGGGATACTGCACTGCTCACTGGGCAAAGGGGAAGAAAGGTGATTTGCTGTCTTTTAGTGAGAAATGAAGTGATCCAGTTGAGCGCCAAATCTCCGATACCTTGAAAGTGTAAAGGAGGATTGTGTGGTTAATGGTGCCAAACGCTGCCGAGTGGTCAAGACAAATAAGTGGTGACCATCCTTCTGAGCCTGCAGTGACTTTGAGGTCATCCCAGATACAAATCGTACTGATTTCTGTACCATGCCGTAGATGGAAACCTAATTGCGTGGGGACTAGGAGGTTGTTGGATTCCATGAAACAGTTGAGCTGTGACTATGCAGTGAGGATGATGAGCTTTACCAAGACCCAGTGTTGGAAATGGGCCTGTAGTTGCTTGGCTGGAGAGGGTCGATGGGATGCTTTCTTTAGAAGAGATATGACATGTGTGATTTTGAAGGGTTCTAGGAAGTTGCCAGAGGTCAGGGAGTCATTAAGGATGGTCCTCACCAGTTCTCCTGCACATGTGGAGGTGAAGATTTCTGTCTGGAGAGATGCAGAACATGGGTCAAGGGGATGAGCTGGAGGGTCGGCTGTCAGCTAGTTGTTTGACAAACTCCTCGCTTGAGATAGGGTTGAAAGAGCAGAACAAAGGGGTCTCAGAGGGCAGGAGGGGAGATTCTTGCAGAGTGGGTGTAGCGTGGGCGGTGAGGTTGGAAAGTTTGGCGTTGAGGGTCGCCGTCCTGTCCAGGGCTGTTTTGTGGAAGTGTTCTGGTGATGTCTTCCTCAAACAAGCCCATAGGGCCAGGAGGTCTATATGTCAGGTGAGTCGTTAAGGTGCGAGATTTAGAAAGCAGTAGTTTCACTGTCAACAATTCACATGAAGGCTGGACTTGGCGATAAGGCAGTGCCACTACCTCTGGATGATTCTCTATCTAGTCTCAGAATAGTGTAATTATCTGGGATGGCAAGAAGGAGGGAAGGACCAGCAGCTGCATGCAGCCATGTCTCTGTTATTGACAGGAAGTCAAATTGTTTGTTTTTGATCATTACGGCTATGTCGACAGCGTGGGCAACCATAGATCTAGCATTGATCAGAGTGTCTTTGATAAGTTGGGCATGTTACTTGTGAGGATGGAATCTGGGAGTGCATTCTGTGGAGCAACCCTATTTTTTACTTTGTTGAATTTACATTTAGCATTCTTCTGTGCCGAAGTATTTTGAGCAAGTTCTTGAAAGTGATGGGTAAGTATAGGGAAAGTTTAAGTTAGTCTATAGCCTAGCCTACTGTTTCTTACCACGGTGGAGCATTCTGGGTTTAGTTGGGGGCTGACAAAACATTGAATCCATTGCTTGGACGTCAAAGTACAATGTGCATCGACTGGAGATAGGATGTCTGCAAACTGCAAGTTAGTTTCCTGAACTAGCAGAGGCAGGAATTAAGTTGGTCTAGTGGTGGTAGGCTGGGGTATTATCTTATGGAGTGGCAGACATTTAGTTTGTTTTATCCAGTTAGGTGGAATAGTGGAAGTATTCCTGGCAGGCTGCAAAGTTTTCATAGCAGCCCGTGACTGGAACAGCAGTCTGAAAGTATCTCTGTGAGGGTAATCTTCAATTATAGTATATGTACAGCTATCCCAAAAGGCTAACAAAAGTCTAACAAGTACTATGGCAATGGCATACATCGTTGTAGTGTGGTGGACCAATAAGAAACAATGTGGATCAATAGCAAACAGTGGTACCACAGTCACCCGATAATGACGTAAATAAGGACTTGGAGGATGCAGACCAAGTTAGGATACTGCTAAGCATACATGATAAACTATCATGTAAGATACATGAATGATGAGCAATGAGAATACTATGAATATATAACTGGAGATAAATTGAAATAATTAAGGTAGGCAATACACAGTATGGGCTAGACATCATCTTACGCTCACCTGGATTCCACAGGGGTGTCGAATGAAGCTGGACTGCTGCGGTCTCCACCAGTGTGACTCGTAGCGAAGTGATGATCGACTGCACTTGCCCACTCAGTTTCGTCTGCCTGGCCCGCAGGAATATTTTCCTAAAAGCAGTAAAGGGGATTAGCCACCCGTGGTAGAGAGGTTACACTAACACTATTTTCCCTGAAAACTTTCAGTAGTCCCCTTCATAAAGTCTCACCTTATTGTTTGGAAGGATGAACTCTCCATCCTGCGTGGAGTGCAGGGGCACGTAGAAGTTCAGTTACTTCACTGATCCGAAGGTATTTGGCAGAGTTCCAGACAACAATGACTCCGAGGTAAGTAGTGTTAACCGAACGTATAGTTCTTTTACAGTTCAAATGTCTGTTAATTCACTCTTGCTCCTTTCATACCTTTTCCCTTGCAGCGTGATCCAAGGAGTGAGTTTGCCTGGATGGATGAAGGTAGCGCTTAGGTAAGAGTCAGTTTGTACCAAGCACTGTCTAGCAAGTAATATTGTTGTTAAGCGGAAACCTGTGCAGTTCCCTCTGGGACCACTGCAAAAGATTTAGGCCTACAGGTGTTTGGCAGTAAACCCACTTGGTAGCCGTCTGTACCACCCAGATTCACTTGGTAGCTGTGGCTGAGCAGTCAGACTTCTCTCAAGAAAAGTTAGGCAGTATGTGGAGTATACAAGATAGGACAATTTAAACAGTAGAACAAGCAGACACGGAACAGAGCTTGGGTGTAAAGATATATAATTATTTATTTTAAAAACACATTTACGAAAAACACACTGGCACTAATACGGCAAACAACTTCAATTACAATTACTATAAGGATATCAATCCCCTAACAATATTTCGACAAGTCTAGGTTCAACGGCACCACTTATTTGCAGACAGAGGTGAATGCTTTAACCTAGATGGCACTCTCATATTCGTTAGAACGGGAGAGAAAAGGCAGGGTATGAAACCAACTCGGTACCAACACTTTTACGAAGCAAATGCAAGGCAAGTAAGGCAGGGTCTACTGTGGATCACAAAGTTCAGAGGCCAGGCCCACTCGGAGAGCGGCAAGGCGATAGGTCCCAAAAAGTATCACAGTGGAAATGCACTTCGAGTCTTTGTAGCAAATTGTCACAGGAAGGTTGGACCAGTTTAGAACAGAAAGTTAAGAAGGTCTGGAGGCGACCCAATAGAAAGGTAAGGATTTAAGACACCTCACGCTAACCGTCACAAGGGAAGGCAGGTGGACACAGTACCTTGTAAGTGAAGAGCCAGCTCCAGCGGGGGCAGTTGTTCCTGGTGGTGGATGCAAGTCGGGGCTTTGCCAAGAGATGAGATGGTCTCGTTGTAGAAGGAAAGTTGAAGATCATTGCACCACCAGGGAAGAGACCGGCCGCGGAGTGCTCCGTCACAAGGCACCAGCTTTTGGTCACGGGACGGACTAGTTGCTATCCGGTTGCCGGGGTGCTCAGCACGGGCAATTCGACCACTACGCCCTGGAAGCGAAGAAAAAGCAAAGGGACTGGTTGTTCCCACCAGTCAGGGGAAGAAGACACTCCAGCAGGGAGATCTCCTCTGTCGTTGGGAAGTGGTGAGTCAGTTCAGCAGGGCTCCACCGGAGGTGTCGTCGTTGCAGGTCGGCTCAGCTTTACCCTCGTCGGATTCTTAGGTCCTGTGGCGACTTCTGAAGATCCAGTCCCAAAAGCCCTGCTTTTATGCAGAAAACCCCCATTCATTCAGCCTGGCTTGCAATCAAACCACGGTAAGTGGTGAGCGGGACGGCTCACCACTTGGGCCAATCAGACCAGAGTGCGACTTGAGTTGGCAAGGCAACTCAGTCCAGGGTGCCTAAACCCCCTCCCACACCACCTGTGGTACCCAGACAGAATGGCACCACATTGGAGGGCTTCTGTGCAGAAGCCCGCCAAAAGTGGAACAATGGGCTCAACCTTTGGTTCGGAGTTACAGAGGCGAACACAGACACCATTTTAAAAACCGAGTTCTGGCAGAAAATACCAACCGGTAGATTTATTTAAGAGAAATAAACCGGCGGTATGTTAGAGACTAACGTGAAAAAGTATTAGCCTCCAACAATGGGAAGAATCCCATAGGAATATATTCGGGGTCGAATATGAAAAGTAGTTTCCACTGCCACCAGCCAAAACTCAACGAGGGGGGACGGGACAGTGCCCCCTCGAACAACAGACCCAGGGGTAATCGAATTACCCCTACCAGTACGTCCACAATACGATGGTGTGTACTAGTTCTGTTAGTAAATTTAGGTCCAGTAAAGCCAATGGTGACTTTACATGCCCTGGGAGACAGTAGTCAGTCCCAGGGTATGGAGTCTATGGTGGGGATCCTCTAGGACACCCCAGTGTTACGGCACAGAGGGTGCAGTGTAACACACATAGTAAAACACATGAGACCCTATGGAGTAAAAGACCCCATAGCCCATAGAACACATTGACATTCAAAGGAATTAACCACATTCATGTCCAAGAGTAGGAGAAAAGAGTCTCACTCTTGGCAGGATGGAAAAAAACAAACTCCAGAAATCCAGCAAAGCTGCTGGGGGACTCACTAGGTTAGGAAATTCAGCCTAAACAGAGAATTCTCCCTAACAATTGTTCCAAATGTAATCAACCAATAGTTCTCTATCTTCTTTGCAGATGCAGCGCCTTGCCAAAAATGTCTCACGTAGGATGGTGACCAGCGCTGCCTCGAGCGGTAAAATTCCGAGTAAGTATCTTGCGGTAAGTAAAAGAATGTCTTCGGCGGAACCCCACTCACCTTTTGTTTGTTCTGGTCTTTTCAGATGCTGATGTGTCGGGCGGCGATTCAACAGGTGCTGCGCCGGGCTGTGGAGATGCTCCGAAGACAGGTGAGTATGGCGCGGCACTGCAGCTGTAGCAGTTTTAATGTCTTTTTCCTTTATCCACAGGTGCGGCTGCTCCAGGAAAAGATGATGACCAAATGGAAATCTCCTTGTTCTAACCTTCTCTTCTTCTTTCCTTTTCTCTAGGATCGGTTCCGGGCACAAGAATGGTGTGGCTGTAGACTGGATGCTGGACTACAGACACGGTGAGCGTTACGCTGTTAAGATGCAGAATAACGCGAAGCGTGTGCTGCTCTTCGGGCATGGTTTAAATAGCATCAAAAAAGTAGTTCCCAGGTAAGAAGTTCCAGTACCACACCCAAGCAGCAAAATAGTTCCTAAAGGAATGTAGTCCCTTCATGGCCTCATGATGGCCTGCACATGAGTTCTTTGCAGGATGACCTGCATAGTTTAAAGTGGCAATATGAGCCTGGTGCCTACGGCGCCAGGACTGAACCCATATAGCCCCTAGGTGGGGTTTTGGGAATTCCTGTGTCTTCTTGGGTACCTATTCCCTGGACCGATGGACCTGTTCCGGATGTCTGGGGGCAGCCATCGTGACACATTAATACATGGCAATGTTACCACCACAGTACATTCTGCATTATCAAGGTGGAAAATTAGGAGGTGTCAATGGGCAGATGGGCCCCTGGTGCAGCATGCTGCCTTATTAGATAAATCTGGTGGCCAACACTTATCACAGTTGTCAATTGTGCCGCAAACCCTAACAATACAGACCCAATTTCTCTTGGTGTAACGAAGCTGCAGATAAAGCGGCCAAAATAGCTGCCTATCTCCCAGTACCAGATGTTGTGGCATATCCAGAAGTGGGCAACGGGCAAGTGCAAACAGAAGTTTCATACACAGCATTGCCCACTGAAATACAAGGTTAGGCATCCCAGGAGCAGAAACTGTTATAGCAAAAGAGAGGATTTATGCAATCACCTACTGAGCTAATATGGAGACAGGTCATCACAGGTAATGTTATAATGCCCCAAGAGTTAGTGATGGTTGTCTTTGAACAATTGCACTACCCCTCACATGTGTCGAAGCAGCACATTGCGGTGGATGTACAAGAAGACTGTTTTTGACAAATGTTCAAGAATTGTTAAATGTGTTAATTGCGAATTGCACTACATGCCATATGTACAATACGGGGCAAACATTAAGGACACTGCAAGGCACATTACCACACCCCAGTGGACCATTTTGAGGAATTACATATCGACTTTTCTGACATGATAGAGCGGTGCGTAACATACCATTATCTAATTGCTGTTGTCTGCCTGTTCTTTCGTTGGATGGAGGCTAGGCCATGCGCACATCCAGATGCTAAATAAGTGGCTACATTTGTAGTGAGAAAAGTATTCCCCAACTCGGGAGTGTGTGAAGTATTGAAATCAGATAATGGCACACACTTCTTCACTGAGCTGTTCAAAGGAATAGGTGCATTGTTAGGCTGTAATCATAGGATATGCTCCATTTATCATCCTCAAGCCAACAGCATTGTCGAGAGAATAAATGGCCTTCTAAAGGGCAAAATATCTAAATTGTGTGTTAGCCTCAAGAAGGATTAGGTCCACTATTTGCCCCTGGCCCTATTCAGTTTCAGGACGTAGCCCTGCAAAGACCATTACCTCTCCCTACACGAGATAGTGATGGGGAGGAGAATGCACACACCACTTTCAACTATCCATAGTGTATCTGATGCTTGCAGGGTTGCGGCTATCCTAGGAGAAGAATTTACAGTATATTTGTGTCAGTTAACAAAATGCATTAAGATTCTCTCTGCCCATATAGCACCAAGAAAAACTGAAGAAGACAACAACATTGAATCCGACACTGCAAGCTCGCCCCCAATACAACTAATGCCTGGAGATACCATGTATATGAACCTTTGTACAGAGATGGAGTGAGCCGCACTTAACTTCCCCTGCTGTGTAGTTATGCCACTCTGCTTGCAGTAAAGGTCAAGGAGTTGCGGTATTGGGTGCACCTCTCTGATGTCCGAAGTGCTACCCATACAACCCCCTTCACCAAATTCTAAGTGTCCAGCTGAATACAGTAATTACTTCCTCCCATTCTTGAATGCAATTACTACCTCTTGCCAATACTACTTTCTTATATTCTTTGCAAATAAAATTGCTGCTAAATAATGTGTTTTCCTTTTAGATTTAGATTTGTCCAATGGTATAAAACAAACATTCTAACATTGTGTAAGATGACGAATTATAAGAATTCTAGGTGTTCCTGGCATATCATGCACCATTCTAGCATATTTTGAATGTCAATATCGGTCGGTAATTCATAGGGTCACTTCTATCCCCATTCTTAAATATTGGAATTACCACTGATCGCTTGCAGGAGGAGGCATAGGTCCCTTTGACTTATTAATGGTCACCTCTGATTGCTTCCAGGAAAGAGGCGCAAGTCCCTGTGATTTATTAATGGGCATTGAAAAGGCTAAACGTATAGGTAACTGTCTTCTATTGAAATTGAAAGGCATATTTGTATCAGATGGAATGAGAGGTATGCGCGGTATAAGAACAGTATCTAAGTTCCATCGATTACACAGGCCTATATGATGTTTCTTTGCAGATGTGTAATTATGCTACTACACAATCATATGGCATCAAGGTGACTCTGCAATGGAACCAGTCCACAATCATATGGCATCACAGCGACTCTGCAATGGAACAAGTCCATTGCAGAGTCGCCGTGATGGCATATGATTGCGTAGTAGCATAATTAAAGCACCAACTTTCAGTTTTAGTCCGTGAGGAGGCATTTGTCCTACACCATTTCGCTCTTTAGACACTGAAACATTGAGCCAGTAATTAACTGTTCATTGAAACTGGAAATGCTGTGCCCTGTGTGAAGAGAAGTGGGGGTAGAAAGAAGTAGCTTGAAATTGTTCCGAATGTTTGCGATAGTGGAATTCTGTTCGTTAAAATGATAGCTGTTGTTGAATTGAGGTGCACTTAGCCTTTTGGATAACAGAGTGCAACGTTACACTGATATATTGCATCAGCTGAGTACGGAAACATGCCTAAGCATTTTATATATATATAAATTGCCTGGCTGTCTTATTCTTCTCACCCCTGCAGGTAGAGAGGGAGAGATGGGAGGAAAGGAGGGGATGATCACTCCAGGAGAGGGGAGTGTTCAGAGGGATGGGGAGGGAGAGGTTGGAGGAGATCAGAGCATCAAGGAGAAACAGTCCGGGCTGAGAGAAGGAGATGAGGTGGCGGAGGGAAGCCTGATGACGAGCTGAGTGTCATCTGCATAGCACTGAAAGTTGGAACAAAGAGCAGCAATGCAGTGGGCAAGGGGTGCCAGGTATTGATTGAAAAGCCAGGGAGAGAGGTTTTACCCCTGTGGAACACCACAGGTAGAGAGTGAGATAAAGGAAAGGAAGGATCCAAGTTGGACCTGGGAGGGTCAATCAGAGAGGAAAGAGGTCAGCCAGGCCAAGGCCTGATTGGTTATACCCAGGTTGTCACAGAGACGGTTGAGCAGGATGGCATGGTTGACCATTTTGAAGCAAAAGAGAGATCAAGTAGGATGAGGACAGAAGGGATGTTAGAGTCAAGGTTGGCGAGCAGGTCTTCGCGGATGTTCAGGAGAGCAGTTTCCATATTTCTGACAGCTCTAAAGCCAGACTGATGGTCATGGAGACAACCAACAGAATCAGTGTGAAGATTAAACTGGGAGATGTACAGCTTTTTCAGGAGTTTGCCCAGGAAAGGAGTGATGGAGATCGGGCAATAGTTAGCTGGGCATGAATGGTCGGCTGTGGGTTTCTTGAGGAGAGGGTGCACAAGAGAGTGCTTCAGAGGGGTGGGTAAGGCTCCAGAGGTGAAGGAGAGGTTACAGAAGTCAGCCAGGGCAGGAGCAAGGGTGTCAATGTGGTCCTTGATGGTTTTAGACAAACAGATCAGACTTGTCTAGCAACCTTGTCAGGGTAGAAAAGAGGAAAGGAAGAGGAGAGGATGGGAGGCAGGGCAGGATGTCCTAGGTTGTAGAGATGAAATGAAAGGCAAGAGCCATGCAAAGGACCTGGGAGGTGACAGGAGAGGCATAGACTACAGCAAGGTTGGCCAGCTCCTTACCGATTTGAAAGAGTTTGGCCTAATTGTTAGAGGCCGCAGAAACGAGGGCTTGGATGTGGGCTCTCTTCTGAGTCCAGACAAGGAGCTGGTAATGCCTTTGGAGCAGGCAACAGGTAGGTCAGAGGATGTACAAGAAGCTCTCCATTTCCTCTCAGCCACCCTACACTCATGTTTAAGGGTAGCTAGGTCGGAGTCATACCAAGAGTTGCATTTGGCTTTGAGCTTCAAGCGGATCCTCATGATAGGGGCAAGAACATCCAGAGTATCAGAGACAGAAGAGTAGAGCATGGACAGAGCTGTGTCAGGATGTGAGTCAGCTGGGGGAGGAGGAGGAGAGAAAGTAGCATCAAAAGCATCAACTGACACACGTTTCATGGGTCTGATGACCGAGAAGGTAGGTGGCAGAGTTGCAGTTGACTTGGCTGAGGTAGAGAGGGAGACATGGGAGGAAAGGTGGGGGTGATCACTCCAGGAGAGGGGAGTCTTCAGAGGGATGGGGAGGGAGAGGTTGGAGGAGATCAGAGCATCAAGCATGTGCCCTGCGGAGTGAGGCAGGCCAGGAGGGAAGATAGGTAGAGATAGAAAACCGCAGAGGTCATGAAAGAGTACAGAGAAGGAACAGGGAGCATCAAGATGGATATTGAGGTCACCAAGAAGGAGGAGTTTAGTGGTTGAGGCCAGGAGAGGTCCACCATCTCATAGAGGAAGGAGGTGATCTGACCAGGTGGCAGATAGATGGTAGCCACGGTAAGAGAGTGGCCAGAAGAGAGAGAAAGCCTGTAGACAAGGCCTTCGCAAGAGGAGTAGTTCTGCATAGGAATGACAGAGGCAGGAATCCACTGAGGGAAGATCCGGGCTACACCCCCTCCGGACCGAGTGGATCTGGTTTGCCGAGACAATCTTGTAGCCGTCAGGGAGGAGAGTGTCAAAACCTGTGACAGAGCTGGCTGTGAACGTCTCGGTGAGCTCGAGGACACACAACTAATCTCAAATTTGAACAGAGGGTGGGAAAAAAATCTAAATTAAAATTGGAACAGATGGTGGGAAAATAACTACATTCATATTGAAACTTAGGGTGGGAACATAAATACATTCAAATTGGAACAGTGGGTGGGAACATAACTAAATGCAAATTGGAAGAGAGGGTGGGAACACAGTAAATTCAAATTGGAACAGATGGTGGGAACGTAACTAAATTCATATTGGAACAGTGGGTGGGAACACAACTAAATTCAAATTTGAACAGTGGGTGGGAACACAACTAAATTCAAATTGGAACAATGGGTGGGAACACAGTAAAATCACAGGCTGTAAGCGTGGGGTGAGATGCTGAGAAGGAGATAGAAGTCAAAGGAGATAGTAATATGTCCGGTTGGAGTGAACTAACCCAACTAACACATTGTTATGGAAGTGAAAAAGTTATGGTAGTCCAGGTTCCTGAGGAGAGTGGGAGCAGCATCCTGAGTGCACCAGGTGGAGTGGGGTGCAGCCAGACCCCAGACAGCATACCAGCAATAGACAGGGAGCAGACAGGTGGCCTGCAGGTCCCCGATAGGCTACTTACAAAGAAGTAGTAACAAATTTAAAAGTACGATCTTTGTTTCAAAAATCCAAGGGAAATGGAAGAAATGGGATCCACCGTAGACAAGGGGCTCCTACCTCACTGCATCAGTGAAGATGCCGGTAGCAAAGCCTTCAGGCGTGCAATCCGCTGGCCAATGAGCAGATGTCTGGATGCAGCAATGAAGATGTGAGGAAACAGCAAGTGCATGTGGCCAAGGAAGTGGGCCTTTGGTGAGGAGGCTGGCTAAAGCCTGCCGTACCTGATAGGTTACTTACAAGGAAGTAGTAACCACTGACAAGAGCACTAAGACAGGGGCTTGCATTGGGTATTTGCTGGCGGCCATCTTAAAAAACGTAGCGAAATGGCAGTGAGCACAACAAAGGCACAGTGCAGTGAGAAACCCTTGGGGCCTCAGTGAGAAATATGGGCCACAGGAAACACTGCAGAGCCTATGGTGTGTGCGCAGCACATTTAAATGCAGGTTTGGGTCAAATTTAAAAGTACAATCTTGGTTGCAACAATCCAAATTATTTTTTTCCCGGAATGGAAATGGGAGAAATGGGAACCTCCGTAGGGGAGGGGCTCCTACCTCACTGCATCAGTGAAGATGCCGGCAGCAAAGCCTCCAGGCGTGCAATCCGCTGGCCTAGGAGCAAATGTCTGGATGATCCGATGAAGATGTGAGGAAACAGCAAGTGCGTGGGGCCCAGGGAGTGGGCCTTCAGTTAGGGTAAGGCTAAAGCCTGCCGGTTCCCGATAGGCTACTTACAAGGAAGTAGTAACAAATGACAAGAGCACTCAGGCAGAGGCGTGCATTCGGTATTTGCTGGTGGCCATCTTCACAAATGCAGCAAAATGGCCGTTAGCGCAACAAAGGCACAGTGAAGTGAGAAACCGCCGGGCCTCAGTCAGAAATATGGACTACCATAAGCACTGCACAGCCTCCGGTGTGCGCACAGCACATGTAAATGCAGGTTAGGGTCAAATATAAAAGTA
Organism: Ambystoma mexicanum; assembly: GCF_040938575.1. NCBI lineage: Eukaryota > Metazoa > Chordata > Amphibia > Caudata > Ambystomatidae > Ambystoma > Ambystoma mexicanum. The sequence goes on along the minus strand of NC_090923.1, from coordinate 586,895,868 downwards.
CAATCTTTGTTGCAAAAATGCACATTATTTTTTTCCCAGAAGGGAAATGGGAGAAATGGGATCCTCCTTAGGCAAGGGGCTCCTACCTCACTGCATCAGTGAAGATGCCGGCAGCAAAGCCTCCAGGCGTGCAATCCGCTGGCCGAGGAGCAGATGTCTGGATGCTCTGATGAAGATGGAGGAAACAGCAAATATGTAGTGTACAAGGATCTTAACATGGGTCCTGGTCACTGAATCAAGAAACAATGAAGCAACGCCATATTGGGAGCGAGGCCTAGTATGTTGCAGGCCCTGTTGAATGCTGCAGAATAGTGTGGTAACACGTTTTGAATCACCTTCCCATCCCAAGCCCCAACAGTGAAACTGAACAAATAGGCCTTCACAAGTATAATTGTATCGCGCTATGGGCCTGCGCAATCACAAAGGAATGTGAATGGTGAAGAAATGGTAGGGCTGTGGCCATCCTAAAGAACAATTTCATGGGATCCGGGGTAAGGGCCTTGAGCTGCCAAAAGGCCCAACCAAGATTTAGAGTATTAGCCCCCCCTCAGGATAATGGCCATCCCGTTTGAACTGCCATAAGCTCCGGGGAGGGACAGCTGATAAGAGGGTAGCCAGGAGTGAAGCATCTTGTGATTTGTGGTATGAGGAGGAAGAGGTGATGGTAACAAATATAGTCCCACGGCAGGGAGGCATGCATGGTGAGGGTGCCTGCATGTCTGGTATCAAGAGAAGCGCTCCTTTATTCTAAAGGCCCAACTTGACCTCAGAGGTATCCACTGAGCTCAAGTTAACGACCAGGTGCACACCACGTGATTAGGCCAATGGGGAGGGTAACATACAAGGCACCTCACTAATTAAGTAGCGGGAACTCAAGATGACGCAGTAGGACACCACGTGTTAAAGGGTGTGGGTAGATTAGGATGTGGCCAATGGGACAGGTAGTATGTACATAGGTGGTATCCGATGAGGGTGGGGGATAAACCCTGTACACTGTGTGCATCATCAGTGAAGATGTATCTCTTTATAATGCTGTGTTTGCTTTGACCTAATGAAGAGCTCCATGGTAGTTGGGTTCAATGGGACCCTCTGTCACCTTTTCCTTTTTGTATACAAAAAAAACTTGTTTTCCTTGCAAAGACGTGGAGCAATCTTTTTCCTTAGATGTGTGCTCTAGTACCTTCAAGCTTCTCCTGTGCTAGATGGAATTACCAATAAAAATCTCAGAACTAATAACGGGACAGACTCAGAACATATGGCAAAATACTTTATTCTCAATTTAATAAAGTAGGGCAAGCTGGCAGACATCGGACTGAGGCTCGCACACTCACACACAAATTTCATATATACCCCAATATTAGTCATCTATGATGTCATCCTACGTGGCAAACTGCAGAACCTATTGAAGGGAAGGATTCGTAAAGGGCACATATGTACCTAGGGTATACATAGGGGCTACCACTTCATTGGCTACCTCTTATCTGTAAGGCAAGCCTCGAACTATCTCTAAATATGTATAATCCTGATTATAGCAGAGAAAATGGCAGCAGATTTGTTAAAGAAGCATTGCATAGCATGTTGCCCCACAGACCCTCTGATTGTTTGGCATTCTCACCCAACCTTGGACTTTTAGCTCGTTAGCAAAATGAAACCCATGTGCTAGAGTCACATCAGATTACTCCCCTCTTTGCCAATAAATCCATCATCTCTCATCAGTCCGGCCATAAACCAAAGTTTCCCATCTGTAGTTGACCTTGTTGTCTTCTCTCTGTTCTGGGACATTTGAGGGAGTGTAAGCACATCACTATCTTAATCCAAAGCGTAATGAATAGCCATTGTTTTCAATTTCTGAATCACATGTGAGCAGACTGCAAATTTTTCCATTTCAACCTCCTATTTACTGCTGTTTGATTTACTTGTTCTTGCTCCTCTTGGCGTCTAGAGACTTGCTCACTCCATCTTGTACAGACCTTATTCATTGTTAATTTGTCCAATACTTGGCTCTTGCAAATGTTTTCTTGTTCTTCACTCTAAGAGAAATAAGTCTTACGTACATAGCTTATCCGTCTGTCTCCCCTTTTGCCTGGCAATTATTCCTTATAATAGCACCTTTGATCCTGGCCAACATCTTTATTTTGCACACAAAGCTAATTCACCAACATCTCCTGACTCTGCATCCCTGGTCTGTCTCTGAGGTAGCTAGATTGAGTCTTAACAAAAGCTGTCATCCATTATCCTATCATGGGCATCCTTGCCACGTTATATTTTCCTCTATAGCAAGCTTCTATTTGTCTCATTTACCTTGCATTACTGCACATTTACACTTATGGGCCATAAAGTTACTTTATCTTCTTTGTATGTATGATTACTTTATAATTTCGTACATGGTTCTCTTATCACTTCAGTTATATCATTACTCTTAAGTATTTCCATATCGTTTCAATATGTCCTTGGATATCTTCTTCATGACATCACTCTACCCTCATCAAATTTCACTCAGCGCTCCTTGATGTCTAACAGTGTGTGCTGACATCCTTCCACTCTTTCAGTACAAGGGTACATTCAGTGTGGTTGCCTGAGTGCGTAATGTCTCTCATTCACACGATGCAGTATAGGGACAACACAAGGGATCCCACATATAGCTCTTCTCTTGCTGTTCCAAAATGACGATGGTGAGGGGTCGGGAGCAAGGGAAAACTCTTCCACCTGCTCCTCTACCGATTATTGTTTTTTCTTCATCCGGTTGCCTGGAGGTCTGCCTTACAGATGCCACAAAATGTTGCTGCTTAACAGCCTGGCATGTAATGTTTTATTCTACAATACTTCACACTTTCTTTCAACTAACTGTTGTTTTTAATCTAATCACTAAGGATTCCATGGGCCTCATTATGAGTATGGAGGCAGCCATGGTGCTATTAGCGCCATGGCTGCCTCCATACCGGGCTCCAATACCGGGGTCTGTGAATGAGGAATTACCGGGTCATTCCGACCTTGGAGGACCCGGTAATTCCTCATGCACAGAACCATTCCCCATTCCCATTTGAGCCCGCATAGGGCTCAATGGGAATGGGGATGGGGCTAATAATTTATTAGCTCCTTGGGTCCCGCTAGGGGACCTCGTAATCAGGCAGCCCGTAATGAACGGTGCTGGTCCCGTACCGGCACCGTTCATTACGGGACCGCCAGCCTCGTAATGAGGCCTATAGAGTCACTTAACACCCCAATGTGATTTTTCAATAGCTGGGGCTGCTGCTGCCATGGTCTGTTCACACAGGAATTGACCCTGCATTGACCCTGCATTGAGTCTAGCAAGCCGAAGGCTTGTGGCCCATATTGCTTTTCTGCATTAGTACTGCTGTCATCATCTGTTCATCTGAATGTGAAAGCTAATAGAATTCCTGTGCATAGTCAGGCTCTCTAAAACTGGGACAGTACTAATAACACCCTTGAGCTCCTGGAAACTTGTAAGCCTCTTGTTGGTCCATGTGATGGTGCTTTCTTTCTTTTGTGCATCGTTGAGTGCATGCAGTAATGGCCTTTTGCATGTGATGTAATTGAAGATCCAACCCCTACTAATTGCACAACCCTAAGAACTTTACTTTACTTTTACCGGCTGGGGAGTGCTGCATACTGCAGCTGCTTGCTTAGGTGTTACTTTCTTGCCATCAATGGAAATCAGTTGGCCTAAATATAACATTTCCTGTTGACAATACTGCATTTTCGCTCTCTCTACCTTGTACCCTTTAGCTGCAAGCAATTTCAGTAATATGTTGGCATCTTCCCTTCACTTTTGGTTGTTGGCACTACACACTAATAAATCATCAACGTATTTAATGATGGTACTGTGCACATGTATGATACCTGAATCTTCATGAAGCGCTCTGTTGAAAATACTGGGGGCTCACAGTACCCCTTTGGGAGCGTTGTATGCTGGAAACGCATCCTGCGATACATAAACCTAACGGAATGGAGAAGAATGCATTTTTTAGGTCATTAACTGTGAAATGGGTCGCTGCGGTGGGTACATTGCAGAATATTGTTGCTGCGATTTGGGGCAACAGGGAACTCATCTTGCACTATACTGCTTAGGGGGAGCAAATCCTGAATCATACTCCAACATGGTCCCTTCGCTTTCTTGACAGGTTATACTGCTGCATTGCAGGGGAGATTGATGGTGCTATAATGCCCTGATGTAGCAATGCTGTAATGGTGTCATGTATTCCCTCATCTGCTTCTTTGGACAACAGGTACTGTCGTACCCTGGGCAATACTACACCTGGTTTAAGGGTGATGTGCACTGGTGCTACACTCCGCAAGATTCCTATGTCATGGGGATTACTCATCCACAAACTGTCAAGCACCTGTATCAAGCACCTGTACTAAATCACCTTGGGCAAACTGTGGGACGTTCCCTGCTAGCATCATGGCGCCTTGGACATTTCGATACTGAATAATCACGTCAAATGGAAAACATACTGCCAATACTATCTCTTTGTCACTGTCTGTCCTTGGACAGTTGATCGTCCAACACTTCCCTCAATGACTGAGCTGGATAAATGCATAAGACAGTGCGCCATTCACCTCCCTCTGCATCTGTCCCTATCAGTACAAACCTGTCTTTTGATACCACAACCCCCTTTCATATTGAGTGTGTTATAGTCTTTGCTACATGCTCTTGGGGCTGTGCAGGCCTGAAGAAGAATTCTGATGGCTCTCTTCATGATTGTTTTCTTATACCTGGTACTGCATTAAGCAGTACCATGACCCTGTACATAAACAGGTCCAGATGCACTGTACTCCTCTAGTTGCTCCCTAGTTCCCCAGTGCATGCACAATAAGCATTGTCCTTACATATAATATACTTCGGGTAGAACACACTATTCCCTCTTCCTTGAAGGAGATTGTCATGTTGAGTTTGCTTAACACATCCTTCCTATCACGTTCATAGGGGACACCGTTGAGAACAACAGCGGTACTCGTATCTTCCTGTTACCTACCTTGATGGCCAGTTCTTTTGTGAACTGAACCAATTTCATTGCCCCAGAGAACCCCTGAGTGTCCAGTACCTCACCTGTCAAGGGGAAATGCGAATCCCTAAAACATAATTTGGTTGCACCTGTGTCTAGCATGAAAACAAATGGCTTACTTCCTATTGCCATGTCCCCCAATGGTTCCTCTTCTGGGTCAGCAGTGACTGACTGGGCATGCTAAAGTTCTCTGTGGGCTGTCCTAGTCTGGATACAGATTTGTCCTCGTAAAGATGAAGATATTCCCCCTTACCACACTGGCCCCCTGGTAATTCGTTACTGTGCTTTGAGGTATCAGGTTACTGTTGGGTACTTGAGGGGCCTGCTGCTGCATGGGGTTTGTATCGCATAGGCTATTGCGCCATTGGCCACTGGGTATGACAGCTGTGGGAACTGTGGTGGAGGTGCAGGACAGGCCATGGTCGGTGGTACACCATATGGAGCATTTGAGGTCCTGAGGCATAGGGATGTGGGTAAGGTCCAAGGGCTCCCTGCGCAAACAGGGGTGGTTGAGGATTGTATGCAGACACTTGTCTGCACCTAAACCCCCTGTGAGAAGTGCCTCATTCTCCCACAAGTCCAACATTGCCCCATATTCCCTCACCTTGGCCCCATCCCTCCAAATCCACCTCTTCCTCCCCGGGAACATGCAAAGCATCCCCTCCCCCTGGGGTAACCTCCTACGGTCCATCTCTAATATTGTCGTTGGTATACTCCATTCCAGTCATACCCTCCTCCCGATGCAGGGCTGCATGTACATCTGTCACAATTGCCCTATGCTCTGTTTGCCATCCTTGTGGCGCAGCTATCACTGATCCATCCACTGTCAGCTTCAATAATGTCTTCTGCACTAGTTTCGCTTCCTCCATCTGTACCCTGAGTGCTGTGTTCCTTGCCTTCTCTCTCAACCTCTTATAATGATGAACAATTATAGACTGGGCCCGATTCATGGGCATTTTTGCATGGTTCAAAGTGACTTTGCACAGCTGAAAAGTGATTTTGCACTGCCGACACAGACCCTGATTCATGGAACTGTGCAAAGTGTATTTTTGCAGTGCAAAGTAATTTTTGTGGTACAACATTAACTTTGCACTGTCACTTTGAACCATGCAAATAATCCCATGAATCGGGCCCTGTATCTCCACCCACCTCTTTGCTTCAATCCCCACCACCTTATCTAGTGCCTTCTGCACTTTCTTGGGAGGCCTTGATTAACTATGAAATAGAAGAATGCTAGTCACCGTTCCCCTAGTTCCCCCCTTTCTGCCCTCCACATCTCTTGTATCTGTAATATATAGTGGGTCGGATCTTCATCATCCTGCATAGTTCATTGCATTATCGCTTGGAGGTTAGGCGTATTTGGGTACATGCGCTGAAGCACTGCAGCACCGCTCACACTCGGGCCCTGCAATCAATAAAATGCTCACACTGCTGCAAACAAGCTCTTCATGTCGCCCACAGCCACAGTGATGCCTGCTGTATGCTTTTTGAATGTGTGTATCGACTTTCCTGTGCCCACAATGAGGGTTGGCAGTGCCTTTATTAAATTATTTCTGTCCTTGTGTGGCCAGGGGACATATTGTGCCCTTCCAGGACCCTTGTATAACAATGGAAACTGTGCCCGCACTATCCTTCCCATCTTCTTTTCCCCCCTGCTTTGCTTTCACTACTGCCACATTCCCATAGTGCATTCTTAATCTGGCCCCCCAAAAACGTTCCACCCGCGGTGATATTGCAGGCAGATTCTCTCTTCTCCCAGCTCATCCACTGTGTCCCATTCTTCCTCTTCTGAACCTGCACCCATATCTGCGTCAGGCCGAACTGACTCACAATCTAAACTTCCAGCCCGTGGCCTACTCCTATGCTGTCCTTCAGAATACTGTCATTACCTTCTCTTTTCACATACAAATCCTTGATTACTTTCCTGTAAATTCTGAACAAAATGTGTCCCACTATTCATTTGGGCTGTCCCAATAGGTTTTCTCTGCCAATCTCCTCTAATTTCAGTCTCGCCAACACTTTCCCTTTCCTTTTTAAACACCTCCTCTACCTCCTTCTGTGGCCTCCACTCTAGTTCCCTGCACTCTTGAGCGGCTGCCGATGCGATGGGATTCGGAAGGTTCTGATACTGGGCCAATGTCAATGAAGGAGGAGAAGCGGTTGTGAGCAGTGGGACATAGGTGGTATTTGTGCACCCTGACACTGCACGTGTGGCATAACACCCCTAGTGGGGGAGGCTATGTTACTTGAGGTTCAGTTGGTGGTTCGGGATGCCCCACAACATGTGGTTGTGACACATTAAGGCTGGTCCTCTTGGCAAGGTCTGGGGGCATCTTCTAAATCCTCCACCATTGTCCACAGTTCCAACACCTCCTTCCTGTTTTTTAACTTCTCCTTATATTTTGCTGCTAAAAACGTATACATGTGACTGAAAACCTCCTTGTTGTTTCTTCCCTGCCCACGCCATTGTTTATACATGCCCCCTCTCATTTCACCCACTCACTCTCTATGATAATTAATTATCTTCTCCCTATACAGTGGAAGAGTTATGCACATATACTACAATGGGGTTGATGTCTCAATTTCTACCACCCTTACTCAAATATTATGTACTTTGTTGATCTATGAATTTTTGTTGGCAAGTTTGGGGAGGTTTCATCAAGAGCGGGCAAAGTTATAGGAGGGTCCCCCCAATTTTTTTTTTCCATAGACGCAATAGAAAGGAACTATTGCGTAATGCCCAAACCGCTGGACGAATGTTCAATGTAAATTTGGTGTAAATCCGTCAGTAGTTTTATTTAAAACAGGCAAAATGTAGGTCCCAAAAGATTAGTGATTTCTGGGTACGCTGCGCGGACCCATTTCCCTGTTCGCTCTGCGGACAGGACTCCAATTAGTACGGATGTCCACAGACATGTGCCCACTGATTGACTGGTGAAAAGCGTGATGTGCATCATATTTTTCCGAAATGCCTGCCATGTTCTATATGCAGATATCAGTGGCTGTTTGCAGACAGTGTGGTGGGGAACAGGGCAAAGAAATATATTTTGGGTCATTTGGTGTTGGGAAGAGGGGCTGGGAATGGTGGGGGAGTGAAAGATGGTTGATATCATGTATTTGTTTAGGTGGAAGAAGAGAGTGCGGAGGGCAGCAGTCCACGGACACCGCAGTAGTCCGCGGACCGGACCTTGCACGGGCACCTTATCTGGTGATTGCAGGCAGGCTTCATTAGGGTAGGGGAGTAGAATGTAGATGATATGAGGATGTTTGCATAGGGTAAACATAGGCCATGTACCCAAGAATCTAGGCACTGGCACAACTACTGCAGTATCCTATGGCCATGCAACCAAGAATGTACCCACAACTATTGCAGTAGGTAGTGTTTGGTGGGCAGTTGGAGAAACGTGTTTGGGGTTATTTGGTGACTGCAAGAGGGCTTCTTAGAGTTGGGGAGTGGAGTCTAGATGATATGGCGATATAGCCATTGGTGAAAAATAGGGTTGGCGGTCTACTTTGATACCTGCAGATGGTGTTTAAATTGGGAAGTTAAGGGCAAATTGCTGTGTGTTGGTTGTGGCCAGTGGCTAGATTCTTGGGTGCACGGCTGTATTATGCTGCGGTGGTTGTGGCCAGTCCCTAGACTCTTGGATGCATGGCCGGAGGCGGTAGGCCATGCAGCCAAGAGTCTAGGGACTGGCCACAACCACCACAGCATAATACAGCTATGCACCCAAGAATCTGGCCACTGGCCACAAGTATTGTGATAATATGTGTAGAGAAATGGAATTTGGCCATTGGAAAGAAGCATTACAACAATATGTGTATAGTCATTTAACATACTGTATAGACAGTGTATACTTTTTGGAACAAAGTGACATACCATACCATTGAAGTGGAAATTGTACTTTTCATTGATGTACTATTGCAGGCACAGATTGACTTTGTTGTACATGGTAATGCAGGAGAAATCTTTGCTTTTTTCTCTGTGAAAAAAAACATAGCATAATATGTTGGGTACAGTACTTCACAATGTCGCATTGCACACAATCTCACAAATTAATGTACTTTTTAGTCCCTCCTAATTAGTACATTACAAGTACTATGTTTCAAATAGCATTACTGAGCGTTTTGCACAGTTGCTGTGTTTGGTTGCATAATCATTGGGTTTGTGGAAAAAAGATTCATGTAAGATTTTTAAAAAAAAGTACATTTATTTGACGTTATGTGTCACACTATGTTTGTTTGAAGTGGGCACTACTTACAGGAACGTTTAAGGTGCACAAATAAGTGCATTTGCTGTTACAAGCACTGTTGCAATAGGAGGAATTGAAATAGTCTATGTGTTTTGCTTTTCGAAAGTGGTGGTGGTATGCCTGTAGTTAGATACCAATTGGCGTATTCTGTTTAATTTTATGCCATTTTTAAGAATATCCTCTGATGCAGTTTGATTCCTGTTGGTGCATTCTAAGTACTTTACTATTGACAACTAATATTGTAGTACTGTGGGTGCAGTTAGATACTAGTTGGTGTATTCTGACTGTTGATAGTTTTACAGTTTTCAAGGGTATGTTTTGAAGCACTTTCATTCCTGATGGTGGATTTTAACTGTTTCACTATTGGAAAATAATATTGCAGTATTATGGGTGCAGTTAGGTACCAGTTAGCGTATTCTAACTTTTGACAGTTTTACAGTTTTGCAAGGTATATTTTGAAGCACTTTCATCCCTGTTGGTGGATTTCAAGTCTTTCACTATTGGAAAGTGATATTGCAGTATTATGGTTGCAGTTACATACCAGTTGGCGTATTCTAACTGATGCTACTTTTATAATCTTGCAGGGTATGTTTTGAAGCACTTTCATTTCTGTTGGGGGATTGCAATTTTTACACTATTGGAAACTAATATTGCAGTATTATGGGTGCAATTAAATACCAATTGGTGTATGCTAACTGTTGATAGTTTTATAGTTTAGAAGGGTATGTTTTGAAGCACTTTCATTCCTGATGGTGGATTCCAACTATTTCACTATTGGAAAGTACCATTGCAGTAGTATGGGTGCAGTTAGACACCAGTTGGAGTATTCTAACGGTTGATAGTTTTACAGGTTGGTGACTAAAGTTTGTAAAACCCTCATAAACAGTACACTTTAAGTACCATGGGTGAAACAATGTTAGTGCGTGTTTTGCACTGTCGTTGTTTCTATGTGCATAATCATTGCGTCATTGGGGAAAAAAACTGTATAGCATTATCAAAAATGTACAACATGCACATCTGTTGGCACATTGAAATTGTTTTCCATTTCACAAACAGCATTGTAGCATGGATGGATGTACATGGATGTACTCACATACCAGTTGGTGTATGCTAGGTTTGTATACTTTTACAGTTCAAAGGGGCATTTTCTTTTAACACTTACATACCTGTTGGTGTCTACAGTGCAGTAGCATATGATAGTTTCACATGTCAGTGAGTAAATTTAGGTTTAAGGTAATGCATTCAAACCAACCACATCCTTTTTTAATTTATGCAGTATAGTGACCTGCACTGGTTGTGGCACCAGTATGGTAGATTATGATTTCCATTCCTGCACAGTCAAATTCTTGCCTTATTCCTGAGACACTGTAAGTGTTGTCAGGATTGTTTGTTGCATTTCTATGAGGGAGGAGCATTTGCAAACACAACTGGTCTGCGCCATTGTAGTAAATGTTTTGAACAATTGGTGGCAATTGGAACAGAAGATTGATTGCTAAATTTGCATAGCAATTTACACCAGTTGTGTTGGAAAGTTTAAATAGACCAGAGGGTCCTGTGTCTGTGTCATTTGCTGGACCTCCACTTGTTTTGTTAGAAGACATATTTCTCTTTGTGCTGTTGGATGTGCACTTGCGTTTGCAATATATAGGTTTGTGGTTGTGCTACTTGATGGAGTTGCAGATGCTTTCCCTTTCTTTGGTGGTACTGTTGGGAGATCTCTTATAAATTCTGTTTGCATTACTTTTTTTTTTTAAATATTTTAAATATGTTTTTATTGTGATCAACGGGTACATCGGCCGTGAGGCTCAAAACAATCGACAAGAATAACAGTGCAATCACAAAGATTACATTTTAGGTTTTTAAAGTGTCTAGTGAGAGGGACAGCTTCCTTCCATGTAAAGTATTAAAGCAAAGGGGTGCAAGGGAGGGCAGAAGAGTCAGAAACAATAGAAAGAGACAGAAAGACAATACCCCCACTCCACCTCCCCGCCACCCCTTTGGGGGGCTGACCGCTAGAGTCTGCTGTTGACCAGTTGGATTCGAGAATGTTCAATGACTGCCAGGGGAGCTTAATTAGCATTGAAAGAAAGTCTAAGCTTTTCTGATGAAGGATGCATGGAATGGGTCCTGTCTGGGCAAAGGCCCCATGGTGGTTGCTTCCATGCAGGTATTAAAGTGTGTGCAGGATGTGAAGTTCTGTGCAGCAGTAGAGCATGTTTTGCGACAGGGGAGCAGGGCAGTGAATTAGATTGGGACCGTATGGGCTTCTCTGTGATACTGCAAAAACGGAAGCCATTGCTGATCTATGTTTTGATTGATTGATTTATTGTTTATTGTTTATTTGTATAGTGCTTATGCACAATGTGCTTCAAAGCGCTTCAAGGAGGGAGGGAGCATGGGAAAATACAGTAATATTCTTACAGGTCCTTGAAACAAATCAGAATGTGAAAAATGACTATCAAATCGTACAAGTGCATGGAACAATAAAGGAGAGGAGAGGGAAGAAAAAAAAGGAGAAACAATACAAGCAGTAACATTACTATGCCTGGTGACAATTGTTGTGGTGCAAGAGTGACAAGAGGAGGGGGAGGAGAGGAGGTAGGGGGAGGGGAGAAGGGAAGAGGAGAGGAACAAAACATTAGACCATCTTAAAAGCGTCAGCGACTTACCAAGATAGTGCTGGGGAGGGAGTGGGAGGAGAAAACAAGGAGGTAGGGGGGAGGACAGACAAGCTTTTATCAGAAGTCAAAGGACTGTGATAAGAGTAAGTGCTAAAATAAAAGAAAGATGAGAGGGGTGAAAGAGGGGAAGGGCGAGAAGCTGAAGGAGGCAGGCAGCTATAATCAATACGCCAGACGGCAATTTGGTTAGTGCCTAGCTTACACAGGACATGGGAGGGAGAGGAGAAGGGGGGAGGATGAGAGGCTGCATAAGACAGGCAACTATAAATTACTATGCCTGACGGCAATTGGGGTAGTTCCGGAGATTTACAGAAGGGCGGGCAAGGTGGAGAAAGGAAGGGAGGCGAGATGAGGGGGGAGGGGGCACACAGACACACTTGGGGGCAGAGGGGGAGCACAGATACACACGGGGCAGAGGGGGCACATAGACACACTTGAGGGGTAGAGGGGGCACACAGGTATAATCAGAGGGCAAAGGGGGCACACAGACAAACAGGGGGGTAGAGGGGGCACACAGACACACTAGAGGGGCAGAGGGGGAGCACAGACACACTCAAGTGGCAGAAGAGGCACACAGAGACAATCGAGGGGAGAGGGGGCACACTGACACACTCAAGGGGCAGAGGGGGCACACAGACACACTCGGGGGCAGAGAGGACACAGAGTCATAATAGGGGGCAGAGGGGTCACACAGACACACTCAGGGTGTCAGAGGAGGGCACACAGACACACTAGGTGGGCAGAGGGGAGCACAGACACAATTGGGGGGCAGAGGGGGCACATAGACACACTTGGTGGGCAGAGGGGGCACACAGACAGGGGGCAGAGGGGGTACACAGACACACTCAAGGGGCAGAGGGGGAGCACAGACACACTCAAGAGGCAGAGGGGGCACACAGACACACTCGGGGCTGAGGGGGCACACAGACATAAACGGGGCAGAGGGGGCACACAGACACACTCGAGGGGCAGAGGGGTTACACAGACACACTTGGGGCAGAGGGGGCACATAGATACACTCGAGGGGCAGAGGGGGAGCACAGACACACTCAAGAGGCAGAGGGTGCACACAGACACACTTGGGGGGCTGAGGGGGCACACAGACACAAACAGGGCAGAGGGGGCACACAGACACACTTGGGGGCAGAGGGGGAGCACAGACACAAATGGAGCAGAGGGGGCACATAGACACACTCGAGGGGTAGAGGGGGAGCACAGACACAATCGGGGGGCAGAGGGGGCACACAGACACACTCGAGGGGCAGAGGGGGCACACAGACACACTCGGGGCAGAGGGGGCACACAGACACACTCGGGGAAGAGGGGGCACCCAGTCACAATCGGGGGCAGAGGGGGCACAGAGACACAATCGGGGGGCAGAGGGGGCACACAGACACACTTGGGGGCACAGGGGGCACACAGTCACAATCGGGGGCAGAGGGGTCACACAGACACACTCAGGGGGGCAGAGGAGGGCACACAGACACTCTAGGGGGGCAGAGGGGAGCACAGCCACATTTGGGGGGCAGAGGGGGCACACAGACACACTTGGTGGGCAGAGGGGCACACATACAAACCTGAGGGGCAGTGGGGGCACACAGGCACAATCAGGGGGCAGAGGGGGCTCACAGACAGGGGGGCAGAGGGGGCAGAGGGGGCACATAGACACACTCAAGGGGCAGAGGGGGAGCACAGACACACTCAAGAGGCAGAGGGGGCACACAGACACACTCGGGGGGCTGAGGGGGCACACAGACACAAATAGGGCAGAGGGGGCACACAGACACACTCAAGGGGCAGAGGGGGTACACAGACACACTCGGGGGAAGAGGGGGCACACAGACACACTATGGGGGCAGAGGGGGAGCACAGACACATTTGGGGGGCAGAGAGGGAGCACAGACACAATCAGGGGGCAGAGGGAGAGCACAGACACATTAGGGGGCAGAGGGGGCACACAGACACATTCGGGGGCAGAGGGGGAGCACAGACACACATACGGGAGTGGCACAGCGGCGTACCATGGTGGACAGGGGTAGGCAGGGGCCAGGAGTGGGCCTTGGAGGGAGGGCCCCATGGCTTACCTTGCCTCAGATGTAATGAGGAGTCCAGACTCCTGATGGAAGTTGGAGAGAAGCAGGAGGCACCAGCTTCTTGCAGTTTAAGTGGAGAATGGGAAGCACAACAAGGATAAAGGCAGGGGCCAGGATTGGGCCTTGAAGGGAGGGCCGGCCAAGCCTGCCGGCTATCCCATAGGCCAGTTAGAACAAGGCCCCAGCCAATCAGGCCCAGCATCAAGACAAAAAGGCCCAGGCACTCCGGTGCATGCGGGGGCCAGCTTCTTGCCGCTTCAAGTGGAGATGTGTGTATGTGTCTCCATTAGGAAGGCGGTCAGGCTTTCCATGTCATACATTTCTTTAGCTATCCGCAGCCATTCCGATCTCGTGGGGAGGGAAGAAGCTTTCCACTTCGTGACAGAAACACGAGCTGCTAATACATTTCTCAGCATGTGCAGGAGAAGCAGATATCTGTCTTCAACTTGCTCGATTCCAAAGAGAACTAGGAGAGGAGATAAGTCTCTATGAATACCCTCAATCTTGTAGATACACCCCAGAATCGCTTTCCAGAACAACTTATCTGGGGACAGCCCCACCATTGGTGCCAATATGTACATACTGTCCAGCAGAAGGGGGATATGCCCTCATACAATGAGGAGTTAGGTGCCATTGTGTGATAACTCTACAATTGTGCATCTTATATTGCCTTGCTATAGAGGATTTCCACACCGCCCTGTATATAGCATCCCAGCTCGCTTGATTATTATCCCAACGCAACACCCAGTCCCAATTCACTTTCATTTTTGGAGGGGGGAGATGTCCTCTGTCAATGAGGGCTCTATACATGCATGTTATGAGTCCCTTGGTACCTGATTGTGTATTTAGAATATTTTCAAATGGGGTGAGGGGGCGCTGCAGCTGGCCTTTCCATTTGCGGTTTGGGAGGACCCCTTTTAGCTGTAGGTATGGTAAGGGTTTTATGCTTAGGCCTTGTTGCGCATTTTCAAGTTCATCTTAGGTCAAGAAAGAGCCATCTCACCACATTTGTCCTGCCCTAACCAAGCCCTGCTCATACTGAGGCTGGAATTGGAGGGGTTCTGAAATGGAGTCTCTAATTGGGGGGCCCAGATGCAGCTGAGCGGTGATGGCCATGTTGTGACTCCACCCATGCCCGGGTTCCCTTTCTTCCATATTGCCCAAAGCGCCATCTGCACCGGATGTTCCCTTGCCTTGTGCGGGATGGCGTCCCGGGGGGTCAATAGCCACTCACCCATTGTTACTGGGACGAAGAGACCGTTCTCTAGAGTTACCCACTGTTTGTCTTTAGATTCCCTAATGTGGTTCACCAAGACATGCAGCTGGACAGTCACGTAGTACTCATGGATGTCTGGATATGCAAGGCCCACCTTCTCTTTTGTAAGGACAAGAGTTTTATATGCAATACGTGGCTTCCCATTATCCCAAAGGAATGCTAGCAGAGCTTTTTTAGCTGTGTTCAAAAAGGTGCTAGGAAGTGTGATCTGGAGGGTTAGGAAGAGGAAGAGAAGTTGTGTTAGGATATTTATCTTAATCGCTGTTAGTTTGCCAGCCCGGGAGATATTGAGCTTACTCCATCTACCCAGATTCTGTTGAATCACTGACCAGAGTGGTATATAATTGGCCTGGTACAGATCTTGGAGGTGTCTTGTGATTGTGATCCCTAAATACGTTATGCTTGTGTGCGAGACCTGAAAGCCCCATGTCTGTGGGGGTGTCACAGGCATTGTGTCTGGGTCTTTAAGGGGCAGGATCGTTGTTTTGCTTCATTTTATGCAGAACCCAGATTGTGCTCTATATTCTTCTATTTCCTGCAAGAGGGCTGGGATTGATTGCTCAGGGTGAGTGAAGTAGGCAAGCATGCCATCTGAAAACAGCACGGTTTGTACTCAATGCCATACCGGTAGAGCCCTTTGATCCTGTCACTCCGCCTGATGTTTTGGGCTAGCAGCTCCATGACCAAGACGTAGACAAGCGAAGAAAGCGGACACCCATGTATGGTCCCCCTTGTCAATTTAAACTGTTTTTATGCAACCCCATTTACTACGGCCCTGGCCTGGGTGTTCTGGTATAAAGCTTGGGCTTCTCTGCTCCAGTCCGGGCTCAGACCTGCTTTGTGTAGAACGTCCGACATGAATCTCCACTCCACCCGGTCGAAAGCCTTTTCAGCGTCGGCCGAGATCAATGTGGGCTCTGTTTCTGACACCGGGATGGAGGCTATGAGGTCCAGTGTTTTGCGGACATTGTCTGTGCCGTGCCTTTCCAAAACATATCCTGCCTGGTCACTGTGGATCAGTAGGAGAAGAACTCCACCTAACCTTTTGGCTAAAATGCTTGTATAGATTTTAGCGTTGACATTTAATAGTGAAATAGGCCTGTAGGAGCCACAGTCCATTCTATCTTTCCCTTCTTTGGGTATTACTATGATTCTTGCTCTGTAAAGGAAGGTGGGGCCGAGCCAGACATCAGAATACTGTAAAAGTGGAGAATGAGGAATGGAGTCTCTTGTAGTAGACAGGGGTGAACCCATCTGAGCCTGGTGCCAAGCCTGCTTTCTGGTTAGAAATGGCATGATCAAGTTCTTCTGTAGTTACTGGGCCGCCGAGCTGATCTCGGTCTGAACCTGACAATGGTGGGAACACCACCTTGGACATGTATTCTTCGCTACTCTCTGGGGACGGTGATATTTCTGAGGTATAAAGTTGCTTGTAGAATTGAGAGAATCGGGCCGTAATTTCTGTTGGTTCCATCAGCACCGAGTTGGAGGAGGACCTAATCTTTAAGACCCCTCTATCCGCTCTCTCCCTCCTGAGCCTGGCTGCTAGAAGTGTGTGTGCCTTATCCCCCTCCTCAAAATATTTTTGCTTGACGATTCTCAAGCTGGTCAGAGCATTACCTTCCCATTTTTCTTTTAGCTCCTGCCTAAGGGCCCTAATAGCTGCTCTAGTCTCTGTCGAGTCCCCTTCCTCTCTAGCAAGGGCTTGTTCTTTTTCTAATATTGCTTGCTTAACCTTGGTTTCTCTTAGGAGTTTTTGTCTTTTGACCGAGGAGCCTTCAGCTATGATTAGGCCTCTTATTGTGGCTTTTGCGGCCTCACAAACGGTCGGGAGTTTGTTTCTTATGAAGAACTCACATATTTCTTTGTCTAAAGTCTCTCGGAAGAGCCCATCTTTGAACAACGTATCATTGCACGTCCACCCTTTATCTACTAGGTCAAGGTTGACTGTGACCATATCATGGTCGGACCATCCCACCACCTCAATGGCTGCTCCTGTAATCAGGTGTTCCAGACGTCCTTCTGTGAGTATATAATCTATATGTGTGTACGTTTGGTGAGGGGGTGAATAAAATGTGTAGGCTTTACTCAATGGGTGTACTGCCCTCCATGCATCAATGAGATGGTGTGCTGACATAAGGTCTTGGAAACTCCTATTAACTGGGGGGGATAGGGCACCTAAGCAGTAAGATCGCCAGTCTAGTGTTGGGTTCGTGATCTGGTTAAAGTCTCCTCCACATACAAGAGAGCCATCTCTCTCCTCATCTAATATTGCCAGGTGGTCTCTGCAGAAAGATATCTGCTAAGTGTTTGGGGCATAGGCTGAGCACAGTGTGACCGTTGTAGGACTAATAGAGACATGAACAATGAGAAACGCATCCCCTAGATCTCTGCGTATGCGTGTTATCTGGAGTCCCAAGGAGGAAGAATACCATATACCTACCCCTCCTTTCTTTTGGGGCCCGAGGCCCATATTGAGCCCCCCACGTTCCCCCCTTTCAGATCAAATCCCCCATTTGCTTAAACTTTGTTTCCTGGACAAAAAGAATGTCAAGATTGGCTTGTTTGAAAGTTTGCCTCAAAATAGATCTTTTCTGTGGCGAGTTTAACCCCTTCACATTGAGGGACACTATTCTGATCGCATCAACCCCCATCGTCACTCTTTTCCAAGCTTGCCGCCTGTTGCCAGGCATGTTGCATTGTTGTTCGGTCTCTCAGTTTCTTTGATTCACCTAGTGCATCCTCAGTGATCAGCATGATTTTGTCAGGCCCTAACTTTCCCTCCCCGAAGAAAGACTGAAAGGTAGTAAAAGAACGAAAAAGGAGGAAGAAGGTGAGTACATTCTCCCCATAACTGCGGAGACGCCCCGGTGTTAACATAGGGCCACATAACGAGTGTCACCCCTGGAACCCACCGGACATCCACCAATTTTTGCCAACAAGTCTTAAGCGAAAGCTCAGTGTCAACTATCTGTCGTACCCAACCCGGCAATACTTTTTAAAATTCTTCTTGACATGTGTCTTCTTTCCTTTCCTTACCCGTCATGGAGTGGTCACTCTCTGAAACTTTTTTCCACCTTTGGACTTGCTTATTTGCCACCAAGGGCCCGTGGGTTTTCGTGTCGGGGTTTGACGACGATGGCATTTCCTCACCTTCAACTGCATCTGTCCCCGCCTGCAGGCTTTTGAGCACCCCATTGGCTTCTTCTCCTGAGGTGACGCAATATTCTTTGTCCTCATGTGTGAAGACCAGAGCGAACGGATAATTCCATCTATATCTCGTGCCTTTTCTCGCAGCCATAGAGTGAGCGGCCGGCATGCTCTTCTCTGGGCTAAGGTAGTGGCCGAGAGATCTTGGCAAATTCTGACCTTGGAGTCTTTGAAGTTTATTGAGTCTAGCTCCCTTGCCCTCTGAAGAATGTCCACTTTATGTTTATAATGGTGACATCTTGCCAACACTGATCTTGGACCGCCAGGGGGACTGCCAGCTCAGTGGACCCTCTCGAATTCCAATTGTGGCATGACCGGTGGGGGAAGTATGGAGGCTATAAGCTCTTTGACTCTTCTTTCTAGTGATACATGCGTCTCATTGGGGGATTCTTTAAGGCATTGTATCCTTATGTTCGCTCTTCTCTCTCGGTTCTCTAAATCGTCAACTTTCACTTCCAGGTCCCGGTTTTTCTGTTTGAGTTCTTGGAATCAGCCTTCTGTTCTCATCTATATTATGTCTACCGACTGCTGGTAGTTCTCCAGCACGTCCACCTTATCCTCTATGTTATGGATCTTATCTTGGAGCACATTAACCATTGTGGACATGCTGGTTCTGAATGCCCGAATTTCTCCCAGCAAGAGGCGGATGTCTGCCTTGGTTGACAGTTCTTGATCTCCTGCTGGGATTAAGGAGTCCTCTTGTGATATGGGGGTAATCATGTTTACAGTATCCCGGCAGTATTTCTGCAGCTTTTGGACTGTCGAGGGGGCAGCGCTGGTTTGCATGTGGGTTGTGCTCCTGGTGTTGATGCTGGAATGTGATGTTTACGTTGCTTATGTGCTAAGGGCGAGCCCCTGACTGCCACCCCCTGTGCGATCCCACACAATCCTTCTTGAGAAGAGTCGTCAATGCCTCAGCAGGGCCTTTGCTATGTGGCTCCCAGTGTGATCACTGGCCCTTGCACGCAGCGTCGCCCAATCTTGTAGCTGGCCAACCCGGTACGGCTTCTTTTCCGACTTACTTGCCCAGTGTTGGGGGGGTAGTTTGGTAGGCCTCCTTCCTGCGTGCCGTAGTGACCACAGATCCTGGGGTGCAGCGTGCGTTCCAACAATAGGGCGTGCGCCTCACTTGTTGGGCTCTGGGTGTTTTCGGTGTTGGGTGATGTTGTGCCTTCTGCACCTCAGTTGGCTCGGGTTGCGAACCTTTGGTTTTGGCCTGAAAAGGGTGGTGGATTGTTTAACTCCGGAGCAAGAGTCTCGGATATGTCCCCTTCTTTCCGGGGTTGGAAGGGTAGTGTCGGCCTTCAGCAGATCTGACTAAAGAGCGAACCTAACCATTCTAATTCTCTTTTGCTGTGTCACCCGGCTATGACCATAACGTAGCTGGCCCCCTTCTGTAGTGTCAGAAACCGCTCTTAGTCTCAACCCTCCGGGCGAGGGATATAAGGGAGAGCAGCCACCTGGTTGGTGGGGCTTACTTCTGAGTGCCGAAGTGACTTCAACCAGGGGTAGAATGCGGCAGCAAGGTAGTTCCCTTAGTATTCCCATGGGTTGCTGTTGGCATTAACGGGCTAGGAGCCCCAGCTGGTCTGCCAGCTCTCCTTACCTGGCATCTTTGCTCGAGAGGCAACCCTCTGAGAACACCGGGACCGGCCGGCAGCTAACCAGGCTCTCGGGGCCTCCCACCACGCTGCCGGTCAAGTCTTGGGGCCCATCAGGTCCAGGCGCGTAGCGGGCATATTCGTGGAGGCCTCCTTTGCTGAGACACTGAGGCTGGGTCAGGGCAGCTGCACCACCGGTCCGCACTGCTTGTCTGTCCCGATGTGCGTGAGTGTAGTTCAGCTCCCACTGTGCTAACGACCTTGATCTTTAATCCAATCGGGGGCGAGCCAAGTCGGGGGAGCCCTGAGCCGAGTGAGCGCTCTTCTCTTACTCCACCTTACGTGGCGTGTCCACATGGCTCTCTGGGGGTCAGAGGAGGGACATCAGAATGGCACAACCCCCTCCTGGCTGGCGCCTCAGTGACCGCTGTTGCAGATGCCCCCCCTGGGTATCTGCCTGCGCAGGGGCTGTTTCAAGCTGCGGTTGGCCTGACAAGATCGAGTTCAGGAATACACTGTTCGTGCAATCGGGAGCTGCCGCAGCCCCGGGGGAGGGAGCTCAGCTGCTGGCTCGACAAGGGTTGCTCATCAGGGTTAGCTGCTCTGACCAAAAGATGTAGCTAGTTTCTTGCCACCACCTGTGGCCTGACAGGGGCTGCGCTCGACTTTCCCCTGGGCCCTCTCCCGTGGTGCAGGACGCCCCAATGCGTCTCAGCCTGGACACTGCACTCTCTTGCTGTAGGCCTTTACGCCGGAGGAGCAGGAGCAACTTCGCCAAAAACTTTTACTGGTTAGATCAGCCCGGTTTCAGCAGGAACTTGGGCTGGTGGTTGCGGGCCCCTTCAGCTACCCGGGTGACGAATTTCAGCAGTTTGCAGGCTTGGCATGCATCAGAAAATTGCCATTAATCTGAGTTTCACAGGGAGCTGGGCTCTCAGGCTTCCATGTTGCCTGCGCCCCCTGCATCATTACTTTTTTTTAACAAGTTTCCCTTTTTGAGTAACGGGGTACATATCGAGATGGGGTGCGTAGAGTCCACGTGGTCTGTTGTACTCCACGATGCAAGGAATGTCAGCCTTGACTTTGTTTGTATGAAAATGTACTAGACAAAGTCCTCTGAGTGTACGTAGAAGTGACAGTGCTATGTAACTCATACCTTTTTTAAAGACTGTGCTGCCAATGTCAATCAATGCCTGATCCAGGGTTAGACCTTTCAATTTGTGAATAGTGACTGCATATGCAAGAGACAGAGGGACTTGTTCTCTGTGTACATACATGTCTTTGAAAAGAAGAAATTGTGCTGTTGAGCGTCCTATCCTTTTAACCTCTGAAAGTTTGTCAAAATGGATGCAGACCTACTGAATGTTGTTGTCATGTGGATACGTCTGGAAGCCAACAACTGTTCCCAGTGCTCCAATAACTAAACCTTGCTCCACGTCAAGGTTACGTTTCAGAATTACTCTACAGTTCAAACACAATGTTAACATTTTCTCCAAACCAGCTGTGTTGGAGATACAGATTTCTAAGCTATTCAGTCGTGCTGTTGCTTGTTGACACATAAGAAGTGTCATGGGGTGCACTTCCAGTTTGTCTGTGGAGTTAATATGCACTATTGGTTGCATTAATATTTTTAACATTGTATCATTGAATTGTGTACAGCTTGCCATGATTGGCATTGAGGACATATAATTCACATTTGCTTGTGCTAATTGTTCCATGACATCAGGAGCAGATGTATCATTCGCATATAGCCCATGGATGAATCTACTATTTAAGACAGATTGTGCATCTTTAGAAAGAAGACCAATCTGAATGCTTTTTAAAATGATAGCATGAGTGAGGTCTGCAGACTGATGCATGTTTTGAGTTAGTTCTCTGTATTGAAAATGTTGCTAGAGATTTACATTTCCTATGCTGCCAAGTGTGTTATGGCACTGTTTCTGTCCTAAGGTTTTGGTAATAGGTTCATCTTTCACTGGTGTTAATTGTAGGACATCTTCGAAAACAATAAAGTGTATTCCTCCAAATGGTTCTTCGCAGTGCATTTTAAGGACCTTTTGCAATCTGAGGTGAATGAAAGCCAACATTATGTTGGAGACCATGCCCACCTCATCTATGAGGAGCATTTTCGTTTGTTTAAGAACTCTGCGTAGCTCCATAGCAGCTTCTGTTGAAAGTTTGTATTACTCTAATTTGTTTTGGTGTTCTACTGGAAGGAGCAGTAGTCGGTGTAACGTAACACCTCCTATGTTGTAGGCAGCTAAACCTCTGGGGGCTGATACAATGGCTGAAAGTTTGTTGTTTATTACATTTTGGAGGAATTTGCTGATGAATTTGCTGATGAATTTTATTAAGAATGTTTTGCCTAAACCAGCTTCACCACTTACGTAGAGGAGTACAGGTTTATAATTTTGACAGCTACATGTTCAATTTCTTTAGTTACTTCTAGCAAAATGCTACGTTGCTCATCATTGAGTTGTGGTTTCAGCAGAGCAAAGTTTTTTTCTGATTCCTCATATTGACACATGGGCCCTCATTACAACACCGGCACTAAACCATGGCGCTATTAGCACCATGGTTGGTGCCGGTGTTGTAACGGGTCCGCCGTGGTTCAATGGGGAATTACCACCCCATTCCAATGTTGGCGGGGTGGTAATTCCCCATTGAACCATGGCCCTTCCCCATTCCCATTTTCGCCCCATAGGGCTCTATGGGAATGGGGAAGGCGCTAAGTACGGTACTGCAAATTACTCTACTTAGCACCAAGGTCCCTTTGCGGGTCCCTACTTTAACGGCTCGTCTAGACCAGCTGTTCAGGTCGGGTCCCGCAAAGGGACCTCGTAGTAAGACGCTAAGTGTTTAACAGCACCGCAGCCTTTTATGGCGCCGTTAAACACTTAGCGACAGGGTCGTAATGAGGCCCATGGTGCTTTCTAATTCAGTCATGGCTAATTCTGCTTCATTTACTATGAGTAGCTCTCCAAGTGGTTCTTGGCTTGGTGTAACAGAAGGTTGACTGCCCTCAAGAGTGTCTTCATTTAGTTGTGCTTGAACTTCTTCCTCTTGTTGGCGTTTATTGTCCAACATGTTTTTACTCCTTGAAATAGATATTTGTTATACAGCTTTTATTTGCATTGAAAGCATCTTCAAAGGAGTCATGGGTGCATAATGAATCTTCATCTTTTCTCGATGGTTTAAAAAGTTGGAGTACGGACATGTAGTAAAGTTCTCTATGTTGAGGAGTTTTAGATGATAGCTTTATATGATTAATTAGAGTTTGCACGGATGCCATCAGGTTTCTTTTGGGATTTATCCCAGTTATAGAAGCGCATCCATGGACTTCGGTGTAAATGTTCCTCTTTAAGGACCAGATATTATGGTACATTAAAAATGATGTATGGCTGTTTTTTGGACTGAAAAGCGACTTTGCCTTATTAGTTTATTGGATCTACCTGATTGCAGATTAAGTGGAACAGTGCAAATTGAGGAAAACACTTTTTTGGAACGGATACAACCAAATTATTTGATAAACCCAGTGAAAGCAGTACAATAAACATTTGTTCTTGGGACTTACCTCATCTTCAGACAAGAGCACTGTATGAGTCAGAAATAGGCGTTGAAACACGTGTCGGCTGTTGTTTTGAAAATAAATAAATTCGGCTACCTAAACCTTGAAAGCAAAAATTGTGTTCCTTGGACAATGCATACACATCTAAGCAATGTGCTTTGTGCATATCAAACTCAGATTTATAGACTAGTTGTAATATTTGTATACAGAGCGCGAGGTGCTATCTCATAACATTATTCTTTGTGTTTATATGATTAATTAGGCTGGGTTTGGTAAGTTTAACGAGGCTGCCTTCACAGGTTTTGACTATGAATTTACCTTTTTTTTCATCTGGTTTAATATTATTCTTGTACGAGAAATTTTGGGCTATGTTTTATAGGCACATGTTTTCCAAAGCACTACTTCTGTTTGGGCAGTATATGTCTAATAAATTGTTTTTCAAAATGTCCTGGCTGTTGGGATCGTTTTTGGCTATTGTTTCTATGTCTTGGTATGATTTCAGCACACTTTTTCTGGATACAGCGGGATCAAGGCTTAGCCAGACTATGGGCCTCATTACACGGTAAGCGGTTAGCACCTTGGTCCATGCCGGTAAAATACCGGCACCGCGTTGGTGGAAAGGGGAATTACCACCCTATTCCAAGGTTGACGGGGCAGTAATTCCCCCTTCCCCCATTGCCCTTCCCCATTCTCATTTTTGCCCCATAGGGCTCTATGGGAACGGGGAAGGCGCTAATTTCGGTGCCGCAAATTGCGGTACCGTAATTATCACCCTGGTCCCTTTGCGGGTTGGTTTTTAACGCCTGCTAAACAGCAGGCGTTAAAGTACCTACCCGCGAAGGGACCTCGTAGTAAGGTGGTAAGGGTTTACCGGTACTGGTGCCCTTAGCGGTACCGGTAAACCCTTACCGCCGTCGGTGTAATGAGGCCCATATGTTTTCAGATTTGCCATATAAGGCAGTGCCTGTTAAAAGGTCTGCAGCTTCGTAGCATCCACATTCTCTATGGGAGAGCATTTTTATGCCAAAGCTGTACAATTTTTGTGACAGTCTTTTGTCTGATGATATACCATCCCAGAAGTCTTTTAGCTCTGTTTTCTCAGCTTTGCTTAGATAGGCTGTGACATATCCTGCAACAACAGTGGAATTGTCTGCAATGTACTGTATATCTATATTTTCATTCCACAAGAGGGCAATGATTGCATTGTAATCATTGATGTACTTTGAAGCTTTTTTTCTTTTAATGAAGTATGTGTTGTTAGACGATTTGCTTTTTACACTGTGTCTAGCAGAAGACATGTAGCTGTTTACTTGTCCTTTTGCTGAAACTGGTCTAGGGAGACCAAAGCGGAATTTGGTGTAGTATTTGCCTTTGTTTTTATATCTGCGTTGACAATATTTGCCACATTTATGTCTTTGAAAGCATAACATTTGTGTATGTAGCTCACTATGAGTGCTTTTTGAAGGGATGTCGCAGGTTACATATTTGTGAATGAACTGCAAAACAGTGGCATCACTGTCCTGACCAAGTTTAGGGGCATATTCTATCCACAAAAGCATGTGAATGCATGGTGCTCGCCTGGATTGATATTCTTTTCTGCAAAAGAAGTGTTGCACTTCTCCAAGGGGAGGAATTGTTTTATTACAGTTGAAATGCAGCATGGCAATAAAGCATTGGTGAAAGTATCTTGATACATTTACAGGGACACTCCTTCACCATCCTTTCCCCTCACTCTCTGGCCGGCCTCACTTGGCCCTCCTCCTATCTCCACCTGCGAGGCTAAGAACCGCAGGGTCATCTTTGACTGCACCCTTTCCTTCACCGCCCACATCCCTGAGGTCTCTAAAAAGTCAGATTTCCTACTGCACCTCCTCAGAGGTACTCTGCCTTTCCTCTCCTTCCCCCAGAAGCTCATGGTATACCAAACTCTGGTTCTCTCTAGCTTGGACTATTGTAACAGCCTCTTTCTAAATCTACCTGCCTCTACTCTCTGCCCTCTGCAACTAATCCAGAACAGGACTGCGAGACTTGTCCTTGGCCTCAAGCACTGGGATCGTATCTCTCCAGCTCTGAAATCTCTCCATTGGCTCCCAGTGGATGTAAGGATTAAATTCAAAACCCCCTGCATTGTCCACAAGGCCTTCTGGGGCCTGGGTCCAAAATACCTTCAGCTATCCCTCGCAAATACCTCCCCTCTCGAGTTCTTCGCTCCTCTACCTCCAACTCCCTCAGGGTCAGTCGTTTTTCAAAGAAACGAGCTGGGGGTAGATCTCTGTCTTCGGCTGGGACCTCCCTCTGGAACAGCCTCCCTGCCACTCTAAAACTTGAGGAGAACCATCTCCGGTTCCGGAACCACCTCAACACCTTCCTCTTTTCTTCTGCCTTCTGTTACGCTCACCTGGTATCCACAGGGACGCCACCCAGCTGGGTTACTCATTGGTATGCTTCTCAGCTTTGCCCTGATGTGGTCTGCGGGGAAGGTTCTGCCTTGTGGTAGAATTAGGCGTGCTCTCTCTCCTGCCTTCTTTGCAGGGGCGCGTTGTCTTTCATGGGCGAGTGCGGTCCAGTTACTTCACTGACGCCGGCCCGTTTGATATTGTTCAGGTAGGTCTTATTGCTGTTCTTTAGTTTTGTTGCTATCCTGCATGCCTTTCTTTGTTTAAAATGTCTCTTTTTCTCCCTTAGGTATGCGGAGCTTCAGCGCGGCGAACTGGCTTGGTTGAGCCACGCTGGTTAATGATGGCACATTAAGAGCGCTATGATGCGGTAAGTAAGTGCTATGCACAGCGCTGCAAAGTCTTGCCTTTGCTAACCTGTGTTTTCCTTCCTTGTAGGTCGCAGTGTTCTTCAGCGCGAGTGGAATGTCCGGAGTGGTGCCAGCCAATAGGCGACCAGCTAGGTAAGCCTTTTGAGCAGTTCGTAATTTGTAAATGTCTCTACAGCTTTCTTTAATGTTGCCTCTATCTTCCTCTTTCAGGTCGTTCTGTCCGGGAGGCGTGCAGATTCGAGGAAGCTGTTCTCAGTAGCTACTAGTGTTTAAAGATGAAGACTGCAGGTAAGATGCTGCTGCTAATGATGTTCCTTTTGTCTCCTTGCAGGTTCTGCTTCTCCGAGGTATGAGGGAATAGCTGGACACAGTGAGCGTCACGTTGCAAGCTTCAAAGTAACACGAAGCATGTTCTGCAGTAAGGGTGTGGTTTATATAGCCCAGGTAAAGTAGTACCAGGGAAAGTAGTTCCAGGCCTGCCACACTCAAAACACTAGACCGCATAGCTTGGTTCTTAGGAACCAAGCTATGCGGATGCCTCCATGTTGGCAGACAATACAATAAAGTAGTTCCCAAGCATATTGTTGTTCATGGTGTATGAGCCTGGTGCCATAGGCACCAGGACTGGTCCCATGAGGGCTTTTGAAGAGGATGCCAGGCTCTAGAGGCCGGAGTCCTGGCTCCAACTGGCCAATGGGTTTGCCAGAGTGTGTTTTGGGTGAAGGTCGTGACAGCACTCCCCCCTAAGGCCCCTCCCATGATGTTCCTTCTGTCTGGCCCAGGTTTGGTTGGGAAGTTCCAATGGAATTTCCTGATTAGACGTGGTGCGTGGATATTCTCACTGGGCTCCCAGGATCTATCTTGTGGTCCAAATCCTTTCCAATTGATGAGATAATATAGCTTGGTCCTGGAGTATTTAGATTCCAAGATATCTTTGACCTCGAATTCTGGTTCTCCGTCAACAAGTATTGGTGGTGTCCCAATCCGTGTGCCGGGTTGCATTGGTTTCAGGAGGGACACATGGAATACCAGGTGGATGTGTAGATTAGGTGGTAAATCCAGTTACACGGCTGCTGGATTAATAATTGCCTTAATGGTATAGGGTCCTAAGAATCTGGAATGAAAGGTCCGGGTTCCCTTGATGGGTACGAATTTAGCGACTAACCAAACTTTGTCTCCTACTTGATAATCAGGGGCCTTTTCCGGTGTTGGTCGGCGAATCTCTTCTGTTTTTCTTTGGCATGAATAAGGTGTTCCTTTGCCCTTTTGAAAGCCTGAGTAATGGTTGTGTGTAGAGTCTTTACCACTGGCATTTCCAAGCTGGCTGGAAGGTCTAGTTCAGAGGTACGTGGATGTCTGCCATGAAGGGTATAGAAGGGCGTTTGTCCCGTGCTTGAATGCAAAGAATTGTTATATGCATATTCGGCTATCCATAGTAGGTCTTTCCAATTCCTTTGTTCGTGGTGCAGCATGCACTGTAAATATTGCTCGAGTGTCTGATTGGTTCTCTTGGTTTGGCTGTCCGTTTGGGGATGGTGACTTGTAGATAACCGAACGTTGATCTGCGCCATTGCACTGCATTTTTTCTAGAAGTTTGAAACAAACTGGCTGCCTCGATCAGAGACCAGAACCGAAGGGAAACCATATACCTTAACCACGCCCTCCAGGAACACTTTTGCTAAAGTGGCTGCATCTCGGAGGCCTTTGAGAGGAATAAAATGGGGCATCTTCGAGAATAAGTCCACAACTACAAGGATGGTGTTGAACCCTTGGCTTGGAGGTAGATCAGTGATGAAGTCAAGGGAAAGAGTGTGCCATGGAACTGGAGGAATGTCCAATGATTGTAGGAGACCAGATGGTTTTTGTTTCTGTGATTTATTTTGTGCGCAGACACCACAGGACTGAATATACTGAATGATGTCCTTATGCCAGGTAGGCCACCAAAAGTTCTCTTTTACCTTAGTTAGGGTTTTGGCGATCCCAGGATGCCCTTCGATCAGTGAATCATGATAGTTTGAAATAATATGCTGTTGTAATTCCTTCTTGGGTACATATAGGCGATCCCTAAAAAAGGGTAGGTGGTCCTTGATGGTATATTGTTCTCCTTGAGTTTGCCATGTGAGGTAGGCATCAGGATTCATTGTCCATTGGATTTCTTTTCGTAGTTCTGCTTGTGTTAAGGCTGTCGTGATACCCAAGAGTTTGTCTTCAGGTATAATAGGTACTGGGTCTGGAGTTGTATATACTATTTCATCTATGCCCATGCGAGATAAGGCCTCCGTCTTTCCGTTTCTGACTCCTGGTAGAAATGTGATTACATAATCATATTCGGCGAAGAAAACCCACCGTAATTGGCGCGAGTACTGGGCCTTGGCTGTTTTGAGATATTGCAGGGTTTGGTGGTCTGTGATGACTGTAATGGTGTGTCTTGCCGCCAGAAGGTAGTGCCTCCAGGCTTTAAAGATGGATTTGATAGCCAGGAGTTCCTTGTCCATGATGGCATAATTAATCTCTGGAGGTGAGAACCTTTTCGACCAGAAGGCCACAGGATTTAGCTGGCCAGTTTCCGGGTCTCTCTGTGAAAGGACAGCCCCCATTGCGAGACTGGACGCATCAGTTTCAACGGCATAAGGGAGGTCTGGACGGGGATGTTGCAGGATTGTAGTGGAGGTAACCTTTGTTTAAATTCCTGAAAGGCTTCTTCTGCTTCTTCGGTCCAAGCAAACTTTTTATTGGTTTTTCGTAATATTACTGTGATTGGGTGCACTACCTGAGAGAAGTCTGGGTTGAACCAGCGGTAGAAGTTCGCAAAGCCCAGTTTGTACCCCTTTCTTAGACGTCGGTGAAGGCCATTTCAGAATGGCATCTACCTTGTGCACGTCCATTCTGTTGTCTCTTGGAGTAAGGATAAAACCAAGAAATTCTACTTCGGTGACGTGAAAAAAAGCATTTTTCAAGCTTTGCAAACAAGCGATGTTGACTGGTGAGGACTGAAGAAACGTGCCTGACATGATCTGGTTCCGAGGCTGAGTATACTAAGATGTTGTCTATGTACACTAAGGTGCACACATCAATTAACTCCCTTAAGACGTCATTCATGAAATATTGGAATGCCGCAGGAGTGTTGCATAACCCGAAGGGCATGACTTGATATTCAAACAAGCCTGTACTTAGTACGGAAGGCGGTTTTCCATTCATCTCCTTTTCTGACTCGGGCCAGGTGGTACGCTCCTCGATGGTCCAATTTGGTATAAATCTGGGCATCTTTAACTTGGTGTAGCATCTCAGGGATAAGTGGCAAGGGGTAGCGGTTCTTCATGGTGACCTGGTTCAATGCACGGTAGTCAATACAGGTTCTCAAGTCTTCTTCCTTTTTCGGTTCGAAGAACAAAGGACTGGCTGCAGGGGACTTCGAAGGACGGATAAATCCATTTGCAAGGTACTGGTCTAAATAGGATTTCAAATGAAGGTTTTCTGGTTCTGTGAAAGCATAGATCCTGCCGCAAGGGATTTGTGCACCAGGAACAAGGTCGATCTGACAGTCATAGGGCCTGTGCTGTGGCAATGTATTGGCTTGGTCCTTTCGGAAAACATCCTGGAAATCATGGTATTCACTTGGCAAGGTATTAGTTGCTCCCAGGGTTGATACTGTCGCTCCAGGAGTCATGGGGATACAGACGTCGGGTTTCTCCTCTTGGTAATAGCAGGCAGGGGAGCAGTCACCGGGAAAGGTTCATTTTCGTGCCCGCCAGCCTATCAAAGGGTTGTGCACAACCAACCATGGCATCCCTAGTATTAGCCTGAATTGAGGTGCCTTGATGAGATCGAACGAAATAGACTCCCGATGTCCGTCCTGACACAGCAAGGTTACCCTGGCTGTGCACTGGGTTACTGGTCCGGAAGCGAATTCTGTCCCATCCACGGTGGTTACCTTGTCCATAGTTGGCTTAGAACACAAAGGAAGCCCCATCTCTGCTGCCAGTTCTTGATCTATATAATTTCCAACTGCTCCGCTATCGATGTATGCTTCAACGGCATGCATTCTTGACGACTGTTGGCGGTTAATTAAGATCACTGGTATTGCAATGTGCGAGGTCAGCAACTCTTTCTTCTCACTCGACAAACTGACCTCTACGTTTGCCGAGCTTGGTAGTTTCCCGATTCCTTAGCTTCATCCTTCTCTGTGGCCCCGACTATTCTTCTTGGGGGTTTTCCTGGACAGTCCTTCAGGAAATGTCCTGGTTTCCCACAATACAAACAAAGCTGTTGTTGTCTTCTTTTGTCCCGCTCTTGTTTTGTTAATGGAGGCCATATCCCTCCAATCTGCATGGGTTCTACAGCATTTTCAGGTACACAGGGTGTGTTTTTGGGAAGGTCCGGAGTGGTGCCAGCCGAGAGGCGACCAGCCAGGTAAGCCTTTTGAGCAGTTCATAATTTGTAAATGTCTGTACAGCTTTCTTTAATGTTGCCTCTATCTTCCTCTTTCAGGTCGTTCTCTCCGGGAGGTGTGCAGATTCGAGGAAGCTGTTCTCAGTAGCTGCGAGTGTTTAAAGATGAAGACTGCAGGTAAGATGCTGCTGCTAATGATGTTCTTTTTGTCTCCTTGCAGGTTCTGCTTCTCTGAGGTTCGAGGGAATAGCTGGACACGGTGAGCGTCACGTTGCAAGCTACAAAGTAACACGAAGCATGTTCTGCAGTCAGGGTGTGGTTTATATAGCCCAGGTAAAGTAGTACCAGGGAAAGTAGTTCCAGGCCTGCCACACCCAAAACACTAGACATAGCTTGGTTCCTAAGAACCTGCTTTGCTGAACGCCCAAGATCTCAATTATAAAGGAATCTTTTCACCTTTAAAATAATGCTGCTGATGCTATTTCCATCTGTTCTTCCTTAAATCACTGTGATTAATAAGCCTCTGCCATGCCCAGTATCTCATTGTGCCTCAGCAAAACCAGGCATGATTTCTGAATGACAGGCCATGTCAAACCAACTCTGAGAGAAATCAACAAGGAACTTCACTTTTACTCGCACGGGAAACGCGTTCATTTCTTTAGAAATGTATCAAAGTTCAGTAGTTCAAAAGAGACTCCATCTATCTGAGCCGTGTCAGTTTCAATGCATCTGTGCTTCAAATAAACTACTGCCTAGAAGAAAATAACTATGGCTGCAAGGCAATATTGGGAAGCCAGATGGCAAAATCGAATTTGAAAGGAAATGCTAGCAGTTTTCAACACATGTAAAAATGGGCTTTTGCAAAACTAAAGGACAAAAATGCCCATTTAAAAAATAAACTGTTGAATGAGAGCCTGCCATTTCCTAGCACTGTGAAGGGGGTTGTGGCTGGTGAAAATACATACATGGACTATTTTATTCTGCAGGTTTGTTTTAATTCAGGAACAAAAATCAGAAAATAAAGGTTTTAAACCACCTTGGCTGGATTTGCAAGCTGCCAAGAACAGGTTATTCCGGTTGGCAGAGTTAAAGCCTCCTCCTAAGAAGGGAGACACACCATAAACTCTCAGCAGAGACTAACACCCCACTGATAATTACTACATTGGAAAGAATTTAGGCTGGGCTGACCCCACTGACAATGGAATACCCAGGGTCAGGAAGTGTGAAGAAGGGAAGGGGGCAATACACTTTCAATCAAGCTGTAACCCTCCACCTTGCTCTGGAGGAAATGACAGTTGGTGGCAGCTGAAGAAAGGACAAAATGGCCCAGTGACAGACAAAGGACTACCATTTGCTTCCAAAGACTATTTTATAAATAAACTTTAAGGATTTGTTTATCTCTGTAGAAGTAAGTGGAATACATATAGACTATCACATGGGCTACTGGTACCACAGGTTTGCCTTTTCAGGGTCATTGATATGCATTTCCTTGACCACTAGGTAGTGCCCAACATTGAGACAGCACTACACCCGAGGCACAAGCGGACCATTCAACTATAGACCGCGATTCTCTAGCCGAAATGGACGGGAAGAATGCAAAGGTGGCATTATCACCACACACCAGCCGTCCTATGAGTAAGTGCGAATATAGGGATTTATCTACCTAAAAATGCATAGACCACATTAGAGGTCCTCAATTAAAATTCCTTCCCTTTTCTCCTGTTCTCTTCCCCCCTCCTTCCCTCGTACCTGTCTCAACAGCAGTGCAGTTGAAGACGCTCTCGGAGACAGCAGGGCGGTGACTCCCACTCGCCTATACTTAACAGGGTGACATTGCACCAGGAAGCATTCCACGCGCCCAACCACTAAAAGATAGTTGTCACAAGAATATATGTTTGTGTGTGATATAAAATAATACATTTAAGAGAGCAAAAGGGAGAGAGTTGATATAACCTCTCCCTTCTTGTTGTCTTGCAGTTAGGAATGATTCCATAGGCAGAATCATGATGCCAAGCAACAAAATTTGACTCCCACACGTAAAAGAAGCTACGCAAGTAGCAGGTTAGTAGGGTGCAAACTCCTTGTGCTGCTTTGTAAAATAAGTATGGTCACAATCACAATAGGTTTTTAATGTATTGTTCATTTGTTTTTGTTTGTAGGCAGTATATGCTGAACATATGCCTTACTGCTTTTCTGTTTATATATCGGAAAATTGACAGCTTCCTGAAGAAGGGGCCAGACTGCACATCTTACACCAAGATTTTCTCAGTTGTGTTGTATGTCTATCTACTGAAACGCAAGTCAGTGTAGACGTGCTATGACTAAAGTCAAGATCTCATGCTTATCTAAAGTCGCTTTGGTACTAACATCACAGTTGTTAGAATAGATACTACGAGAGGTCTTTCTATTCCATAGTTAACAAGTTGTCATCAGTATATCATTGTGAAATGTATAAAGTTGATGTCATGATTAAGATTCTGAAGTACCCTGAGCCAACGCTGACATATGATTGTTTTTTTGTCTTGTATTTTAGGCAGACCATTGACTTATTTGGCCTAGAGATGGTCTTTTTAACGATTTGGATATGAATTAAAAATTGTGTTTTTTGATACCCACGTGTATATGATCAATGCAGCTAAGAGAAAATAAGAATCACTTCTAGGAATAACCACTCTCCTGATAGTGTGTAGGGAAGTTGGGTAGCTAGTGGTGTTCTTTTGCTCCTCTAAACAGTTCCTTCCTCGCACACCCTTGCCCCTGAAAAAAAGAGGAAAACCTTTTTGCTCAAACTGTTAACCATTTCTGTTTAAAGAAAACAATACTTCTATTTCTTACAACTCATATACATACAACAAACTCTAATGTTACAGGAAGAAATATAGTGTACTTACTACTTTTTGTTTGGGTTTCTTCTTTATAGGTTGGATTTGATTCTGAGAGTTGCATCTCACTGTGTAATGAAGGCTGCTCTGAGGTAATATTGTTAGATGCACAGGTCACTTTTGTGCTCGGTGCATTCCATTATGTTGCGTAACCTATGTAATTGTACTTCTGGTTTCATAAGTACAGAGTTTGTAGACATATTTAATTTTTGAATGTGCTCCATATATATGTTGCACTTCAAACATCTTCTGTTTGTTCACTGCACGATATAACAATGTAAGGTAACCTCTGTGCTTTAGGGCAGTGTGAATGCTGCCCAAAGTCCACAGACAGTCGCGCTGTCCACGGACTCTGTGGCTATCATGTTGGGGTGGGAGTGTTTTAGTATGATGTAAGGGACAATGACATTTGTGATGTCATCTTTGATGTCCTGGGTGTTAGTCTTAGCAGTGCACCGTGGTGGCGAGAGTTATGGTTGCTTAGCTTACCATAACTGGCAAATTTTGGGGGGTTTTCCCATTTTACTTTTAACCATAATATCCCTTTAACAAAGTATTTCCACTGAATTTGATAGGTTTTTATTAGTGCAACTTAACCATAACATCCCTTTAACAAAGTTTTTTCACTGAATAAATATATATATATATGAAAAACAAGATTAGACTGCGAGGCAGTCCAGAATGCAGCTGAAGTATAAAAAGCACTAAAATAGGAACTCATTCTCTTCGTTGGGTGCCACAAAAATAGTCCTTTATTGATTTATTTCCATGAACATGAGGGCAGCAGAAAAGAAAACAAATAAGGCGTTTCATCCTGAATGGGCTTCGTCAGGTTATATATGCAAACTGGGCCCAAACTTGGCCCAGAATACCACAATAAAAACACCAATAAAACACAAAAACCG
Organism: Ambystoma mexicanum; assembly: GCF_040938575.1. Classification (NCBI taxonomy): domain Eukaryota; kingdom Metazoa; phylum Chordata; class Amphibia; order Caudata; family Ambystomatidae; genus Ambystoma; species Ambystoma mexicanum. The sequence continues at coordinate 586,861,216 of NC_090923.1, read as the reverse complement.
ACCCTTCGTTCTCACGCCCCCAATATAAACGGCCTCTACCCTCATTCCCCTTTTCCTTTTTACTCATACAGCGCTGTCTTCTCCCCCAATCGGAGAGGATACCTTTACTCCTTTATCTTCTCTACTCCATTTAATACAAATAAACAAATATATAGATATATTGCCACATGGTCTTTCCACTCCCCAGTCACATCACTCTCAACACACTGCCATGCTCCCCAACACTCTCACACCCATATTCTTTTCTCTCGCAAAAGGTGTACTTACATCTATGTGCTCTCCCGAGTTCCTATGACACAGGATCCCATCAACGGCGTGCAGAATCCGGGTAAGAAGAAGTGACAGAGGATCCCATAGAACCCAACCGCCATGGATCTCCTTGTTAGTTCAAAGCAAACACAGCGTTATAAAGAGAGACATCGTCACTGATGACATGCACGGTATACAGGGTTCATCTATCACCCTCATTTGCTACCACCTAATTGACAATACCAGTCCCCTATAGTCCTTCGGCCCATTGGCCACATTCTAATTTACCCACACCTTCTAACACGTGGTCTCCTACTCCGTCATCTTGGGTGCCCCCTACTTCATTGGCGAGGTACCTGCTTTGTTACCCTCCTCATTGGCTAAGTCATGTGGTGTGTACCTGGTTGTTAACATGAGCTCAGTGGATACCTCTGAGGTCAAATTGGCCCTTTAGAATACTGGAGCGCTTCTCTTGATACCAGACATGCGGGCACCCACACCATGCCTCCTCTCCGTGGGACTACATTTTTTGGCTTCACCTCTTTCTCCTCATACCAGAAATCATGAGATGCTTCACTCCTGGCTCCCCCGTTATCAGCTGCCCCTCCCCGGAGCTTCTCCTGGGCCTCTCGAGGAACAAACTAATTAGCCGAATTCTGATGAATTTAGGTATTCTTTTTTATGGGCGTCTGGCAGTTGAAACAGGATGGCCATTATTCTGAGGGGCACTAATGCTCTAAATCAGGGTCGGGCCGTTTGGCAGCTCAAGACCTTTACCCTGTATCTCATTAAATTGTCCTTCGGGTCGGGTGCAGCCCTACCATTGCTTGGACATTCACATTGCTTTCTGGTTTCACAAGCCCATACCTCGATACAATTCTACTTGCGAAGGCCTCTATGTTCGGTTTCACTGCTGGGGCTTTGGATGGGTAGGTGATTCAAAACTTTCAACCACACTATTCTGCAGCGTTCAACAGAGCCTGCTACATACTAGGCCTCACTTCCAATATGGCGGTGCTTCAGTGTTTCTTGTATCAGGGACCAGTGCCCACGTTTACATCCTGGTATAATATATTTCAACAGGGGAGTTGCTAGGTCTGGAAAAGACCCGGGGCTAAGCTGATGTGAGAACTGTTGGGACTGGGGGCTAGCTAGTCTTTTGGCTGTAGCTCCTGAGATTCTATCCGGGGCTACAACCAAAAGATCAGGGGCTATAGCCCCCTTGGCCCCCCCCAGCAACGCCCCTGTATTTCAATTAGTTTACTTCAGTAGCACTCATGCCCTCTACATGCGCCTACATATATGCTCATAACTGCTAAAAAGGCACTATAATTGTTACCATTTCACACGTTCAACCCCCACCCCCTTCAGCTGTGCATTTTCACTTCCTCCTGCATTAATATTGTTTGTAGCCTAAATCGTTTGGGTGGGCATGGGATCTGAACATGCATCACAACACAGCTGCAAAATGTGTTTGGGAGTGCTGATTCTATATCCGGGTATTCGTGGACTACAACCAATGCGTCAATGGGTCCGTCGCGCAGGTTTTGGTTTCCGTTTAAGTTAGGGGTGTCCTAAATTCACGATTTGCTGAATCCTGTGGGACTTGGCCTTCTCAAATCATGACTTTCATTAATTTAGAAATCTTTGCTGGTTTTGAATTATCACCTTCTCCTGCTGGAGATTAACAACCGTAGTCAAGGAATTACATTATTTTCTCCTATAATACGCTCTTAAATCTTTCAGAACGACGACGTAGTAAAACCAAACGCAAAGCGCTGAAAGATGGGAAAGGAATAAAAAAGTGCTTGAGAACCAGAACAGCACGCTCTAAACCACGGCTCATGAAATACAACTCTCTTTTGCCTTTCTCCTATAGGGACAGACCTTAGTTTGTGATGTAAAAACACCCATTTAATATTTACATTTCTGCTCAGTTCAGATCGTTCGTTTTACAGGTGTTATCCAACACGAACTGCGCAGTTCCAAAATACGATAGAATGCATCATTTAAACATTATGCTTTGCAGTTTAAAGGTTGAAGGGAATATTTCATATATCATCTTAACATAAAAAGGAGGATGGTCTAAGTACTTGCGCATTTAAGTAGTAAATGAAAACGCTCATCCTAAACCTAGTTTGCCACATTGGCTTTGTGGGAGTCAGCGACCAAGCTTCACATGGACATCACCAGGCATAAGAGCATATACATGAAAAGGTGTTAGTATGAGGGGGCCTCTTCAGGCTTCCCTACAAGAGGATGAGACACGTGTGTCGGTTCCTGGGCCACTCCACTTCTTTGTGCGCAAGTGGCTGCATTCAGACACTAAAAGGAAGGTACAGGAAACTGGTTAGTAGGGGAAAATGGACAAAATAGATTTTACGAGTTCGCAGAAGGCGTAATAAGGCGGTCACTTCTACATTTACACTAGTGACCATGTTATCTAGATGGGGCTGATTGAAGGATGGCAAGCCCGCGCCTAGATGAAACTTGAATGTTGGCGTGTGCCAGACTTGAATTGTGAACACCAGCCTGCGTAGCATCCAGATAGGGTTGCGAATGATAGCATGCCCACACCTGGACAGATCTCTGGACGCTAGCTTGCGCCGCATCTGGACGGGACTGTGAATGTTGGCTTGCCCACACCCAGATAGAATTCTGGACATTGGCCCACGCCGCATCCGGATAGAGTTGTGGGGGTCAACTTGCGCCACACTGGGACAGAACTGCAAAGGCTAGCATGCCAAAGGTCAGGTAACCCACTAACCAATATAAACTCAAACTCTGCATACTTATCTCACTCAAACTCACACAACCATCTCTCGCACAACAAGCCACACGCACTTCACAACACTGCAACAACACATAAGCCGGACCAACTGCACACGCGGCCTATCACAGACCCGATACCCGCACCAAAGCTCAGCATCTGGTGTATACCGAGTTGAAGCTGCCAACAGAACACCACTCCTCTCACTATCCTACTCCCTCTTCACCTTACTAACCCACCCCACCTTATCATTTACAGATCCGCCAGAGCGCCTGGGGACCAATTCCGTTGGTGACGGTGCGCGGTACAAATACCTTTAACATTTAACATTTAACATGTTACTGAAACCACACTTACTGCTACGAGGCTGCCGCTGTGCCTCCCGGGTCTATCGCCCACCCTCTCGAGATGTTTGGCGATCTCCCACTGAATATTTATCAATTTAGGCTCCTGTAGGCCCTTTTTCATTCCCGACATTCACCCACCTCCCATCACAGGTGTTTTTTGGGCTTGTGCTTGAGCTACCGCCTACATCTTCCTACTGGTACTTGCCCCAGTTCCTATAAAGGCTTTGAGTACCTGCAAACCTTCGTGCTCCCTGATAACTGCACTTGTGCCCTACTATCATTGGCTGAAGAAAGGCACCTACTGTGCACCTGCTCACGTTATTCCACACATCTTCAGTTCCAAACCCACAGCTTCTGCCTTCCTTCAGAGTACCAGATCTACTGACTGTGTTTCTGCACACCCACTTCCCCCGAAAGTGAAGTGGATGTAAGTTAGCCTGGAAAAGACTGCTGATGCTTGATGCGTGGTGCCGTTCTTTGATGCACTTATTTCACCGTTCCAGAGAAGAAGAAGCCCCAAAGCTGGAATGTAAGTCAGGTGGAGAGGTGTGGGGTTGGTGGCACAGTGCAGAATGTTGTATGGGGGATGGGAGAAGTGAGGCGGGGTGTGTGCCAAAATAAAACATAGCCGCATCCAGGGAACAGGCACGGGTGGCTGGGAGAACGCAGGCATACACTTGCAATTTATGCCTGCGTTTTGAGCCACATGATTGTCTGTGTGTCCTTCCTCACGTGAGAATATAAAATATCAGTCATCCCTTGGAATGCTTAATAGACATTGGGGCCACCATTAATGCCATAGATGCCAAAGAATAATTTAACCTGTAAGGACTACCTGTGTGAAGGATTCGACCATGGGCTTTTTTGAAATTTTAAATGAAATTGAATGATGGTAGATCAACCTTCTGTGGGGCTGATCCTCACACATTTTCCTGTGCTCACCGCTCAACATACACATAGACCTGTGTACTCTTGGTGGACACAGCCTGCAGGTACAGTCCTCCCTGTCATATTTAGTTGGGATCTGACTGGAGTACACGATGCATCTCAGAAGGGGCAGGGCTAAAACCTTCCTCCTGCCATGGCCAGCCTAATTAACTATCAAAGGCTCCATGGAACCACCCTGTCCGTTTGTTTACCCTCTGCAGATGGTGGCAGCAATTAACATAATTAACATACTAATAGAGTATACTTCAAACAGACCCACATGGGAGACAGGAAACCGCAACGCCTCTTTCATATGCACTGTGTCAACCTGAAGCCAGCTCCCATCCTTAAGTATGAACAATAAAAGCTGTCATGTCTGGGACTATGTGTTTACAGTAGGCAACCCCCACAGAGGGACCCCATTCAGAAGGTCTGAGTATTTGGATTGATGGAGACAGAAAGTCTGTTCTCGCCACAGCTTCACAGGAGACCTGCCCTTTAATCAGGAACCACAGAGAGCTCCATTAGCTAGAGAGATACTTTGAGCCACAACCGACAGGAAGATGCGTTGGATTTAGTATTACATGCTTTCACCCCTTTACCTTTTCTGTTGCATACAGGAGATTGTTGGTGGGGACCCAGGATTGGTTAATTAAGGTAGGCTTACCCTACACCGATCAATGTGGGCCATTTGGCTTTAAAAGAAGGCTGAGCCTCTCTTTTGGGCAGATCATCTAAAGATTTTGCAAGGAGTAACAAGAAGAACTCATTTGACCCCGGCTGAAAGTTCAGTCTGCCTTACAGCTTCTGGCAGTGAAGGAAGGCCAGGATTTCCAAAGAGGGAAGCTATATCCCTCACCTAAACATCTCCCAGGGAACAGAGAGAGATACTGAATCCAGAGGACCCTCGAGCAGCTCCAGAACGGGTACCCAGCCAGCACACTGCGTGCCCTGCTAGGCTATACAGCAATCTTCCTAGGTGGGAAATACCAGAGAGTCTCTCAACCAATCCAAGGACAAGGCAGTTGCCTGCAACACTCTCCTCATATTTGGGCTGTCCGCTTTAAAGGATGTCACAAGCCCAGTGAAGAAGCTAGGAGGATTGCATCGACAAGCATCCACAGACGTCTGCCTTAAAAGAAGTTTTCAAGCTAGTGGAGCCCCTCGAGCTGCAACCGACTGCACCGGTGACTGTTGTTACCCTGCAGTCGCTAACGTCATCCGAGATGCCTCGACCAGTGGTTCAGACCCACCGACCAGCACTGAGACAATGGTTCCTGACCCCGAGCAGTTGTGTTGGCCAGCCTGCAGCCATCCGTCCAGCCTCACTCGTCGAACTGCCTGCCACCTGATAGCTGCAGCTGTCTCGCATCTTGAACTCTGTCACAGAAGCTATAAAGCACCCTGAAACCGACTCTACACTGTTGAGCAGCAAAAACTTCTAAAAGCACAAGGTACATTGTGGTTTTGTCCCCCTTGTCCTTCTCTGAAGGCCCCTCATGACATTGGCCCTCATTATGGGTCTGGCAGAAACCATGCCAGTAAAACCAGCAGGTAGCTGCTGGACCCGTAATGATTTACTGCCAGAAACACCAGGCATTACAGCCCCAGCAGTCCGGTAAGTCAGGCCCTGGTAAAATGTTGATCCCCATTCCTGTGGAGTCTCCACGGGAATGGGGACCACGGAAGCACCAGCATCGTTAATAACGGTGCCGGTGTTTCCGTGAAAGTCTGCGGGCAGGTGCTGTTCCGCCTGCCAGGTCTGACCCTGGCGGATGGAATAGCACCCACCTGCAGACTTGTAGTTTCCCGGTCTGAAAACTGCAGTGCCAGTAAGCTTACCGACACCCTTGTTTCCGGACCAGCAAACTTGTAATGAGGGCTATTGTACAACCCATTGCTCCCTGTGTGCTGAAACCAAGTGTCCTTGAACTATTGCGATTAATTACTTTACCAACTACCCTCCTGTCAGTATCCAGAGGGCATAGATATTTGAATACACCCTTGACTGGTTAGTCCCTTTTATCATTGGGTAATAATTGTATTTTTGCTGTGTTGCAACTAACCTGTGATCCACTACCTTGCGGAGATAGGCCCACTGTTCCGTCCACGTTACAAAATTGGACAAGGAGGTGCATAATTTGCGTGTCTTTCTAATCTGTTCGGATACCTTCTGGTGTACTAGAGGTGTGGGGCTGAGTGATGGTTTAGAAACCGATACTCCTCCCTGGATCAGTGGTGCCCCAGAAGTTGATTCGTCACATTGGTGGCAAGCGGTCAGATCTAGTTGGAGCCTTGCGCACAGCTTAGTCATCCAACAATAAAAGTACTGATGCAGACAACATTTAGACACTGTTAGGTATTTGTAAAAATCATGGATCTTGACATAGAGACTGTGACAGGCATGAGCAAGGATGTCCTGCGTGTTCTATGTTAAGAGAGGGGACTTCCCCGCATCACTAAGGTGAATAATCCAGAGGTGCTGACCAGCCTTCAAGCTTGGGTAGACGGGAGGGTGGTTGGGGAGAAGACCTCAGGGGATGTGCTAGGCCCTATGTCCCCAAACGGAAAAGACCTTTGGGTGGTCCAGGGGGTGGATGGTAGAAGATGACGAGGAAGACAGCATGAGCATTGTTTTTCACCAACTATCCCGCAGGGGGCAAGGAAGGTTTCTCAACAATCTAGAGTGTCAGTGAGGTCAGGGGCTAGTGCAGCAACCCGCATGTCCCAGGCCTCAGCACAGTCTCTAAGTTGCCCAGTAATTGTTCTGGCTGTTAATGAGGTAGCGGCTAGAAAGCTCCTGCTGGAGCAGAGGAGACTAGCGCTAGAGGAACAGAAGCAGTGGGACATGGTCACCATAGAGCTGGACAGGCTGCCACAGAACTGCGCAAACTTGCGTTTGAAGAGAATAAGGAGGCCAACAGATCCAACTCTAGCGAAAGCAGCAGTAGCGGCTCAAACAAGAGGCCCTGGAGAAGCCCAGGCGGCATACCCCCAAAGACTCAGTGCAGGCATACAAAGTGGGGAAGGATTTTTTTGACTGATTTTAAATGCATTAACTGTTTTTTCAGTTACAGGAAGTGGGCGAGGTACTGTGGGGTATAGCCCTAATGAGTCACTTACCGACACCAGGGACTGATGCAATTCTTCAGTTAACTCCTGAGGAAAAGCTGTTTATGAAATCATGGAGGCAGCCCTCCTCAGGAAGTTCTGTAAAACCCCAGAACAGTAGCTCACAAACTTCTGAGAGCTTGGAAAGAAAAGTGGGCAGACATTTGAAGTGTTCACACACTTTTAATTGAAATATCTGAGCGGGTGGGTGGCTGGTAACCAAGTTGACACATTTAAAGAGATGTACAATTTGATTGGGTCTGAGCATGTATTGAATAATTGTGAGGTTGACTTACACCCGCATCTTGTGGACAAGACTATCACAGACCCTATGGAGCTTGCAAAGACTGCTGACAGGTTTGTGAGTACTCGAGTCCAGAAAAAGGCTCAAGCGAGCATACTCAACCCGGAAGAGAAATCGTCAGACAAAAAAATAAACAATATAGGAAGGACAAAGCTCCAACTCACTCCTCTTTGAAGTCAGGTCCCCAGACGAATGAAGGGAAATCCCAAAATTTTACTTCAGCCGGAAACACTAAAAAGAAGAGTGCAGGCACCCCTAACACTGGAACACCTGCCTTCGCACCACCCAAAGGTTGTTTCATGTCTAGGAGCAGGACCATGAAAAAGGAGATCCTGCTTGCAAGGGCTTATCCAAGCAAGCCATAGTGAATTTTGGACTCATGCAAGAGGCCATCATTAGTGTGGGTTTCCTAGAGGAGAACGTCCCACTAGGCCAAGGAGTGACCAAATGTGGATTGGTGACACTGAGTGGGAATGGTACCAGGACTCCAGAAGAGATCCCAGTTCCCAATAACACTCAACTCTTTGTAAAACATGTGTATATCAATGGACACAAAATTCCTGTGGTCTGATACACTGGTGGCTAGCGTCACTGCTGTCACCCGGCAGTGGGTGCAGCCAGGCCAATATATTGATGGGCCTGATTGTAGCGTAAGTGGGTTTGACCAAAAGGGTAAGTGCCCCTTAGTGATAGTGGAGTTCAGCTGGGGAGGTGAAACGACCCAGTGCAGTGTAGCGGTGAAACACTCCATCCCTGTCCCATGCCTGTTGGGTAATGATATTCCTGATCCAGAGATAGTCACAATGGCTACCTGATCGAAGGCCACAGAGATTACCATATTGAACACTCTCAGAGCCTTAGGGCCTGCAGTGCTTACAGAGGGCTTGTTGGAAGTACTGGCATGGCCAGTAGCCCCTAGTCCAGTCCCACAGACTGCTGAGTCCCCTACTCCTACAAGAGAGAGATCAGTAGCCACTGAGGACCCTACTTCGGTAGCAGGGGACTTACTGACTTCAGAGTTGCCTGGCACAGGGCCGGTACCTCAGGTGGAGGACCAGGTGGGTGCAGATCTGAAGGGCCTGCCCAAGCTGGATAAGTTTGCATCAGCTGGGGGCCCAGATCAAACCGACAACTTCACATCCCAGAAAGAGTGTCCCATTCTGGCGGGTCTGCAGAAGCAAGCGGAGAAGCAGGCTAAGGGCAAGGCCCCTGTACTGTTCAAAGTGTACGGGGAGGATGGACTCCTCTACAGTGAGCAAAAAGACTCTGAGGGTGAGGGCACCAGAAGGCTGGTGATTCCCCAGTGCCACAGAAAGTTCCTTTTGGATTTGGCTCACCAAATTCCTATATCGGGTCACTTGGGAGTGACTAAGGCCTCAGACCTGTTGTCTGCACACTTTTACTGTCCGCAGTTCAGCGTAAACGTTAAGGAATTTGTCTGGTCCTGTCCGACTTGTGAAGCTTCTGGAAAGTCAGGTGGTGCCACAAAGGCCCCCTTAATTCCACTACCCGTGGTTGGGTGGCCTTTCGAGAGAATAGACATGGACATTTTGGGTCCTTTGGATCCTCAAATCAGCTCAGGGTACAGATACATCTTGGTGGTGGTAGACCACACCACAAGGTACGCTGAGGCTGTCCCTCTGATGAGCATCAAAGCCGCTGTGGTTGCAAAAGCTCTGATTGGGATATTCTCCCGTGTTAGATTCCCCAAGGAAGTCGTTTCTGACAGGGGATCAAACCTAATATTAGCATATATGAAGGCTATGTGGGAAGAGTGTGGAGTCACCTACCAGTTTGCTACATCCTTCCACCTACAAACAAATGGGCCTGTTAACCCTAAAATGCATGATAGGTGGTTTGGAAGAGTACCTGATGAGAAAATGTGATATTCTCCTGCCATGCCTTCTGTTCGCCTACAGGGAAGTGCCAAAGAATGGGGTAGGGTTTAGCCCCTTTGAGCTTCCATTTGAACACCCTGTATGAGGTCCCCTCAGTATAGTGAAAGAAGGTTGGGAGGGAAAGCCTTCATCCCCTATGCAAGATGTGGTGGACTTTGTACTTGGCAATCTGTCTAGAATGGCAAAGTACATGGAACAGTCAACGAGAAACCTAAAGGCCAGTCAGGAGCTGATGAAGCACTGGCAAGACCAGAAGGCCACAGTGACAGTCTATTCTCCAGGCCAGTGGGCGTGGATTATGGAGCCCGTCAAACCCAGTGCCCTTCAGGACAAGTGGACTGGGCCTTACTGTATGCCCCAAAAAGTCTTAGGGCCTCATTACACGGAAGGCGGTAATGGTTAACGGCCACCGTTAATGGTAACGGTGACCGTTAACCATTACCGCCTTACTACGAGGTCCCTTAGCGGGTTGGTGCTTTAACGTCTGCTTTTTGCAGGCGTTAAAAACCAGCCCGCTAAGGGACCTCGGAGCTAATTACGGCACCGCAAAATTGCGGAGCCGTAATTAGCGCCTTCCCCATTCCCATAGAGCCCTATGGGGCAGAAATGGGAATGGGGAAGGGCAATGGCGGAAGGGGGATTTACCGCCCCACCAACCTTGGAATGGGGCGGTAAATCCCCTTTCCGCCAAGGCGGTGCCGGTATTTTACCGGCATGAGCCATGGCGCTAATAGCGCCATGGCTCACCGCCTTCCGTGTTATGAGGCCCTGTGACTTAAATTATCCCATTGACGTGAAAGAACCTAAACAGATGTAAAGGGTCTTTCATGTCAACCGGCTAAAACTCCATTATAGCGGGGATGACTTGGTCACGGCATTAGTGACTGATGGAGAGACTGAAGAGGAGACTGATCCCCCCGACCTCCTGTCACTGAAGCCACAGATGGGTCAGTTGAAGGTGTCAACCTTGTAATGGACCTGTCAGAACAGCAACTGACAGGCTGTCGCCGGTTCCTGGGACAGTTTGCCAGTCTGTTTTTGCTGACTCCAGGGTGCGCTGATTGGTGCACTCATGATGTGGACACTGGAGACGGTAAGCCGGTGAAGAGTACGATTCACAGGATGTCCTATAAGTTCAGGGAAACTCTTAAGGACGAAGTTTCCAAGATGCTCTCCCTAGGAGTGATAGAGCCATCCCAAAGCCCCTGGGCTAGCCCAGTGGTACTGATCCCTAACAAGACCAGTGGTGGGAAGACTGAAGTTCACTTTTCTGTGGACTACAGGGGGCTCAATTCTCTCACGAAGACAGATGCTCACCCCATTCCTCAGGCAGATGAGCTCATTGACAAGCTTGGTGCTGCCAAGTACATGAGTACCTTTGACCTCACAGCAGGGTATTGGCAGGTCCGGATGGAGCAAGAGAGAGGTCAGCATTCTCAACCCCAGAAGGACATTATCAGTTCACTGTGATGCCTTTCGTAATTGAAGAATGCCCCTGCCACTTATCAGCGGGTGGTTAACCAGGTTTTGTCTGGTCTGGAAAACATCAGTGTCGCCTATTTAGACAACATTGCTGTGTTCAGCCACACCTGGGAGGATCACTTATCCCACTTGAAACAAGTGCTTTAGGCGCTGCAGAATTCAGGTCTTACAATCAAGGCCACAAAATGAAATATAGTGCAGGGCACAGTGACTTACCTAGGACACCTGGTCGTTGGAGTTAAAACACAACCTGTTGAAGCGAAGGTACAGGCTGTGAAGGATTGGGAAATCCCCACCACAAAGACGCAGGATAAAGCATTTCTAGGTCTCACCGGGTACTACTGGCTGTTCATGATATGATATGATATGATATGGCATCCTTTATAACGTGCCTATACACAAGTGTTTCACGGTGCGACGAGGCAAGGGAGGTTAAACAGAGGGAAGACAGAGACAGCGATACTACCAGGCCAGGTGACATTGAGATCGCACAAGTGCAGGGGAGGGGGAAGGGGAAATGTGCAAGGGGGAAAATGGATGGGGCAGTGCAAAACATAGGATGACAGTGAAATAATATAGAAAAATAAATAGAAGTGCAGCCAGCTGGTGACAAGTGCAAGGGTAAGTGCAGACATCAGGTGTCAAGTGCTCGTAGTGGCTGTAGGGATACAGAAACAGTGCCAGAGTGCAAGGGTTGCCAGGGGGGTAGTGCCGGTGTGCAACTGGCGGGGGGGAGGGACATGGGCCCGAGATCACAGGGTAGCCAGATAAACCAGTGCAGTTTCAGATTCAGCCAGGAGATCAGCAGGGGAAAGGAGAAGCGAAAGCAGAAGCAAAGAAGAAGGTCTTGAGGTGCTTCCGGAACCAGAGATGGTTCTCCTCAAGTATCAGAGAGGCAGGGAGGCTGTTCCAGAGGGAGGCCCCAGCAGAAGAAAGAGATCTAATCCCAACTCGCTGCTTGGAGAAGCGACTAATCCTGAGGGAGTTGGAGGTGGATGCACGAAGAACTTGAGAAGGAAGATATTTAGGAAGAGACAGTTGAAGGTATTGAGGTCCCAGGCTCCAGAAGGCCTTGTGGACAATGCAGAGGGTTTTGTCAAGAGGTATGGTATCATTGCCATGCCCCTGAATGATGTAACTTCCAAGAAGATGCCAAAGAAGGTCATTTGGACCCCCACCTGTCAAACCTCCTTTCAGTATTTAAAGGGTGGATTGTGCAGGGCCCCAATTCTGAAAGCTCCAGACTATGGGGTCAGGAGTTCATTATTCAGGCAGACACCTGTGATTTTGGGATTGGAGCAGTATTAGCATAGCTGAACTCTAAAGGGGTAGAGCAACATGTTGCCTACATTAGCAGGCAATTGACAAAAAGAGAAAGGAACTGGGCTGTCATTGAAAAAGAGGCTTTCACGGTCGTGTGGGCCGTAAAGAAGCTGAAACCCTACATCTTTGGGTGCCACTTCATGATCCAGACAGACCACCGGCCTCTTCGATGGTTAATGACCATGCAAGGGAAGAACCCTAAGCTTTTGCATTGGACCATATACTTACAGGGTTTAGATATGGACATCCAGCACAAGCCAGGCTCCCATCATGGACATGCAGATGTCCTAAGCTGGTACTTTCGCCTTGATGATGAACCAGACCCTCAGTAGGGTGGTGGCTCACATGTTGAGGCTGGGGGGTATGCAGGGATCCAGATAAGATTTTGAAGTGGGAGTATTTTGCTCCCTATTTTTTAAAGTTGTGAGTAAAATTATTTTTTAAGGAGTACAAATGTCAGTACAATTCTCAATGGGAATATTTTTCAAGGGAGTAAACATGTTTTAACTGGAAAACTGAAATGTTTTAGTAACAATTATTCCTTTGCACATAGTTAGTCATACACATTAAAATATACATGTTTACTTCTTCCAATCAGGCAGTAATAATAGTAGTTTCTTCCTGTGGTACCATGAGCACTACTGGTCCAAAAATATCCATGGAGCTGTGTTGGTGAAAGCAGGAGCACAAGGTCCTACGGGTTGGCTTCCTATTTTTAGTTGGGAGTATTTGTACTCCCTATTTTTATTTTTGGGGAGTATTTGCCTAAATTTAGGGAGTAAAAGTGGCCGCTACACCCATTATCTGTAGGGCTGAGAGCATGTGAGGAATTTGACCATCTTCAAGGTGGGTGTGCGCTTGCCTTGGCTTTTTTTTACCATTTAAAATGAAATTGAATGATGGTAGATCAACCTCTGGAAAATGTGTGGGACTAAACTGCACACATTTTCCTATGGTCTCCCCAGGACATACACATAGGCCTGTGTACTCTGGGTGGATGCAGCGTACAGGTGCTGTCCTGCCTGTCATATTTAGTTGAGATCTGACAGGTGGAGTACACGATGCATCTCAGAAGGGGGAGGGTCAACACCTTCCTCCTGCCATGTTAACTATCAAAGGCTCCAAGTCTCCACCATGTCCGTTTGTTTACCCTATAAAGATGGTGGCAGAAATTAACATAATTAACATACTAATAGAGTATACTTCAAACAGCCCCATATGGGACCTGGCTGCAGAGGCTAAAACGAAGGAGACAGGAAGCCCCAACACTCCTTTCATATGCACTGTGTCAACCTGAAGCCAGCTCCCGCCCTTAAGTATCAATGACAGTGAGCTGTCATGTCTGGGACTATGGCCCTCATTACGACCCTGGCGGAAAGCGACTGACCGGACCGCCACAGCGTAAATAGCGTTTCCGCCATTGCACGATGGAGCAAAGTGCGGCCCATTCCGACCCATCGGGCACGAGCACCACGCCATGGCGGAAGTGCAAAGTCTGCGATGGCGGAAATGACCCCAAAACGGCCCACACCGCCGCCGTACGGCGCCCTAGGTGCAATACCGCCACCCATCATAGCGGACACCGCAGTGAGCGCCAACCGGAAAGTACGGCGACCGTAAATATACGGAAACGGAAGTAAAAACATGGGCCCAGAACGGGAAACAACACCCCGTACACCTATAAAACCACAAAATACACACAACCACTAAAAACACCACCCTGAGACACATCCCAACCCGTCATCCACCCTAGTGAAACCAAGAAAAATGGGAAAAGTAGCGAAGAAAGCGTGCGACCGCAAGCGGCAGGTCCACTTCTCCCGTGAGGAACTCACCGTGCTAACAGAGACCCTCCAGGAGAATGCCGCCGCCGTCTTCTCCACGCAAATGACCAGGACGGCACTTGCAAACAAGAAGGCCATATGGGCCCTGGTGGCACAGCGGGTAAGTGCGGTGGGGACCGCACCCCGCAACCCACAGCAATGCAGGAAGCGGTGGGACGACCTGCGGATACGCGTCCGTAGCATACTTTCTGCCAACCGCAACATTGCCACAGCCACCGGGGGAGGGTCGGAATCACCCATCAAGCTGACCCCCTGGGAAGAAATCTGTGCCTCCACCATTGGAATGGAGAGCATAGATGGAGTCGGAGGGATGGAGAAAGGAGTGCAGACATCCGGAGAATCAGGCAGGTGGCCCAAATAAAACAATGCCAAAACCACAATGTACAATCATGTGAAGTACCACGTGCCCACATAGTGCAACAGAAACACATGGCCAGGAGAACGTCCACACACATTGGCCTGATAGCGCACTTTAAAACCACAATAAATACATAAATAATTAAAAACCCCAAAAACACCCACTACACGTGCAGCAGGCACACCCTAACTGCAGGCTGCCAAACAACTGCACCCTCACTCCACACACAAATGAAAGCACCTCCAAGGCCCCGACCCAAATCACCCTCAGGTACCACCCCAATGCATGTGATACATTGCCATTCCAATTCCCACAGACCCATTAATAACGCTCGCCCTCCTTTACTCCACCACAGGGTCCGATCCAAACGACGAGCTCCAGGACACCCCTACCAGCACACCTGCAAAGAGGGCCAAGACCGACGGCCAAAGACCCTCCACCTCAGCTGCACACATCAAGACACGGCAGCAGCACATATCAAGTGGCAGCACACAGGAGGGAACATCAACAGGCACCCCAGCAGCCAGCATGCCCACAACAGCACCACCACAGGTCCCCCCAATGGATGCCACAGAAGGTACTGCCTCTGGTGGCAGCAGCACCATAGGTGACACCCCATTAATGGCAGCATGCTCCGACACAGAAGACGGGGATGTCGAAGTCAGATCCATCCATGACCTGTCCCAATCCCCCTGTCTGTTCCATCCCGTACACCATGAGGATACCACGCAGGGGCACCCACAAGACGACGACTGGCCATCCCCCACAAGCCCTGTGGCAGGGCAACATGAGGCGAACAGCCCCTCTGTGACACCACCGCAAATGGCCATGGCCCAGCAGAGGCAACAGTCCCTCGACCAGTTAATCGTGCAACAGCAGCAACTGGCCACGCTCCTCAAGGACCATGCCGATGGATGTGGGGGCACTAAGGCAGACATAGAAACATCAACTGAGACACTTAGGGCACAAATCGAGAGTAGCACCGAGAGCCTGAGAGTCCAAATGGAGAGTAGCACCGAGAGCCTGAGAGTCCAAATGGAGAGAAGCACCGAGAGCCTCAGGGGGGAACTGCATGCGACGTCCAAAGACGTATGTGCCGAACTTGCCGCAGTGCGCCGTGTGCTCACTGAGCTCTCACAAACCCTTAGGGACATACATGGACGTGAGCAGGCAGAGACATCATCCGTTGCAAGTTCCGTCCAGGGCAGCCCCCAACGTAGATCTGGGAGGAACCTGCGCTCCACAGGCAGGGGTGCCCCTGATACCCGCAGAGGGGGCTTGCAATAGCGACTGCCCACTGACAATGAGCATCTTTGGACACTGGTGTTCGGGGGGGAGGTAGGAGGGTGGAGGGGGTGTGTTGGGCTCACTTGGGTGGCGGGTCGATAGGGTGTTCAACATGATATCACATATGCCATAAACTATGCACGATCAAACAATGAGATGTGTGGACAATGATCTTTGTGTACTAGGCCATCATAGGCGTACAGTCCATATTGTGCATGTACCAGACACACACAGTGCCACGAGTCCCGTGTCCATGTATCAGCCACCAGGCGTGAGTGCTAGAAGCATGCATCTATGAGATGCTGACGAATTTCACGGCCCTCCTGTGCCTCGCAGACTCCTTGAGGTGCTGCCACATCCCCACCCTCATCATGACCATCTTCAGGTGCTTGCAGTTCTGCGTCAGGGGGCATGGTTGTAGTCCTCCTCATGCTGGTCCCGTGGGTTCCGGACTGGTGTGAGGAGCCATCTCTTCAGTGGATATCCGGCATCACCTGTATGTGGACGATAAACGAATTATGTGGAATGCCATTGCTACGTACGCACCCCCCCCTTCCTGCCAGGTCATTGCCGCATCACATACCCCACATCATCATGCATGAAATGAGACTCACCGAGTAGCCAGGATCTGTTCCCTGCGTGTCGCTCCATGTAGCGTGGTATTGTAGAGTTCCTCAAGACCATAGGATCATGGGTTGATCCAGGGAATCGGGCACAACAATGTGTAATGATCCTGTTGGAGTCACACACCATTTGTACATTCAGTGAATGAAATTGTTTTCGGTTGCGGTACTGGGCCTCCATGGCATGTGGGACGACCAATTCCACATGGGTGCAGTCGATGGCACCAATGCAACCCGGTATGCTGCCAAGTGCATGGAATCCCACTTTTGTGTTGGTTATTTCCTGCTCTGAGCGTGGTAGAGAGATGTAGTCGTCTGCGTGCTGCAGGAGGGCATCGAGCACTTGCAATAGTGTCCGTGAGAACAGTGGCTGAGAAATGCCATGCAACTGTCCGACTGTGTGCTGGTAGGTGCCTGTGGCCAGGAAGTGGAGTACAGACACCACCTTCAGTAGGGGTGGGATGGCGGTTGGGCTATCTATCATGCTGACAAGGTCAGCCTGTGTCATGTCCACAATGGCGGCTATGGTGTCCCGGTCCAAACGGTAGAGGGTGTGGATCTGCTCAGCAGTGAGGTTGAACGGATGTGCTCGGAGGTGTGGGATTGCGGGCTGCCTGCGTGGTGGTAGTGGCTGTGGTGGCAGCCCTTGCTGGCCCTGCCTTGCCCTCCTCCTCCTCCTGCGTCTCCTCCGTGCGGCCGGTTGTAGTTGGTGTTCGTCTTCTTCTTGGAGTTGGAGTACTTGCAGTGCTATCAGGTCCCCCAGGGCCAACATCGCGAGTCCTGCCGGTAGCATTTCGGAGTGGTTGTGGGAGGAGACTGGGCGTGCAATTTATATGTTTTCAGGCTGTATGGCCTCCACCTGTGGTGATTCATTCCACCTGTGCAAGCTGCTCTCCCCTTTGGGCGAGCACGTCCCGCACACAACGCTGCAATTCGAGGAATGGCATCTTGCTATTACAATCATGTATTAGTACCCGATGGCCGTGTAACATTGGTTGATATGTTCATTCGGCTATGGTCCCATTGTTTCACATGCATTCTTTGCAGTCGCGAACAGACTTGTGAAGGGTCAGTGGAACGTAGTACTCGAGTAACGGTGGACCCTCATGCATCACTGTACCGAGGTTCACCGACGGGCGGGGCGTGCCATTTGTGAGTGAAGGCAGTTGCCATTTTCACACACAGCCGCACTAGATGGTTTAATTTGTGATTTCAAGCGGTCACAGATGCCTTTTCGACGTGATGTTGCAAATGAGGAATTCGAAGGGCGGCGCTTTCGGTCTTCAGCTAGCGGCGAGGAGATGCCCACAGGTCTGACTGCAAATATAACGTTCTATTATTCAGTGTCCTTGGGACAGGGGCCATGGCGAGGATGCAATGATTGATATGAATAGTTTGGGATGCGCAATAGCGAAGTGGATGATGAGGCCGGACGTTCCCAAATACATGTTACTTCACAACACTGGAATTACGGGCTGGGGCACAGTGGATTTTGCAGGCTGCATAACGCACAGACTCAATGGAATTCTCACATGTTATGTGAGTATGGTAACAGGCGTTCTCATTACGGGATGAGGGAATGATGAATGGATGCATGGGCAGATGATTTGATACGGTGTTTGCCATGTACAGGGCTTCTTAGAATCTGTCCGCCTCCCCTGCGCTATGTGATGCAGGGCTGCCATAGTGGGACCATCGTCTATCTGGCCTTGTTGAGCCCTCCCTGTCTCGACGCGCCTTCAGACACTTGTGTCCATGCACGTTACCAATCCCATCTGATGGATTCTGTTTTCACAGACGCATGCACAGGTACACTCGTTTGTGATGGTGTTTTCACCTCGATATGGATAGTTATGAGTCGCAAGTGGTTTTGGGGTGGTGATGATCCTTTGGAGTGGGCTTGCATGCATATGGCTGTGGATTTAGTGTGATCATTGAGGTGAGTTGTTCGGATGTAGTTCTGATGGCCATTCTATTCTTTTTCTTTTCTTTTGGTTGACAGGTATCTCCTCCCCTTTTGCCACTGCCATCTGTATGCCACTCCTGCAGATGGGTTTTACTCCCGACACCTGCTGCTTCGTGTTAATCAGTGGAGCAGCATTACGATCTTATGGGACGATCGCCAATGGGCCACATGCCCTTACGCAGTACTAGTGGCTCGGAGCAACATTTCGGCCTTTCAGCTGGACTAGTGCCTCCCTATTGGGACGGCCCTGCGGTTCTAGGCGCTTCCATGTTGCCTTTTCGTACGGAATGTAGCCCCTGTGTACCATGAAGGAACAGGGCGTCACACAAGAAGTAGCTGGTCATTTCTTGCGGATGCAGCCCACAATGGTGAAATGTGTTTTGGAGTTCATGGCCTAATGGCTGTATGGGCTTGGTGAATTTGTTGTGCATTAAATTTCTATTCTGATATGGGCCGTGTAGCGTTCTTCTTTGCAAGTGATGTGGCATATTCCTATTTGGGGAGCGATGTATTGTGAGGAGATCTGCATTGGGTTCCAGCTTCGGAGTATAGTTGCGTGGTACTGTGCTGGGCGCGTTTGCCTACGAAGCCCAGTGAGGTCAGGGGTGAGGGCTGCCAATATGACTGTTTGGATGATGTCATGCTCAGGGGCGGGGGATTAGGTTTTGTGTAACAGATGCCGGTCAGCCAGGTGGATTGGTGGAATGATGTGATTATCGGAATTATGCTGCCTGTGTTTGCGTGCGTTTCTTGGTGGGAGACTGAGGTCATGTCCATTGGTATAGCTTCTGTATTCGTGCCATCTGTGCCCTGCAGCTCCCATTGGCCCCTCTTGTGATTCTTTTGTTCGTTGGCATGCATGGGTGACTTGTACATTTCACTGGTTGCATTGTGACTTCGTTGCACCTACGGGGAGTTGTACTATGTGGCCAGGGAGCGGTGTACAGGCACTCAGTGGGGCCGTTTACGGTTGATTCGCGATGCCGTACTTCTCACCATGGCGGAATGGTACTTTCCGCCGTGCTTGATGGCGTTAGGTACATGTCCGCTAGGGTCGGAATTCGCGTACCCTTGCGCCATGGTGCTAATTACGGTTTGGCATGGCGCGCGCGCGCGTACTTGGTGCAGTTAGCGTTGGCGTTCACTACGGTGTCGCTAATGGCATCGTACTTTACGGTGACGGGTCATAGTCGCACCGAGCGCTATTCGATGGCGGTATTGCATTTCCGCCATCGTTTTTCGCTTTCCGCCAGGGTCGTAATGAGGGCCTATGTGTTTACAATAGGTACCCCCCTCAGGGGCACCCCATCCAGAGGGTACGAGTATGTGGATTGATGGAGACAGAAAGTCTGTTCTCACCACAGCTCCAAGGGAGACCTGCCGCTTTAATCAGGAATCACAGAGAGCTCCATTAACTAGAGAGACCCTTTGATCCACAACAGACAGGAAGATGGGTGGGACTTAGTATTACATGTTTTCACCCCTTTACCTTTTTTGTTGCAAAGCACTATGGCCTCATGCATGCAGGAGATTGTTGATGGGGGCCCAAGATTGGTTCATTAAGGTAGGTTTATAGCCTACACCAATCACTGTGGCCCATTTAGCTTTAAAAGAGGGCTGAACCCCTCTTTTGGGCAGATCATCTGGAGACTTTGCAAGGAGTAACAAGAAGAACTCATTTGTGCCCCAGCAGAAGGTACAGTCTGCCTTACAACTTCCACCAGTGAAGGAAGGCCAGCATTTCCAAAGAGGGTAGCAAGATCCCTCCCCTAAACATCTCCCAGGGATCAGAGGGAGATACTGTATCCAGAGGACCCTCCAGCAGCTCCAGACTGGTACCCAGCCAGCACACAGAGTGCTCTGCTAGGAACTACAGCAAACTTCCTAGGTGGGATGTGCCAGAGAGTCACTGAAACAAACCAAGGACAAGGCAGTTGCCTGCAAAACTCTCCTCAGCTTTTGGCCATTCAACTTAAAAGGATGACACGAGTCTAGTGAAGAAGCTCGGAGAAGTGCATCAACAAGCATCTGCCTTTAAGAATATTTTTGAGCCAGTTGAGTCACTCGAGCTGCAACTCACTTCACCGCTGACAGTTGATACTCTGCAGTCGCTAAGGTCATCCGAGACTCCTCAACCAGTGCATCCCGCCAACCAGCACTGAGCCAATGGTTCCTGATCCTGAGTCGCTGTGTAGGCCGGCCTGCAGCCATTCATCCAACCTCGCTCATCGAACTGCCTGCCGCCTGATAACAGTAGCAGTTTCCCATCTTGAACTCTGTTGCTGAAGCTGCAAAGCACCCTGCAACCATCTCTACACTGTCGAGCACAACCAACTTCTACAAGCACAAGTTACATTGTGGTCCTGTCCCCCTGGTCTTTCTCCGAACAGCCCTATTGACATCTTATGACCCAATGCACCCTATGTGCTGAAACCAAGTTTCCTTGAACTATTGCGATGAAATACTTTACCAACTACCCTCCTGTCAGTAGCCAGAGTGCATCCCTTTTCCTCCTTTGAAACTGTCTGTTCTCTGAATTCCTTTGCTTGGTGGGTTGTATTTTGCAGTGTGCTAGAACTGTCTGTTGTGATAATAATAAAGTAGATATTTGAAAACAACCTTAACTGGACCGTCCCTTTTATAATTGGGTAATAATTGTAGTTTTCTGTGTTGCAACTGACCAACGATCCACGACCTTGCGGAGATAAGCTTGCCGTTCCATTCACATTACCAAAATTGGACAAGGAGGTTTATAACTTGACTGTGTTTCCAATCTGTTCGTATCCCTTCTGGTTTACTAGAGGTGTGGGGCTGAGTCTTCAGCTCATAAAAAGTCGATGCCACCAGCATAAACATTTATGCATTCTACACAGAAGTAAATAGTGCCTGAATACTCACTTGAAGGCCACCATGCAAATGGTCTAATACATGTCTGTCCTGATTGTTCGTCAGTGGAATAGAACTCTGGGATTGATTGAAAAGCTGTTTACTTCCCTAGTCTAAGTGTTGGGAAAGCTAAAAAAAAAAGCATGTTGTTGGACGAGGCAAAATTATAGCTCAATGAAGTCAAGTGTGAATTGTGCAGGCATACAGTGAGATCTCTCGGTCACATGTTCTCCAAGGAAGGAATTTAACCTAGATCCAGAGAATGTGCAGACCTCCACGTCAGTGTTAAGCCCTTAACACCTATAGGCACTATGTCTATCTTGTGCATGGAACGTTTCTGCACAAGATTTATTCAAGATATTTATTTTTTATTTTTTATTTAATATTTATGTTGTGCCGGTAGCTCGCGAGCCTCGGGGCGCAGAAACAAGAACACACTACAAAGGACAGTGACAATACAGAACAGGACTGAACAGAGAAGATTCACGCGGGGACTAGGTCGGAATTTCTAGATGGGATTTTATTTGAAGATGTGGGTTTTCACCTGTTTGCGGAATCGCAAATAGTTGGTTTCCATTCTAATGTGGTTGGGGAGTTCGTTCCAGAGGCCGGCTGCCAGTATCGGGAAGGATCTGCCTAGGCCGCAATTGAGTTTGTGTGGTACTACTACAATTTTGCCAAGGTGGGATGATCTTAATATTCTGCCGGGTACATATAATTGAATCCTATTGTAAGTAGGCCGGGGCTTTTCCATAGATGCATCTATGCACAATTGTTAAGGTAGAAGGGTACCCTGTCCTCGATTTTCAGCCAGTGTAGCTCCCTTCTGGGGTCACTGATGTGTTGTGATCTGGTTTTGTGCTTAATGATCCTTACCGCACTGTTCTGGACAACTTGATAACTGTGCACACACATTTTGGAGGCACCCAAGACCAAGGCATTGCCATAGTCAAGGCGAGGCATTATGATGGCTCTAGCAATGGTGGCACTGTTGTCCTCTGATATGTATGGCCGGATGGATTTTAGTAATTTGAGGTGGTAGGCAAACATTTTTTGGATGTATAGTGCCTGTGTGTTGGACCCCAAGGATGCTTCTAGAATCATGCTCAGGCTTTTGACCTTACTCAGAACCTGTATGTGTGTATCTTTGATTTGGAATGATTTATAAGAGGTGGGTAGTTTAGCTCTGGCAAGAGGAGAGCCAAATACCATGAGTTTTTTTTCCGTTAAGACACATCCAATTGGAATCCATCCAATGTTCCACGTTGTTGTATATCATGGTGAGCTGGTCACTGTCTTTCTGATAGTCTCCACTAAGCTCAAACACCAGCTGCGTGTCATCGGCATAGTTGGTAACAAATGTGTTAAACTGATCAAGGACAAGGCATAGGTATCTCAGGTAGAGGTTAAATAGTAGTGGTGACATGCTAGCGCCTTGGGGGACACCACATAGAATTTCCTTTTCTAGGGAGAACTTGTCACCCCAGTGAACCCTGGATATCCTGTTTTTTAAGAATGACATTATCCAGTCGATGGCTTCATCCGAACAGTTGGCTGTTTTCTTCAGAGCAGTCTAAGTAAATTATGGTCAAGTAAGTCGAACGCTGCGCTTAGATCAAGAAGGATGAAGAGGCCTGTCTTTCCCTTGTCTATGATGCTGAGCATCTTGCACTGTAGGTCAAGCATGGCCGTCTCCGTGCTGTGTTCCGGGGCGAAAACCTGATTGTTGAGGGTGGAGGGAGTTTGTTCATTCCACATATGCCTGGAGTTGTCTAGTGGCAATCCTGTCCATGATTTTTAGTATAAGGTTACAGTTAGTAATGGGTCTCAGGTTATTGGAATCTCTTTGGTCGAGGTTGGGTTTCTTGACCAACGGTGTCACTGTGACTCTTTTGATGGCGTTAGGTACTTTCTGGTTTCTAAAGGATGCATTGATGATTTTATTTAGCATCGGTGCGAAGATGTCAATGTTGTCCAGAATTATTTTAGGCGGGGAAATGTTCTCTGCGCAGGTGGTGGGTTTCATGGAAGCGAGGGCCTTAGTCATGTCACTGACAGTGATTTCTGAAAACTTGAAAGTTTTAGTGAATACGGGTGGTGTCTCCATTGGCATGGTAACTGAAGTCTTTATATTAATCAGGGAGTTTGAAATAGAATCTCTGGTTTTGGAGATTTTATTAAAGAAGGCGGTCTGAGTTGCATCACATTCTTCTTGTGTGGGTGAGAAAGGTGGGGTAATTGCAATAGGTTTTTCTACTGATTTGAAGATGTTGAATAGTTCACTGGTGGAATTGGCTGCAGCTGATATTTGTTCATTATAGTAGTTTTCTTAGCTTTAGTATCATGAGTTTGTACTTAGTTTCACTTTCTTTCCAAGAGAGTTTATTGGCAAGCGAGGGTTTTTTTCCCCAGCTGTTTTTTCTATTTCTCTTGACCTTTTTTTTGTTCTGCAAGTTCAATAGAGAGCCATAGTTGTTGTTTTTTTTAACTGGTCTGGTTGGTTTGGTTTGAAGAGGTGCAGCTTGGTTTGTTAGTTTTTCAAGGTGGCTTAATACATTTGTCAATAGGGATTCACATGAGTCTTTCTCACCTTGATTATTTTCAGCGTTAGCAAGGCATTGTATTAGTTGGGTCCTATCAATGTTTTTATAGTTTCGGTATGTCGCTGGAATGGGATGGTTGAGGGTTTTGGATTTGGGAAGTGGCAGGGAGATGTGAAATGTTATACTGTGGTGGTCTGACCATGTGCATGGTTCTGTCATAAAGTCACGAGTTTCAAGATTGTTTGTGATGACCCAATCCAGTATGTGACCATTGTCCATCGTGGATTCCTGGTTGTCAATCTTGAAATCAATGTTGTTGAGAAGTCTTTGTAGATTGCTGGCTTCCTTATTGTTAGTTTCCCCATACCAGCGATTGAAGTCTCCTAAAATTAAGGTGGCTGTGTTGGGCCCTTCGAGCACGTTAAGTTGGTGTGCTATCTGCTCATTGAATTCTGGGGTAGAAGAGGGAGGCCTGTAAAGGACGATCAGGTTTAGGCTACTATTGGCCGTGGGAAGATGTTTAAGGTGCAAGATTTCACTACCCATACATGCTATGTCACTGGGAAACATGTGGATAGTGTCTCTTGCAATTGCTGCAACACCTCCCCCTTGTCCTTCTTGTCTGTTGGAGTAGAAGATGGAATAGCTCTGCGGGACCGCAATATCACATGTGGGGCCTATCGGGTCCTTGAGCCAGGTTTTGGTGATGCAAAAAATATCTATTTGTTCATCTATGATCCTGTCATGTACACATTGAGCGTGTTTATTGAGGGAACAGGTGTTAAGTAGGCATAGTTTAAGGTCTTGTTTGAAATTGGGTTGGCGCACGGCGCCGTTCCATGATGGGATGTTCGGTTTCTCTTTTTTGGGAACCTTTTGATTGCAAGGTTTTCCCCGGATGGGGGAGTGTCCTTGTTGGATCGGTCTAGGGCTGTAGCAACTGCTTTTTTGACCAGATTCATACATTGGAGATTATGGAAGTCTAGCACTAACCTGTCTGTAGGAAGTAACCCCATAATTCCCTGTGGTGAGGTTGCAGGTAGGCTGGGGAGACTCAAGCAGCTTTTCCTGCCCTGGACGGCGAGGACCGGCGCAGACCGGCTTGGCGCCGGTGCTGAAGCGCCTGATGTTTCAGAATAAACCCGGCGAGTGCTCTTGGGAACTGTAGTTCCTGCTAGCAGCGAGGAAACAGCAGGTCACAATACGAGTGCTTACTCGTTGCACAATTACACAAATAGCTTGAAATGCGTACAACAGTGCTTGTCAGCTGGTGGATTCTAGAAGCAAGGCCGCACTCAGCCTACAAAAGAAACAGTCATACAAAAGGTGTTGCGAGAAGCACGCAAGTCAAAATTACGTTACCCCTGTTAGGTCCATCAAATTTAAATCCAATACAAATCTTCCCCCCACACTACAATGTAGTTTACCTTTCTCTTCAGCGAAGTGTGCCTGAAGGGTTAATAAGGGGAGGCCAGCGGGACCGGCGCAGACCGGCTTGACTCTGAAGCACCGGCACTGAAGTGCCTGACGTTTCAGAATAAAGCCTGCAAGTGGTCTTGGGAACTGTAGTGCCTGCTAGCAGTGAGCAACCAGCAGTCACAATACGAGTGCTTACTCATTGCAAAATTACACAAATAGCTTCAAATGCCTACAACAGTGCTTGTCAGCTGGTGGGTTCTAGAGGCAAGGCTGCACTCATCCTACATAAGCAACAGTCATACAAAAGGTGTTGCGAGAAGACCGCAAGCCAAAATTACGTTACCCCGTTAGGTTGATCAAATTTAAATCCATACAAATCTTCCCCCCACATCACAACGTAGTTTACCTTTCTCTTCAGCCAAGTGTGCCTGAAGGGTTAATAAGGGGAGGCAAGTGGGACCAGCGCATACCGGCTTGACTCTGAAGCGCCGACGCTGAAGCGCCTGACGTTTCCGAATAAAGCCTGCGAGTGCTCTTGGGAACTGTAGTTCCTGCTAGCAGCGAGCAAACAGCAGGTCACAATACGACTGCTTACTCATTGCAAAATGACACAAATAGCTTGAAATGCCTACAACAGTGCTTGTCAGCTGGTGGATTCTTGAAGCAAGGCCGCACTCACCCTACAAAAGCAACAGTCATACAAAAGGTGTTGCGAGAAGCACGCAAGTCAAAATTACGTTACCCCTGTTAGGTCGATCAAATTTAAATCCAATACAAATCATCTCCCCACACTACAACGTAGTTTACCTTTCTCTTTGTAAGATATTACTTATTTATAAGATATTACTTATATACTTCTTTGTTTCTTCACTAAGCAGACACATGCACATTTGAATCCTGATCTACGCTCTGAACTGACCATGGACACCGCATGTTGTGTCTTGGTATCATCAAAGCCCAATATACATCAGGCTTGAAGTCTTCTTGCAAGATAGTGTCTTATGCAAGCAGAATTCTCAGTAAGGGAAAAGCAGCTGACTTCTGGGCCTGTGAACATTATCACTGGCTCTTACTTGACAAAGCTTTTAACATTAAAACAGGCCTTTACAATAATTTATGGAAACCCAAAAGCAAAGAAGGCCCAAGAGGAGCCAAATGGGGCATACAACAGATGGAATACAATTTGACCTTGTTCACAAGCCAGGAAAAGAACAACATTGTAATGATTTTCTCTACAGACATCCTTTACTAACACTTAATACTAGAACATTTCTAGCAGAACAATACATCAATTGCATAATAGAGAATGCATGACCATTATCGCAGGAACCGACAGATATAAGTGACAAGGCAAGTCAAAATCCCACACTGTTGGTGGATATCTAAAGTCTCCAGTCAGTACATCGGACTCATGCCAAGTGAGTGGATCGATTGTCTTAAATTATTGATCAGGATGCATTGAATAATTTCATATTGATAAACTGCAGAACTATTCATGGTAAAAGAGGGCATTCTTCTTAAAGCAACAGAATTGTATCCACCAAATCCTTGCAACAGATGCTTGTGGCACTGGCTGGTGAAGGCCACAAAAGGGTTGTGTACACATAAACAGCTCCTGTGCAAGAAAGTGTGCTTCCCCAAAATGGACACACTGGTGGAAACAACCTTGGAAAAAAGTACATATGAAATGGCATTGCACCTCACACCATTTCTTACCCATTAAAGATGACAATCCAAACCACATTGTTTGCTGCTGAGCACGCAACACACTCTAAATTAGAGCAAGTGTTTCTAATTTGAAAATCCAGCATTTATTTTTTCTGAGACATCCGGTTGTTTAAGACCAGCCAAGGTGCACAATGCAATCTTTCCTGCATTTACTTGGCTGCTTGTGTGCACCTTCCAAGATGGCTCTGCCTGCTAAGGTCTGAGGAGCCATCCATTGTCTGAAGTCTGCCCTCTCTATGATGGGCTGCCTCACTCCAACTTTAAACAATAAGGAGCACTGGCAGGCAGAAGCCGGCCCCTATAATGAAGGCCCACATCTAAGGCTCTGTCTGTGTCTATCCTGGCTGAGAAGGTCCTGGAGGTTCTTCTCCATACTTGGCGTCCTCTCAGAGCATGAATCTACCTCCTAACATAATGATTGTTATGCCATGACCTCGGACATATGGATTCTTACGCCCCATGCATACCTACTGTGAGTGATGACTGAACTATCCCTGTGCCTCCTCCACTAACTGAACTTGTTATGTGACTATGTTCTCTGCCTTCCTGCCTCCCTGCCTCTTTGCCCACATCTAATCCTACTTCATCTCTCACTGCATTTGCCCTTTCAACTGTGCACCACTTTACTTTGCATTAAGCCCTAATTTTGAATTTCGAATTTAGCTGTACCCTTTCAACTGCGCACCTCTTTTCTTAGCATAAAGACCTAATATTGAATTTTGAATTTAGCTGTGCCCTTTCAACTGTGCACCTCTTTGCTTTAAGACCTATTTTTGAATTTCGAATTTAGCTGTGCCCTTTCAAATGTGCACCTTTTCGAATTTAGCTTGCCCTTTCAACTGTGCACTTCCTTGCTTTGCATTAATCCCTAATTTTGAAAATATTGCTTTGCTTTTTAACTCCCTTTTGCTTTTTGTGTCTACTGGGCTACCAGGTAGGTTTAGCTAGAACTGTTCAGTGCAGCCACTCTTCCTCATTCTTCTACTCTCCACTTCCACCCCTATGGCTCTCACCATCTCACCCATATTCCCTAACACCTCCACTATCACCTATCCCCCCTCTCTCACGAAGACCGGAAGGAAACAGCAAAAAAAAGACATATTGAGTTCAAACCCTGGCCTTCCCATCACAGACACCTATGTCAGCGCTTCTTCCATAGAGGTCTTCATTGATATCCCCTTCTCTGCCCCCTCTAGGGATCTATGGACCCCTCATCTAAACTGAACTCTCCATCCTCATCCTCTCCCATTAACGGTGGTTGCAAGTGGGAAGTCCTCTTGGCCGGCTTCTCATCTTCACGTTGCTTCGTTAATGTCTACCACACAGGCATTATCTTGGTTTAGGGTCCTCAACACAACCTCCTTCTCTTTGACCGGATCCTGCCATCTCTCATTAACTTCCTACCTTCTCCTGCCTCTACTCCCACCACTCTCTCTACCCCTCCCCTTCCTAATAGTATACAACACCCTAGTACCCCTCCTCAGAAAACTTTCAAAGGCAGAGACCTCCTTCACCAGGCAACTCTCAATGCCTGCTCAGCCAAAAAACACTCCTCCGACATCTGCCTCCTCCTTGAAGACATTGAACTCGACATTCTCGCTCTCACTGTAACATGGTTCAATGCCAGCTCAGTCCCTCTTTTGACTCCCTCCTCCCTGATGGCTACACAATCATTTCCAAGCCTCAACCTCTCCATGCTGGCAGTGGGGTTGCCGTAGAATTCCCTGAGTGGGTTCCTTATTCCATTTTACCCACCCAGCTCCACTCCTTTGAGAGTCTGTTGTGAAAGTTGTCATCTCACCCTCCTCCACCTGCACCATTGCCACCATTTACCGGCCTCCAGGTGCTACCACCCTGTTCCTCTCTGTTCTTCCTTACTTTCATTCACCTCCACTCTCCTCCTCTTGGGGGATTTCAACATCCAGTTGGACTCTGCTGTCACAGCATCTACTCTTTTCATTGACCTCTGCACCTCTCTATCCCTCTCCATTCTCCCTTCTGGTGCAACCCACTAGGCTGGCCACACTCTTGATGCTCTCATTCACTCTTAACTCTCTCTCTCCTCCCCACTTGTCACCCCTATATCCTGGTCAGACAATTCTCTCCTCTCCTCCCCCCTGGGTCCCTTTGATCCTCTGACCGCACCCCCGACAGCCATACCAACTTCATTCACTAACATCTGCCCGATGAAACGTGTGTCTCCTGCTGACTTTGCCTCCACCTTCATCCCACCTTGCCACCCACCTCTGACTCTACCACTGATTGTTCTCAGCAACCTCCACATGTCCATTACTAATACTCTTGACATTCTTGCCCAAGTCATGAGGATCCACCTGAAACCTGCCTCGAAGCTTAACACCTGGGACGACTCTGAACTTGTGGCCATGAAATGAAAGTGCAGAGAGGCAGAACGTAAGTGGCAAACCTCAGGCTCATCCTCTAACAAACTGGCCTGCTGCCTGCTCCAAAGGCAATACAGCCTCTCCATCCATGCCAAGAAAAGAGCCCACATACAGGCACAGATTTCCGGTGCATCCAACAACACGGCTGAACTTTTCAAAATCTACAGGGAACTAGCCAACCCTTCCGCAGTCTCCTCCTCCCCTCCCCCTTCCCAGGCTCTGTGCAATGCACTGGGCACTCACGTCTCCACTAAAACCCAGGTCATCCTGAACACCCTTGCTACTCACCCTCCCAACCCTTCCACAACCCCTTGCCTCCCTTGGCCATTCACCCTCCTCCTTCCCCCTCTCCACATTCTCCCCTGTCACACCTGAAGAAGTTGCCAGAGTTGTCCAGTCCATGAACGCCTCTTCTAAACAGGATTCTCCTTGCTCATCCAGAACCATCAAGGACAACATTGTCTCTTTACCCCTGCACTCGCTGATTTCTGTAACCATTCTTTTGCCACTGGATCTTTCCCCTCCTCCCTCAAGCACTCCCTTGTGTGCCCCTTCCTGAAAAAACCTTCAGCAGAGCCTAACCTGCCCATCCAACTACCACCCTATTCCATCACCCCCCTTCCTTGGGAAATTGCTGGAGAAGCTGGCCTTGCCCCAACTCATCTCACAACCCAATATTGTTGGTGGTCTCCACGACCATCAATCTGGATTCCGAGCATCCAGAGGTACGGAAACTGCCCTTCTGCACACCTTTCAAGAACAGCTTGCATCTCTTGACTCCATCCTTCCTGATCTCTCCTCTCCCTTTGACACAGTCAACCATTCCATCCTCATCCAAAGGCTCCATGATACCCTGGGTATCTCGGATCGGGCATTGGAATGGCTGTCATCCTTCCTACCTGCCCGCTCATCACAAGTCATCCTGGGTACTTCTCCTCGCCTACTTCCTTCTCCACCTCTGGTGTCCCCCAGGGCTCTATCCTCTCCCCCTTGGCTTTTTAACATCTACCTTGCTCTGCTTGCACTCCTCATCTGCTCTTTTCCTCCCACCTTCCAGTGTTATGCTGACAACACACACCTCTTTTTCAAACTTCCTGCTGACCCTCTTGCACCTTCCATCCTCCATGACTGCCTATCTGCCATCCAGTTCTGGTGCACCACCAATGATCTCTGCCTCAACACCTGTAAAACTGAGGTAATTCCCATTGGGCCCCCTGTTCCCGCCTCTTTCCCCTCACTCTGGCCTTCCTCCATGGGCTCTCCCCCTGCTCCTTCCTCTGAAGCCAGAAACCTTGGAGTCATCCTTTACTCATCTCTCTCCTTTCTCCCTAACACTCAGGAGATTGCCAAGAAGTTCCACTTTCAGCTCTTACTTCTCAAAGGAATTCTCCCTTTTCTCACTTTCCCTCAGAGGCTCAATGTTACCTGTGCCCTGGTTGTCTCTAGGCGTGACTATTGCAATAGCCTCCTCCTAAATCTACCCTTTTCCACTCTGCAACCCCTCCAGCTAATCCAGAATAGGGCAGCAAGACTTATCCTTGGCCTGAAGCCCAGGGACCACATCTTTCCTGCCATAAAAAGTCTACACTGGCTTCGGTTGCTGCATGGATTGAATTCAAATCCCTGTTGCATCATGCACAAGGCTAACTGGCCCCGGGGACCACACTATCTTCAACTTTATCTCATTAAATACTCTCCCTCTAGACTTCTACGTTCCTCTGGCACCAACTCTTTGTGTGTAAAGCATTTCACATAAACAGAGGGTATGTGGTCGATCGCTCTCAGCTGGCTCCCTCCTATGGAACAGCCTCCCCCTCCCTCTGTGCCTTGAGCAGGACTTTCTTAAATTCCCGAAGCTCCTCAAGACTTTCCTCTTTACCTCCTCCCTCCCTTCTTCTCTCCTCTGCTAATTTGCACAGTTGCTGTGATTGGTGTCCTGTCCCCTCATGCATCCTTGGGGCCCCTGACCTCTCACACCCAATCGTCCCAGCTCCTCTCTACCCCCAGCACTTGCCCTGGCCCTCCATCCTCCTTGGAGACTCGCACTTATACCCACTGCAGCCCCTGGCCGTGTAGCACTCTCCACAGCATGCACTTCCACCATTAATTTATCTGTGGCTCACCCACTAACACGGACACTCCAGCAAATTCCCCTTTCCCTCATCCTTGCTTCACTTGCACATTCTGAATACTCATGAGGCATAGTAGGTTCGTCCTTTTTTCCCCCCACTGTTTTTAGTATTTTGTGTTTTTGTTCATGTGTTTCACTCCCTTGTTCCCCTCCCTTTTCCCTGTGGGCGCTTTGAAAGAGTATAGGTGCCTAACAAGTGAACAATAAATAAATAAACACAGGGTAACAGGTGGCCTTTGACTTCTTCAGACCCATCCATACAGATCCATACATATGCCTATGTCATGTTAGCTCTAGACACATGCTCTCAATCCACATACATGCAGGTGATTCCATCCATGGCAGCAAACTCTGTCAGTCCTGCTTCATACAAGATTTTAGCTGCCTACTGGATTGCTCAAGCAGTCAAAACTGACAGCATGGCCACATTCAGGGACAAGACTTCACATTTTTTCAGAATATCAGGGTTTTCAACACCGTTGCATGACTCCATTTTGCCCTCATGCAAATGGATCCCTAGAATGTTTCCTGCGTATCTTGAAGAGAACCATTCAAACCTGTCACATCACCAGATGATCAATTGGACAGTCTCTATGTCATTTACAGAGAGACTTTAGCAGAAATGTCACTCTGATGTTTAGGAGTACTGTGGGTAAGCAAATATCAAATTTCCCATCTAATTCTAGCATGTATGGTGGCACACAAGCTCTCAGGGATAAAGACACAATGCAGAAAAATAACATGGAAATGTATGCCAGTATGTGTCAAAGTACTTAATTCACACAATTGACAAGTGGTGGTGTAGTGCTGGTAAAGCAACTGATAATAGCAACACAAAAGGCTTGATGGTTGTATAGTTTAGAAATAATCTTAACCTTTGGCATTACTCTGGGCAGCCCTCAAGACCATCGTTCTTTGCCTGCCAACCCATTACAGAAAGGGGAAAACCATATGCAAATCAGGTTTGGTCCCACCCCAAAAGGGGCAATCCAGTCCAACCTGTTTGGCAATATCCCTTCTGCACAAGACCACAAGCAACCCCAGACATGTTTCTGCCTCATTGGGCATCATCAGTGAGATATAGCTTGTGTCACTTGTCCCAGCAGGCACAGGACTTACGTCTGGGCATGCACATCCCACTCGGGTAACCATAGCAACAGCAAAGAGGTGTTGGCTGCAAGGTTTAGAATTCTTCTTAATCTCTGATATTGCTCTTACCAACCACTCAGACCATCGTTCTTCACCTGCCAAGCCATTATAGAGAGGGGAAAGACCATACTCAAATCAGGCTTTGTCCCACCCCAAAGGGAGAAATCCAGTCCAACTGGTTGATCATATCCCTTCTGCACAAGACAACAACCAACCACAGACATGTTTCAGCCTCATTGGGCATCACCAGTGAGGTGTAGCTTGGGTCTCTAGGGCCTGCTGGCACGATACCCAAATCTGGACTACCCGTCCCATTTGGGGTGTCTATAGCAATACAAAAGAGGGGATGGCAACTGATAACAAACGCAAACCACATGTTCTTCTGATCCTCTCTCTCAGAAACAACTGGCAGGGGCAGATGTATTAAGCAGACCACGGGAAACATTGGTTGCATGTATTCAACAACAAAATACTTGTTTGCATTATTTACATTTTCATAGGAAGGACACAATTGACTGCGTGGTATATTTTGCAAGTCCCTGTTTCACACAATTGAAGTTCCAAATAATTCTGTAGTGGGTTTATATTGCGGGACAGTGTTGACTTGGGTGGCTGCTGGTACGCAGGGCAGACCGTACTGACTGCAGGGTGCCTTTAGTGGAGTTGCTGGGCAATGCGAGATTGTGTGGGTCATTGCGGATGCATAATTCGCTGGCAATAGGGTTGCAGGCGCCCTAGGACCTGAGTTGCCTGACATGCGGTAGCTGTGTTGGTGATTTTGGTCCAGCCGGAGCATTGTTGGTGGGGCTGGAGGGTGGAACACGAATGTATCTACTGGGTTGCTTATTCCTTACGGTAACAGTGTCATCTGTATTTGAGTCGAGTTGGTCTATGCAGCAGGTGTTTTTTCACGCAAGGGTGCCACACCTCAGATTTACACCAGGATCGGCTTGTTTGTTGGGGATGGGAGATTGCAGAGACCGGATGAGTGGGAGAGAGCTTTGTGAGTCTAAACATGCATCCCTAGCCCTAATGAGCAGAGGTTTAGAAGCACGGTGACCGCAAGTGCGGGTGGATGCACTAAGCCTCCTGTTTCTGCCATAGTCTGGGCAGGGCACAGATTTTTAAGAGAGATCAGGGCTTTTTGGTGGTGTATGGGCACCCATTCCATATAAAGGGCACAAGGGCTTGAACAAATAGAGCCGTTGATATTAAGAATGGGTGGGATGGATGCAGTTGCGGTTGGGTAGCAGGGTCGGGCTGGGACCAGAAATAGGCCCGGTCACCCATAAAAGTGCCCCACCCCTCCCCTCACGATCCTTGACCTCTGATGACATCACCGGAAGTGATGCCCTTTGACTCCATCCCAAAGTGACATCCCGGGAAGCGATGCAACACAACCTTTCACCCCTTGACAAAACAGGAAGTGGCATCAAATAGCATTGTTCCTAAGTACCCTAAATACTGTGAATCCAGGCAGACGTCCAAGGTCAAATGATAATATGTTATTCTATAGCACTTACGCTTAAGCTCTTTTTTATAGAACAACCATGCATACAATATCACCCAACCTGTGTTGGGACTCATTTCTCGACCTAAGAAGGATGAAAGGCTTTCTGACAAAAAAAAATAATTTGCAAAAATATATATATTTTTTTCAATTTCCTTTTCTTCCAAACCGGCCAGGCATGGCCAGAAACCGGACCCCACCCCCCAGGGACAATTTCTGCCCAGCCACGGGCTGAAAGGCTGAGGGGCCAATCCGACCCTGTTGGGTAGCGAGCAAGACATCAATAGTGACACAGAACGGTGTGCAAATTCAGAAGGTGCATGACGGTCAGATGGCTTCCAGTGGCATGACAGTGCCAGACAGTGAAACAAATGTTAAGCCTTATCAGTGGCCCTTTACATCAAACACTAAAAACATCACTGCAGCACACCAAAAGGTTCAAGCCTCTATCCACTTCACTTCAATATTTACATGACCCCCCTAACGAAGCTCATACAAACTCATGGACTGACATCCTACAACTACACAGATGACACCCAGCTTATTTTCAAGAAAACTATCAGCAATGACCATAACAACACTCTCACTAAATGCCTCCCCAATGTAAACACGTGGATGGCAAATAACAATCTAAACTAAACCCAACCAAAATGAAATTATGAAAACCCTATCAAAACGAAAGGCTAACACAAACATCTCTCACCTGGCCCCAGAGCATGGGAACCCAAACTAAATCCTCAACAGAGATGAAAAACCTGGGAATAGTCATGGACAGCGGTGTCACC
The DNA here is from genome assembly GCF_040938575.1 of Ambystoma mexicanum. Lineage (NCBI taxonomy): Eukaryota > Metazoa > Chordata > Amphibia > Caudata > Ambystomatidae > Ambystoma > Ambystoma mexicanum. The sequence goes on along the minus strand of NC_090923.1, from coordinate 586,826,174 downwards.
CTGGAACCACTGTTCAATTCTACAGCAAAAAGATGTTGCTACCATCTTCGATTAATAAGCAGGATTTTGCCTTACCTCATCTTTCCACACAGAACCTTCGCTATCATTTCCTTGGTATTATCAAGAATAGATTATGCCAATAGTGTCTACCTAGGAATGCCTGAACAACTCACCAAAAAACTGCAAGGCACCCAAAATACAGCAGCAAGAATGCTGGTAAGACTAAATAGAAGGGACCATATCACCCCAGCCCTAAGAAGTCTACATTGGCTACCAGTCAAGAAACAAATCAATTTCAAAGCCCTCTGCGTTGCCCACAGATCACTACATAGTCAAGGGGCTCAATTCCTGCAAGAAAAGTCCCACAATATATAGCCAGAAGTACCTTAAGATCTAGCAGATAATTAAACTAGGAGGAACTGCCTTTTCCATTCTCATAGCCAAACTATGAAACTCAATTTTAAAGGAATCAGGATGACGGAAGACCACCTAACCTTAAGGAAATGGCTAAAAACCTGGCTATTCAACTCGCCGGAATGAAAACAGTTCAGCAAGTTCTACACAAAGATCCACCGAAGGGGAAGCCACTTCTACTGAATACAATTCACAAACCACACACAGAATGTGCATGTCTACTCTAAGGTAAACTCCCCACAAAAGAAAATAATAGCATAGCTAAATAATATCCAGAAACCACCAAAAACCTACTAAAGATCTCCATTTTCTACGACATGTCTCCACTACACACCTATCACACATTTACAGATCACTACCTCCCCCCTAAAACACCTTAACCTCAATTTACTCTCATAGCAACTCACACTCCCAAATAGCCTGCAACACTTGACAACACGATCACTGGACATCGCCCTTCTCGAAACAAACATCCAGTGTATGAAACAAAGTACACCCAGAAAACACACACGCTTAGACAACAGTTACTCCTGGTTCTTCATGCATCTACATGCATCAACAGATGAGTACAGCACCTGCTATATCCCTCTCTTCCCTGAACAAACCCAACTCACTTTACCTTACAGAGCCACGACAGCGCCTGCAGACCATTAAGATGGCAGCGGTGCGTGGTATAAATCGACTTAGCATAACATAACATTTATGGGATCAGGTATCAATATTTCCTCTATACTATTTTCCTCCAGTTACTTTCAGACAAGACGAACCATGCGACATGTGCCTCCCCTCATCGTCTGCATTGCATTATGGCTGATTGTGTGCCTTATTCATTCTGTTATGCTGGGTACAGCATTTTATGCCCTTAGACCTTCTGTCTCGTAGAGAAGCAGCTCAAGGACCCCTGCTAATCACATATCTGTGCAGGAGATCAACAGCTTCTGCAAGCCAAGTAACACCTGTTCAAAACACAGGCAGGACTTTCTCCACTACCATGTCTCTCTATTATCTCTCCCTGCCGTCACCCACTTCCTGTCCACCCTACAACCAATCCTTGCCTGCCGATCTTACTCATGGACTAGCAAAGTGTGAGGCCTACCATCTCCACATTACAGCGGCCGCACTCCACTTGTATTAATTGTTTAATTTCTTCACAAGCAATTGATTGTACCCCTCGAAATCTACTCAGGTGGTTCAAATGGTTATGATTTTAAATAATTTAGTGGTTGTGACTAAATAACTTCTGCTCTGCATAGGTAAAAGGATGATGTGATGACTCAGAGATGATTCCCCCAGAAAACCTGGCCTGCGACCCTTCTCATGTGTCCAGGGAAAGACAGATGCTTCCTGACCCTGGGGGTGGTGTTCTCTGGGAGGATCACATGGGCCGGGGAAGCAGGCCAGGAGGAATGGGAACACCCCTTTAACAACTTCCCCAAAGACCCTACCGTCTTAATGGTTTACTGTAAAATTTAAACTGTGAAAGGAAAGGGTCATTTGTACATTGAGGACTTCAAGTCCCACAATGCCCAAAGTACTGGGACGAGGAAGAGAGTTGCAGATGCACTGGACTGGAAGATGCAGCCCAGTGATGGTAATGACCCACACCTGAGAGAGAATGGGCAGTACAAAGGACCCCCTTAGGTGTAGGCCAGAAGGATATGTAGCAGGAGATGGAGTGATTGTCGTGACTCCACGTTGCAGTGGCTGCAGCAGATGAAGGAGAGAAGAAAAGCTGGCACCACCGCAAATTGCAGAGCGGGTACTGGTTCAGAGAGGGTCTCCACCTTTGAAGATCTTGTGTGCAGAGGCTGCGCAGTGCGAAACGTTGTTATGGAAGGTTTCCCCCATTGGGCCATGAATGCAGTGTTTGCACAGCGGGAAACGTTAACATGAAAAGCTTTCCCTAATATAAATTGGGCTGCAGTGGCAGACGAGCATCAGAGTGTTCGTGGTGCTGGGAACGCTCCTCTCCTGACCGGCATGGGTCGTGGGGAGTACAAAAGAGTGGGCTGCCATGTAGAAGGAATGAGAGGAAGCAGAAGTCACTGTGGCAGCGGGGCGAGTGTACGCGTATGCATCAAATGGTGAGTTCGCTGATACCGTGTAACCCCCGGAATGCTCTGTAATCGGCCACTGGCCATTAGTGATAATTTTGAATACTGAACTGATGGTTAAAGTGGCAGACTGATAATGACTTTGAACGCCGAGTTGATACAAAGAAGAAAATGTGGCAGACAAAGCACTTTGGGAACAGACAAACCTGTATTACCCCACTCTCTGTCACGCACTTGCACTATCTGAAACGTTGTTGGCCTAGTACGGTAGTTTAAAAATTGTATGTTCTTCTCCCTCTATCCCCCTTCTCGCTTCCTTCTTGTCTTGCACTTGCACTAGTATTAATGCTGTCAGGCATAGTTTGCTAGTCATTTTTGTTAGATCATTCAGAAACTTCAAGGCCTAAGATTGACTCTGTATTCCCTTGTTCTCTTCCCACCTTGAAGCGCTTTGAAGCACTTCACTTGTGTGTACGCGCTTTACAAATAAACAATTACAATTACAAGGAAATAATTATACTTATAACAATCAAAGCAATTGCCAAAGACATAAGAGGGCAATGTTAAGAGAAGTGAACAAGAACCAATATTGCCAAAGCCAAGAGAGGGGAATACTAGAACCAGTTGACAAAAACCATCATTGCCAAAGTCATGAGAAGGCATTTATAAACAAGCTGAGTATAACCCTTGTTCCCAAAGAGAGAAAGAGGCAAGAGTTGTAAAAGAACTAAACAAGCATTGGCTACGCCAAAGAGTAGCAAGTATAATAAGAACCCATTATAAGCACTTGGCTGATGTAGGAGTGGGAAAACAAGAGTGGCAGGACAGCAGCTCTCCCGATAGAGAGTATTCAGGGGGAGAGAAGCATAACTTGCATTGGATGTGGCAACGAAAGGTGTGGAACAAACAGCACCAATGTGTTTCATTTCTTCCCAGAAGAAGTAATCAATACTGATGTTAATGAAAGTGAAAAGATGTTGCTTACTTGCTTGAGGTAGAACTTTACCAAAGAAATACTTGAAGTAGTAGTGGTAGAAGCTTTCTATCTCCTGACAGGCAAGTATACCAGGGCAGGGACTTTGTAGCAGTAGTCCTGGCAGGTGAGTGGACCAGGAAGAAACAATTGAAGTGCTGTGTTCAGGTTAAAGATTGTGAAGAAGAAGAGGTGGCAAGGCCCCTAAAGAATAATGTGAACTTTTGTGGAATCATCCTGACAAATCATTATTGCTGATGCAAGTATATTGTGAACTGTTGTGGAATCATCCTGACAAAAGCATTTTTGTTGATACAAAAGAACTGTGGAAATATTCTTGTTTTCTAAGAAGGAGTTGTGTTGAACTCTCTACTACAAGTGGAGCGATAAAGACTTTTTGAATATTTTGAACTGCTGGTCAAAGTCAAATGGAAGACTTTTGGATGACAGAATAACCTTATCATTAGAAAAAGAAAGACTTGTTAAAGGTGTGTTATAAATGCCATATCATATCATATCATATCATATCAAGACAGATCTTTCCGATTTTTAACTGCTGATTGAAAATCCTGGTTGTGTCTGGGGGAGGGGATTTCACCCAGGCTACAAGGAGAAAAAGTTATCAGGTTTATATGGAAAATAACAGTAATTTCTGTTATATTTGAATTGCTATACATTACCTTGTTATGTTTGTTGTATGTATAAGTGTGAGGAACAGATTCCTTTTTTAGAGTGTTTCCTTTAGTTTATTTTGATAGGCAGGGACATCCTCATTAGGGTAGGGATATTGAGGCGTTTATCAAACCCAATTTTAAGTTAATAAAATGGCATCTTATGAAACAACTCTACAATTGTGTCTGCCTCACATTTGTGATCCCTCACAATGAGTAGTGGCGAAGTCGACCTACTCAGCCTTCACACTACTATAAACCTACAGTGATACCATTCAAAAAGGAAAAACAGGCACAGCTAAGAGATATACCTACTTTGCCTTTTGAGGAAACGTGGGCCAAGGGAAGGCTTTATTCATAGAGGGGTCTGAATGTGAGACAGTAGCAACTCAGCAGCAATAGTACACACGTTCCCAAATAAAAGAATGTCCAATCAAGGTTCTATGAAAATCTGTATACTGAAATTAAGCAAATCATTTGTACAGCGAGCCATTAAAAACACTGAAAAACGACCCCTGAAAAAGAAGACAGAAAATGCAAACAAATATGTTTAGGCACTCTCCATACTTAAGCAGGGAGAAAAGAGCCAAGAATTGTAATAATGCGACTCAGTCAGATGACAATCTGACTCGAATGCACACAGCCATTCTACAGCTGGCGTGAGCTCACAGTGTTGATAGGTGTATCCTACAAACCGGATGTGGCTTTAATAATTATATGATTTACAAGCCATCATACCAAATCTAGCTATGGTTTATACTTCAAGATAACCCTGCCACCAGGCAGTAGTTTATCTTATTATGGTTTTGGATCAGAGTTGTAGATTTAAATGCAACCTGTGTTTGCAGTGACTTCGTTGTCAAATGCTGCTGTCTAAGAGGGCACACGTGACTTCCAAAACTGACCAGTGCCATTGCAGAGCAAGGGTGACCATCAGGACACAGGTGGGCATTATGTTTTCTAAAAGGGGGGTCAGATTAGCACACATCATTTCTGGGATAGAATTACCTGCACAATTTAATTATGATTTAATCAAAATTAAATAAAAGCAAGGACTTTTACACACTTATTATATGACAGTTCCTCACAGTGGTTTTGTAAAAAAAAAATGCTCAACCTTTTCTTGCCCGTGACTGTTGAAAGAAATACATTTTTGGGAGAAATGCAAAATTTATAACCTTGTATTTTCACACCATTTTTTAAAGAACCACTCAGTTCTATGAAACCATAACCATTCAAACTACTTAGTCACCGAGATGCTTCATATTAAATTGAGTGCCCTCCACCAAAATCTATGTGAAACATTTTCTTTAAAATCATATGTTGAACTTATTTGCAAAATAAATCGAGTTCAGTTGTTGCGATGAGCAAGTAAATGTTCCATCATAGGAGTGATTAAGTGAATCTGAACCAAAGCATCTCGTTGGCTGAGGCATGCCAACCACTGCACTATGCCCTTGACACAGAACACCCACAAACAGGTATGCACACTGTACTGGGTACTTTAGAAATGCTGCCTCAACACAGCAGCAAACCTATCCTCCATTGTTCCTCTCTCCCCACTAACCTAAACTAGCCCTTCTTTTTCAGATTCACCAGAGAACCTGGAGACCATGCAAATGGCAATGGCACACGTTATAAAACCCCAAAACATAAAATCACACTTAAAAAATATCTGTTTTATCTGATCTCATGTAATGTAGTGTCTTGTTAGTAGAGTGTGTCACGTGACTGTTAGGCAAGTAAGGGGTGTAGAGTCTGTTTACCAGATTAGATTTCTAGGTCGACATTCCATTCTTGTGTTTTATTTGTGTGTATTTATTTTTAGGTATCTGTGTTTGGGGGGTGCTACCTGTGCTTTATGGCTCTTTCAATGTGCTTGAACATTAGACATTGAAAGCAAAACAACATAGTGACACATCACATACCATAACCATCCTGTCTCAAAAAAAGAAAGACAAAAGAAGGGGTTAATATGTACATAAAAATGCATGTAAAAAAAACATTCTGATAGATTCCAGTTAATATGCATTTACCTATGGGAACAAAACACATTGATGCCAGCAATAGGACACATGTTATACATTTATTTAGTACTCCTCTTTAGTTTGAAGCACTTGCCTCCTTTGTAAGTCACCTGTTTTCTTATATACCTTTTGTTTCTGTTTGGTTAGTTTTGTTCGTGGTATATGTACTATTATTTTACACCATCATTAACTGGCTCACTACTTGTTCTCATCTTTATGCTATTGTACAGTCACCCTTCGTGGGAATGCTTCTGCCATCTGCAAAAGTGCTAGTGTAAGTCATTTCTGGTCGAAATTGACATGCCTGTTCTTCAAATAAATACACATACAAATACAGATGACATATTATGTTCCTACAGCATAAACTCATTACCTGGTGTAGCATAACCCAGTGTATCATACTAAACCTAAGTGAACATATCCTTTTAAAGCAGGGCACGGCATAGACAGTACAGCATAGAGAGCAAAACATGCCATAGTTTAGCATGCCAAATTATAAAAAAGTAGGTGTGGAGAATTCAAGGGAGGACATAAAAAACAGGAAAACTAGAAACATAAGGACATGCCACATGAAACCCTGACTCTTTCACACATGAAATATTACCAAGGGAAATAAAAAGGCAGAGACCGACTGACGAACAGAGTTAGAACAATGCAGGTGCAGAGTAGAGGTTGAGGGTTGAAAGTGGGTGGAGTACAACTGATGGATCCTGCAGAGAGGAGAGTATATAAAGGGCGCCTGGCAAAGTCCTGATATGCCCAGGAGGGTATTTGTAGGTAAATAGATAGAAATCAGGGTGAGAGATCTGAGAGCCGCTGTCGAATTTTTGAAGCTATTTTATTTTGCCCTCAAAAAGATTTTGCACAGATTAGTATTTTTAAACATTTACACAGCTTTCGATAAGCACGAAAGGTTAGGTGGACAGATATTTCTTTTTTTGCGAAATACAAATGAGTATCGTCCTCTTTTCTTGCGGAGGAACAATTTTCACAGTGGTGCACAAGTATACAGTACAAGTGATTGACGACAGAAGGTGTCAACGGTGTGCAGCCCAGGACTGTGATAGGTCCAGGGGTACTAGAACAACAATAGCGAACACAACACTATTCTACAAACACGTATAAACAGGGGTTGTGCCACAGAAAATCGACACAACAGTGTTCCGGCCAAGCAGGGCTGGGATTACGCCCGAGGTGGTAGTGGCCTTCATCAGGATGCTTTCTTGCTACAGGTTCTGTCTGTAAGAGAAATCTGTGGGGGAAGGGGAGAGCTGTCAGGATCTTGGGTAGTTAAGGTTTTATTTACGTATTAATAAATAATGGCTGAATGGTGCCTAACGATACACTTGGAGTGTATTGCCATAGAACAGTTTACCGTCTGCTGTGGTGCAGCGGTGACGCTGTGCTGGAGTCCTGTTAAGGTTGCCGGACTCTTGGAGACATGGGAAGACTCGTATGACTAGGGTCACTCAGGCTACTAATTAGTGCCTATGCTCTCTGGGAGCTGTAGAGATAAAGGTAAGTATACCGTTAACCCCGCAGGTAGGGGAGTCAGTGTATTTAAAGCACAACACAGGCCCATGTACATCCAGCATGGGATGTGTTGGAGTGGTAAGTACTGGACCTGGAATGATGAACACCGGTGGTGTGGGTGTCTTATGAGAGTGGTGTTTGTTGGCAAAACGATCAGGTGGTGCCTATCGAATTGGTATCCTGTCGGTGGCAGGAGTCAAGTTAAAAAAGCCACGGTGAACTATGGGCTGTGAAACCCAGTTTACTGTGATTAAACGTGATATTAGCGTGCAAGAGGAGATACGATTTTGAGGTTGGTGCAAAAAGTCTGGAGTACTTGTGCGCGATCAGGGTGGAAGCTGGCGTGTTTTTTGGTATATGCAGTTTGCCAAACTTTTAGCAAGCATGGAGCTGTCGTGCGCGTGTAGAAGATGTCTACCAAAAGGCTAAAGGTTTCTACAGTGCACGAGTGGGACTATAAAAGGACAGTGAGTTAGGTAGGAAATGCTGGAGGTACCTAGACTGTCTGTTCTGAACTTTCTAAATGAGGGAAAGAGCATAAAGCAACAAGGTGACTTACCGGAGCCTGTGTTGGCTGTGTCTGCGCTCCTCGCGGTAATGGATGCTACTGAGGAGTGCAGACGCCATAGGTTAAAAACAGCACAACCGAGCCGGCCAGCCAATGGGTTGCCCAAAGGAGAGTAGGTCAGAATGAGTAATGGCCGTGGTTATTGGTGTTCGACAATTGGCCAATAGAGGAGAGGCATGACACGCAACACATGAGACCCGTATGAATGGGCTCCTGTCATGGATGACTTAAAAAACGGGCTGGACTATTGTGTATTTGGTACAACGGGAGTGCAGCAGGAAGTAAACTGCTACAGATAGATGGATACTAAAAGATGTCGGTGGCTTGAAACGAAGTCCATCAGAAGTCAGAGATTTAACATAGTTTCATTCAAAGTCTAGACTATGTCCAAGAATGTCCTTAGGAGGTGGATACAATGTTGTGTGCTGGAGACTCGATATACATAAATTGGTATTGAGGTCCTGGTCTACAGTTGAAAAATCCACATAAACGCACGACAGTATAAGGGGATAGTTGCTTATGTGATTAAAGCAGGATCATACAATGCTGTATATACATAGTTGTTCAATGGCATATATATTGTTGTTAAAAAATGCAAAAAAAAATGCAAAAAAAAAATATGCAAACATACCGTGTCAGATAAATGACAGCAGGATGTGAACCAGTACTCGGGGACGACCTGTACTGGACAATCGCCAGTAGAGTCTACGGGGGTCACTTAGTCCCAGAAGTGTTTCCACTCTACGGTGATGTTGAGTCCAGTTCTAACTGTGTCCAGTCTGTGGACCCATTTCTGTTCGAGCCTCGTGAGCGCTAGATTGATATCGCCTCCTCTTCTTTGTTGTTGTAGTTGTTGTAAGATGGTCCAGGTAAATTGCTCATTGGTGTGGCCTTTTCTGCTGTAATGCTCCACTAGTGGTTTATCCTGTATGGAGTTCTTGATGCACGATCGATGTTCACTTATCCTTTGTTTAATGGGTCTGGTTGTTTTCCCAATGTAAATGAGCTCGCATGGACACTTTATCAAATAGATTACGTTTTTGCTCTCGCAATTCGTATGGCTACGCATTGTCCAGATTAAATTTTTATGCGTGAATGTCTTGCTGGTCTTGGTGTAGCGACATGCTACGCACTTTCCACATGAGTAGTGTCCTACTATGGGCGGTAGGCCCCATAGTGTGTCTTGTTGTTTTTCCGGTTCGAGAAATGTATGTACCAACATGTCTCTAAGGTTCCTGTTCTTTTTAAAAGCAAATAAAGGTTTTTTGTCCAAAGTGCCTTTGTTTTTTATCAGGTGCCAATGCTTGTTTATGGTGGTTTTCAACAAGTTGCTGATGGGGTTGAACGTGGTGACACAGACAGTCCGGTCTATGGGTTCCTTGGTGTTGTTGGTCAGACAGTGCGGTCGGTGTTGGCTGCTCTTTTGCGGGCCACTTTGATGGATTTTTTGGGATAGCCTCTTTCGCTTAGGCGTTTCTGGAGTTGTTGGGCATGATGTACGAATTTGTCTTTGTCCGTACAGTTCCTGCGTACACGAAGAAATTGCCCGTACGGTAGGTTGTATTTGAGTCCTAGCAGATGGAAACTAGTGAAATGGAGTAGGCTGTTCCTGTCGGTTGGTTTCCTGTATAGTTCTGTTTTAACAGAGTCTCCAGAGCGGTAGATGTGGAGGTCCAGGAAATTTACCGCTTGATGATCCCATTCGATGGTGAATTGTATGTGGGAGTCTCTCTGATTTAGCCATTTGTGGAACGCAAGCAAAAGTTCTTTGCTCCCTTCCCATATTAGGAGAACATCGTCGACGTATCGGCGCCAAAGTAAGATGTGAGCTTTGTAGGGGTTGTCATCATGGTAAATGTTGTCGTCCTCATGTTGGGCCATGTATAAATTGGCTACATCAGGGGCAAAGGTAGCCCCCATGCTGACGCCTTTCACCTGCTGGTAAATCTGGTTTTGAAAAAGAAAGAAGTTCTCGGTCATTGCTAATCTGATACACTCCAGGATGAAGTTGGTGGGAGTGGACGTGATGTCGGTTCTTCTGTTGAGGCAGATTTTTAAAGCTTCCAGTCCTTCCTGTTGGGGGATAGAGGTGTAAAGGGCCTGTACATCCATGGTAACCAGGATGGAGTCGGCGGATAGGTGTATATTCTGTAGGACCTTCATAGTGTCAGTGCTGTCTTTGATGTAAGACTTCATACGTCCGATAAATGGCTTCATGAAGAAGTCAGTGTACAGAGATAGAGGCTCCAGAAGTGAGTCACAGGCCGAGACGATGGGACGTCCGGGTGGTTGAGTGGCATGTTTGTGAATCTTCGGAAGTATGTAGAAGGCTGGTATCCTTGGGCGGGTTTTGTTGAGGAAATGTCGTTCATCTTCGCATATCCAGCTCTGGTCTTCAGCGTGTTTTGTAAGGCTGAGGATCTCTTCTTGCAATCTCTTGGTAGGATCTCTGTTTATTTTCTTATATGAAGAAGTATCGGCTAAAAGACGTAAACATTCCTGGTTTTAGTCTGTGGTGTTCATACAGACAATCCCGCCGCCTTTGTCTGCTGGTTTTATGGTGATGGATAGGTCTTCGTTGAGGTCGATTAGGGCTTTTCTTTCCTCTTTGTTAAGGTTTTCTTGGTAGAAGTTTTTGTTGGTTATGCCTGTGTTCACAGCGGTTGTAACCAGCTTCTCGAAAGTGTCAAATTCACTAGGAATAGTGTGTTAAGGTGGTACAAAATTGGACTTTGGTTTAAGTCCTGTTGTATTTTCTTCTCTAGTGGTGGTATTCTGTAAAAGTGTGTCTTCTGAGTTCTGTTTGTTAGGAAGGTATATTTCAAAAAAGTATTTAAGTCTCAGAGTACGGAAGAATCTTCTGAGTTCTGCCTCGGTTCTGAAGGAATCTGCTTTAGTAGTGGGGACGAAAGATAACCCTCTTTGTAGTAATTTTTGTTCTGCGTTGGTCAAAGTTCTAGTTGACAGGTTGAAGATGGGTATCGTTGTCATGGTTGGTTGAAGTACCATTGTCTCGTCCTCATGTACTGTCCTGACTGCTGCTGGCGCCTTCTTGGTCGGCCCCGTTGTCCTCCCCTCTGAAAAAAAGGGTGTTGTGGAGGACCGGTGGTTCTACCACTCCCAGGTGGGCTGGGGATGCTGCCACTCGATGAACCCGAGCTTCCGGAAAAATTAACTATGCGGTTCCATTTGTTGAAGTAGTGCTGTTGTTGCAGATCGCTATAGAACGTCTCCTTGAGGAAAGGGTATGTTTTTTCTTCCGCGTAGTTCGCCAAATCTTTTCTGAATTTTTGTACTTTTCTGTCCACCGTTAGTTGTTTGAATTTGGTGATCTCCTCTTCTAGTTTTTCCAGTTTCTTCTTGGCTTCTATTATGCGAATAGTATTTGACTCAATGACCAGTGTCATAAAGATAAGTATTCAAATGCATTAGAAATAGAAAAAACACTTCTGGATAGTCATAGAGCAGCTTCCCTAGCTCTTAGAAAATAGCCCGACCCTAAGATGATTTGGGCCTTTTGACCATGTACTTCACAGATAGGTTTCTTAAGTGTCAAAAAGTTAAAGTTCAGGTAAGTAAACTTACTCAATCCCAGTCCTTAAAATAGTCCTAGGAAGAGATCCTTGACCAGGCCTACATCGAACAAGGTCAGGAAAGAATGATTTAGAGACAGAACTTTATGCCCATATAACCAGGGGGACAAGCAGGGGACACAAACATGCATGTAAACTTACACCCCTGACTTGATATCTCCAGAGATTCCGTTGGGGGGACAATCGTCTGTGCTTGGTCCTGTCAAAGAAGGCCCAGATGTCATGGGTGCAGAGATCACTTCCGAATACAGCATTTAGTTTCGGTTGGAGCTGTGTTAAGGAATCGGTTTCAGATAGCTTCCAGTACAAGACCCAAACAATCCAAGATGAACACTTCTGCGGAGCAGTACACCTCCAGGGATCGAAGAAGGACTGTTGCAATCGGAATCACCACAGTCAAGCAGCGACAGGCGATATTCAATGAACGAACAATGGGCAGGCCCAGCACAACTGTCAATCATGAAAAAAGACAAACATGCAGAAGCAGGTGTCTTGTTACACAAGCTGAAGAGCTTCCAAGTTTCAAAGTTGAGCTTAGACTGGCGACAGCTGCAGAGATGTAGCCCAGGAGAAAGAAAGCTGCTCACTCTACCGGTTGGTCAAGGGACACGTCAAAGGGCATGGATTCTCAAGCAGGGGTTGAGACTGATTGTTCCCACTTGTCCAGGGGTCTCAGAACTAACACAGGTATTCTTGGGATCAGGCAGAAGGACAAGGCTTTGTCAGGACATCGCTGAAGTCAAAGTTGTCAGCTGCAGCAGCTGTATTCAAGTTGTCAACTAGCTGCTCTTCTTCGTAGAAGATGAGCTTCTAACAATGATCTCTTGAATGGCTAAGGAGCTCTCCTTTTATCCAATATTTGGGCTGGGGCATTGCCCAAGCCCACCATTGGTGATGATCTTCACCATTCAAACAGGCTGTGGCTATCAGTCATGAATTGCCACTGGCCACCACATCTGCCATGCAACAGACATTCAGGCACCTGAATGTGAAATGGGACCAGGCAGTCCCAGCCTCATATCCAGACCACCAGACAAACATCCCCTTTTCATGCAAAAGCCGCCGCTTTTGAAAGCATTTCCTGGCACGAGAAGAAACAAAGGAGACCAAAGAACAATCATTACAGAAACGGATACACAGTAACCTAACCGCACTTCACTTTAAGGTGATGCGTCCATTTATAACAATAGAAGAAATTCTCAAAGAGAGACATTGGGCCTCATTATGGGTCCGGCACTAACCATGCCGGTGATACCGGCAGGTTGCAGCCAGACCCATAATGATTTACCAGCACCTGACTTCTCGGTAACACTGATGGATTACAATCCCGGCAGACCGGAAAGTCAGGTGCCGGTAAATTGTAAGTCCCCATTCCCATAGAGTTGCATAGGACTCTATGGGAGTGGGGACCACGGAAGCACGGGCACTATTAATAACAGAGCCAGTGCTTCCGTGAAAACTCTGCGGGCGGGTGCCATTCCGCCCGGCTGGTCTTACCTGCAGGGTGGCACGGTACCCGCCTGCAGAGTTATAGTGTGCCGGTCCAGAAACAACGTTGCTGGTAAGCTTACCAGCACCATTGTTTCCAAAACGGCACTCTTAGAATGAAGCCCAGAGTCTCACCGTACTGCTAGCCTTATGGACTTATCAGTTTTCCCATATGAATGTGCAAAAGGGCAAGAGAAGTAATGCAAAAGGCTTTACTTACTCCAAAAAGCGAGAGCCCAAGGTTCAAAACAAGCAAAGAGAAAGCAGTGGTTGCTATCCTCTTCCCCATTACAAGCATTCTTTTACTTTTTCTTTCTGCTGGAGCCTCATAGGTTAATTTTAGGGTTCCACAGCATCTCTGTGCACTGCTAACTACCATGGAGCCAGTTATTGATGCAGTATAAATAACATCAGATGGAGAAAGTTTGTACTACTTTTCCATGCAGGTGTTGGTGGCCGCTACTGTCACCGGAGCCTCCATAGAGACCTGAAGGTGTCTCTTAACAGATTCCATACAAGGGACAAAGTGTGGAACTGATTTTGGCTTTCATAAAATGTCCTCTATGAAGTTCTTCTCTTCTGAAATTGACTGGATATTGATGCCTAACGATGCTCTGGTGCTCTTTTGTTTGGCAGGTGGCTGGTGGTGTTTGTCGAGAGAGTTGCTGTCCATACATGTCTTAAGTGCACGTAGGTGTGTTAAGAATCCTTATGTTCTGGTACGTGTGTGGTTGCTTGGTCATGATCTACGCTGCACTAAGAATTTTTCACGGTTAGCACGACTTAACTCACTGGAAATAATGTGTTGATTGCATTACTGTTTTTTTCTTTTTTCTAGATTATAAAATAGATATTCTAGATTTCTCTGCACACTTGCCACAATTAGTCAGTCTTTTCCCAGCGTTCGACCATTTTTGCCTTTGAAACATTCCAACGCCCTTCGTCAGGCTCCTGGTTTTATACTCCTGGCTCATGCTAACTTGATCCAAGGTTGCCCCTAAATCAACTGGATGCCTAGATTCCTGTTGATTCCCCTAGTCCTCACTATGTAAGGCACTGTGAGGAGATCTAACTGACCTGCTTCCGTGCATCTTGGATCTCAGTCTGCATATAAACCTCCCCCTTATCAAGCTATCTCATCCCCAAGTAATAGTCCCCCACACGCTTTTCTCAGGTTTGTCTGTTAGGTAATTCCCTAACAATCAACATCCTTATTCATTTGTCCCTTCATTTTTATCTGACCCAATCGCCCTGATTTTAGACTATTGTCTCCATTGCTTTCACAGTGAGGTTCGGTGCATAGGAGCCATTACAGGAACTTGCGATGTATGAAGTTGCTGTTACCACTGTTCCAAACTAGACCCTGATGCTGCATATCTAGTTTGGTCCCCTGCTTACTCCTCTCTGCAGGAGTAGATAGAAATCAGGGTGAGAGATCCGAGAGCAGCTGTCGAATTTTTGAAGCTATTTTATTTTGCCTTCAAAAAGATTTTGCACAGATTAGTATTTTAAACATTTACACAGCTTTCGATAAGCACGAAAGGTTAGGTGGACAGATATTTCTTTTTTCGCGAAATACAAATGAGTATCGTCCTCTTTTCTTGCGGAGGAACAATTTTCACAGTGGTGCACAAGTATACAGTACAAGTGATTGATGACAGAAGGTGTCAACGGTGTGCAGCCCAGGACTGTGATAGGTCCAGGGGTACTAGAACAATAATAGTGAACACAACACTATTCTACAAACACGTATAAACAGGGGTTGTGCCACAGAAAATCGACACGACAGTGTTTCGGCCAAGCAGGGCTGGGATTACGCCCGAGGTGGTAGTGGCCTTCATCAGGATGCTTTCTTGCTACAGGTTCTGTCCGTAAGAGAAATCTGTGGGGGAAGGGGAGAGCTGTCAGGATCTCGGGTAGTTAAGGTTTTATTGACGTATTAATAAATAATGGCTGAATGGTGCCTAACGATACACTTGGAGTGTATTGCCATAGAACAGCTTACCGTCTGCTGTGGTGCAGCGGTGACGCTGTGCTGGAGTCCTGTTAAGGTTGCCGGACTCTTGGAGACATGGGAAGACTCGTATGACTAGGGTCACTCAGGCTACTAATTAGTGCCTATGGTCTCTGGGAGCTGTAGAGATAAAGGTAAGTATACCGTTAACCCCGCAGGTAGGGGAGTCAGTGTATTTAAAGCACAACACAGGCCCATGTACATCCTGCATGGGATGTGTTGGAGTGGTAAGTACTGGACCTGGAATGATGAACACCGGTGGTGTGGGTGTCTTATGAGAGTGGTGTTTGTCGGCAAAACGATCAGGTGGTGCCTATCGAATTGGTATCCTGTCGGTGGCAGGAGTCAAGTTAAAAAAGCCACGGTGAACTATGGGCTGTGAAACCCAGTTTACTGTGATTAAACGTGATATTAGCGTGCAAGAGGAGATACGATTTTGAGGTAGGTGCAAAAAGTCCGGAGTACTTGTGCGCGATCAGGGTGGAAGCTGGCGTGTTTTTTGGTATATGCAGTTTGCCAAACTTTTAGCAAGCATGAAGCTGTCGTGCGCGTGTAGAAGATGTCTACCAAAAGGCTAAAGGTTTCTACAGTGCACGAGTGGGACTATAAAAGGACAGTGAGTTAGGTAGGAAATGCTGGAGGTACCTAGGCTGTCTGTTCTGAACTTTCTAAATGAGGGAAAGAGCATAAAGCAACAAGGTGACTTACCGGAGCCTGTGTTGGCTGTGTCTGCGCTCCTCGCGGTAATGGATGCTACTGAGGAGTGCAGACGCCATAGGTTAAAAACAGCACAGCCGAGCCGGCCAGCCAATGGGTTGCCCAAAGGAGAGTAGGTCAGAATGAGTAATGGCCGTGGTTATTGGTGTTCGACAATTGGCTAATAGAGGAGAGGCATGACACGCAACACATGAGACCCGTATGAATGGGCTCCTGTCATGGATGACTTAAAAAACGGGCTGGACTATTGTGTATTTGGTACAACGGGAGTGCGGCAGGAAGTAAACTGCTACAGATAGATGGATACTAAAAGATGTCGGTGGCTTGAACCGAAGTCCATCAGAAGTCAGAGATTTAACATAGTTTCATTCAAAGTATAGACTATGTCCAAGAATGTACTTAGCAGGTGGATACAATGTTGTGTGCTGGAGACTCGATATACATAAATTGGTATTGAGGTCCTGGTCTACAGTTGAAAAATCCACATAAACGCACGACAGTATAAGGGGTATAGTTGCTTATGTGATTAAAGCAGGATCATACAATGCTGTATATACATAGTTTTTCAATGGCATATATATTGTTGTTAAAAACTGCAAAACAAACTGCAAAAAAAAAATATGCAAACATACCGTGTCAGATAAAGGACAGCAGGATGTGAACCAGTACTCGGGGACGACCTGTACTGGACAATCGCCAGTAGAGTCTACGGGGGTCACTTAGTCCCAGAAGTGTTTCCACTCTACGGTGATGTTGAGTCCAGTTCTAACTGTGTCCAGTCTGTGGACCCATTTCTGTTCGAGCCTCGTGAGCGCTAGATTGATATCGCCTCCTCTTCTTTGTTGTTGTAGTTGTTGTAAGATGGTCCAGGTAAATTGCTCATTGGTGTGGCCTTTTCTGCTGTAATGCTCCACTAGTGGTTTATCCTGTATGGAGTTCTTGATGCACAATCGATGTTCACTTATCCTTTGTTTAATGGGTCTGGTTGTTTTCCCAATGTAAATGAGCTCGCATGGACACTTTATCAAATAGATTACATTTTTGCTCTCGCAATTCGTATGGCTACGCATTGTCCAGATGAAATTTTTATGCGTGAATGTCTTGCTGGTCTTGGTGTAGCGACATGCTACGCACTTTCCACATGAGTAGTGTCCTACTATGGGCGGTAGGCCCCATAGTGTGTCTTGTTGTTTTTCCGGTTCGAGAAATGTATGTACCAACATGTCTCTAAGGTTCCTGTTCTTTTTAAAAGCAAATAAAGGTTTTTTGTCCAAAGTGCCTTTGTTTTTTATCAGGTGCCAATGCTTGTTTATGGTGGTTTTCAACAAGTTGCTGATGGGGTTGAATGTGGTGACACAGACCGTCCGGTCTATGGGTTCCTTGGTGTTGTTGGTCAGACAGATAGTGCGGTCGGTGTTGGCTGCTCTTTTGCGGGCCACTTTGATGGATTTTTTGGGATAGCCTCTTTCGCTTAGGCGTTTCTGGAGTTGTTGGGCATGATGTACGAATTTGTCTTTGTCCGTACAGTTCCTGCGTACACGAAGAAATTGTCCGTACGGTAGGTTGTATTTGAGTCCTAGCGGATGGAAACTAGTGAAATGGAGTAGGCTGTTCCTGTCGGTTGGTTTCCTGTATAGTTCTGTTTTAACAGAGTCTCCAGAGCGGTAGATGTGGAGGTCCAGGAAATTTACCGCTTGATGATCCCATTCGATGGTGAATTGTATGTGGGAGTCTCTCTGATTTAGCCATTTGTGGAACGCAAGCAAAAGTTCTTTGCTCCCTTCCCATATTAGGAGAACATCGTCGATGTATCGGCGCCAAAGTAAGATGTGAGCTTTGTAGGGGTTGTCATCATGGTAAATGTTGTCGTCCTCATGTTGGGCCATGTATAAGTTGGCTACGTCAGGGGCAAAGGTAGCCCCCATGCTGACGCCTTTCACCTGCTGGTAAATCTGGTTTTGAAAAAGAAAGAAGTTCTCGGTCATTGCTAATCTGATACACTCCAGGATGAAGTTGGTGGGAGTGGACGTGATGTCGGTTCTTCTGTTGAGGCAGATTTTTAAAGCTTCCAGTCCTTCCTGTTGGGGTATAGAGGTGTAAAGGGCCTGTACATCCATGGTAACCAGGATGGAGTTGGCGGATAGGTGTATATTCTGTAGGACCTTCATAGTGTCAGTGCTGTCTTTGATGTAAGACTTCATACGTCCGATAAATGGCTTCATGAAGAAGTCAGTGTACAGAGATAGAGGCTCCAGAAGTGAGTCACAGGCCGAGACGATGGGACGTCCGGGTGGTTGAGTGGCATGTTTGTGAATCTTCGGAAGTATGTAGAAGGCTGGTATCCTTGGGTGGGTTTTGTTGAGGAAATGTCGTTCTTCTTCGCATATCCAGCTCTGGTCTTCAGCGTGTTTTGTAAGGCTGAGGATCTCTTCTTGCAATCTCTTGGTAGGATCTCTGTTTATTTTCTTATATGAAGAAGTATCGGCTAAAATACGTAAACATTCCTGGTTGTAGTCTGTGGTGTTCATACAGACAATCCCGCCGCCTTTGTCTGCTGGTTTTATGGTGATGGATAGGTCTTCGTTGAGGTCGATTAGGGCTTTTCTTTCCTCTTTGTTAAGGTTTTCTTGGTAGAAGTTTTTGTTGGTTATGCCTGTGTTCACAGCGGTTGTAACCAGCTTCTCGAAAGTGTCAAATTCACCAGGAATAGTGTGTGAAGGTGGTACAAAATTGGACTTTGGTTTAAGTCCTGTTGTATTTTCTTCTCTAGTGGTGGTATTCTGTAAAAGTGTGTCTTCTGAGTTCTGTTTGTTAGGAAGGTATATTTCAAAAAAGTATTTAAGTCTCAGAGTACGGAAGAATCTTCTGAGTTCTGCCTCGGTTCTGAAGGAATCTGCTTTAGTAGCGGGGACGAAAGATAACCTTCTTTGTAGTAATGTTTGTTCTGCGCTGGTCAAAGTTATAGTTGACAGGTTGAAGATGGGTATCGTTGTCATGGTTGGTTGGAGTACCATTGTCTCGTCCTCATGTACTGTCCTGACTACTGCGGGCGCCTTCTTGGTCGGCCCCGGTGTCCTCCCCTCTGAAAAAAAGGGTGTTATGGAGGACGGTGGTTCTACCACTCCCAGGTGGGCTGGGGATGCTGCCACTCGATGAACCCGAGCTTCCGGAAAAATTAACTATGCGGTTCCGTTTGGTGAAGTAGTGCTGTTGTTGTTGTTGCAGATCGCTATAGAACGTCTCCTTGAGGAAAGGGTATGTTTTTTCTTCCGCGTAGTTCGCCAAATCTTTTCTGAATTTTTGTACTTTTCTGTCCACCGTTAGTTTGTTTGAATTTGGTGATCTCCTCTTCTAGTTTTTCCAGTTTCTTCTTGGCTTCTATTATGGTTTTGTCGTTATTGAATTTTTCTTCGAGCGTAGCAAGTTCTTCTCCTTGTTTTTTACATTCTTCTTGCGCCGTGTCCATAATGAGTATGATCCAGTCACGACTGCATTTGTTTCCAACCCCACTGAAGTTGACTTTGAATTTAGGGTTGTCGGTAAAAACCCTGGGGATGTTCTTTACTTGAAGTCCTTCTGATATAATTCCCGCTTTTAGATATTCGAGCATAAACGTGCCGTGCATTTCTGTGCGGATGAGTTTCTTCTTTTTTTGTTGGAGGATGTCGAGGTCATCTTTGTTCGCACCTTGTGCAATCGCACCACCTTCGGCTCCTAGGGATGAGGTGGTGCCCAATAGTTTTTTTAAGTAATCGTCTGAGTATGATACAACGTTTACTTTTTCCATTCTATATGGAGTGGCTATGTAGTGATTTGATGACACACAGCCGGATACTTATTAGCCCTACAACCACGGGTTGTGCTAGGAGCCGAAGGTGATGCGATGTCCCTCCCCAATGAGGCCGGGTACTTACCCAGCCATGTGAGCAGTTTATCCACCTTGATGGGGGAAAACCCCTTGCTATTGAGGCCGTTCACCGGCTCCCCTTGTTCCCCCCTCTTTCGTTCCCCCATACCCCACCATTACCCATGCTGTCTCTTGTGCCTGTTCCCGTTGCCGTGCGTGCCCTTGTCCCCTCTCCTCTTGATGAATCAATTCTCGAGGCACCTTAAGAGAAAAATTGGTTTATTTTAGTATACATTGTAGGTCGTGACAACCCCCCCACATATATCATGGCAATTGCCCAATGACCAGGAAATATCTTTCCAAGTCCTTCCCAGCGCTCATTTTTGCGGGTCATTCACCGCGGGCCTATTCCTGCACCAGCGCGCAGGGTGACCATTATGGCCACAGGTGGGGCAGGCATGCCTAAATTTTGTTGGTGTGACAATATTGGACTAGAGGTCTTACTTGCTTAGTTTGTATTTTAAAGGCGTAATATACTATTGTACATTTCTAAATCTACCTCTCTAACTGGAATTATTGTTCTTGCTGTGTGGACTCATTGCAGCCCTACAACACTTTCACACAATTGATGAGATTTACAGGCCGATTCATGGAATAAATGTGCGCCGAAAATCTCTGCGCAAGCGTGTGAAAGTGTGCGAATCGCAGCGCAAGTGCGAAAATCGCAGTCCAAGCGTGCGAAATCCGTGCACATCGATTCATGGAAGTCTGTGCGCATGTAAAATTTGGGATGTGCGCTAAAATTCTGCGTGGCGCACGCGTGCGCACATGTCATCAAACGGCATGCACTACGTGCACAGCGAAAGCGCACATAGCGCGGCGCACACAACAAAAGTAGGCGGAACACGGGGCGTAACACGCGGAATGTGGAACAACGTGTGAAAATGTGGGCGTTACGGGGGAAGTACAGGAGGCAAATGCGCGGCTACAAGACGTATTCATGGAATCGAACAGGGCTAACGCGTGCACCAAAAAAGACGCGCTAATCCGGAAACACGTACGCCAGCAGGAAGCAGGCGTATGCGGACCCGCGGAGCATAAAAGTGCGCGCAAACAACAAACAAGCTCAGACGCTACGATGAATATACCGTTCCTCGCAGCAGTGGTCGTGGGAAACCGCAAGAGGAGGAGGATAGTCTGGCTCAGAATTTTTACACCCAGGACCATGATGACCAGGTGTATGGGAGGTACAGGTTTCCACCTCACATAATACTCCATCTGGTGAGTGAGTGGGAGGATGACCTCACATCACCCACCCTGTCCTCCCAAGCACTGAGCCCCTTGGAAAAGGTGCTCAATGTACTGCACTTCTTGGCCACTGGTTCATTTCAGCGGACAAGTGCCATAGTGGGGGGGGTGTCAAAGACCACGCAGTCACGCTGCCTACACCAGGTGTTGGCCATCATGACTGCACGCCCATCAGTCCGCAGGCACATATACCTGCCCAGAACACCTGCAGAAAGGCAGGCTGCCGTCCAGGATTTTTACGGGGTGGCACACTTCCCCAAAGTGCTAGGTGCCATTGATTGCACCCATGTGGCTCTACGTCCTCCCAACCACAAGCACTGGCATTCCATCAACGTGAAGGTAGTATGTGATGCCAAGGGAATCATCACCTCAGTATATGACAACTATCCAGGGTCCACCCATGACAGTTTCATTTACAGAATGTCAACCCTAAACCGGGACCTAGAAGCTGGGCGGCTTGGCGATACATGGCTGCTTGGTGAGTATACATGCCACTCCACATGCATGCATGTCAGATACTGAGTAATGTCACAACCCCACTAATGATACCCATCATCACCTCCCCAGGGGACAGTGC
Organism: Ambystoma mexicanum; assembly: GCF_040938575.1. Classification (NCBI taxonomy): domain Eukaryota; kingdom Metazoa; phylum Chordata; class Amphibia; order Caudata; family Ambystomatidae; genus Ambystoma; species Ambystoma mexicanum. Next base: position 586,804,390 of record NC_090923.1, on the reverse strand, counting down.
CTACCCTCTGAGCACCCACCCGATGACGCCAATTCGGAACCCCACCACACCACCCGAGGTAAGATACAACACAGCCCATATTGCAACCCGGGGCATAGTGGAGCACACATTCGGAGTGCTCAAGTCACGCTTTCGCTCCCTTGACTGCTCTGGTGGGCAGCTGCTATATGCGCCCCCAGTAGTGTGCAGGATCATAGTGGCAGCATGTGTCCTGCACAATGTTGCAACCTGCCGGGGCCTGCCGGTGGACATGGTGGTGCCCCCACATCCCCAACCACAAGCACGGCCGCTACGCATGGGAGGGGAAAGGGCATGTGGTGAGGCAGCCCGTACGCAGCTGGTGTCCAATTACTTCAACTAAAATCACACCCCTGTGGTGTGCACACAGCCCTGGTACATACCAGCTGACAATCAATGATGATGACATAAGGGACAGTCAACTGTCACAACCATACCAGCCTGGGATTGGTCACCTGGAAGTGTTACATTGTGTGCATCCCTACCTACCGAAAGACAACCAATGCTGTGTCACAAAAAGACACACATTCATGCTGCATGAATGACTATCCCCTTGCAAAATACAACATGAAAACAGCGTCATGTCACCCAACCCCTCCCCATCTCCGCTACCCAACACAGCATGACATGTCATGCAATGTGAAAGCAAACAAAGGAATGCACAACACATGACACAAGTGTCACAAAGTGCACTGTCCCAAATGGAAACAGGCCACAGACAATATTCTCCCAGTAATCAATAACAAACAGCACACATGACCAAATACTTACCAGCAACACAATACAGCAACACAGGATGCAACATTGCCAAAATATGACAGTACCAAATTAAAGTAGTGCAAGTTTAACAACCTGAATAAGCCAGCACAACCACCCCTTCCAACTGCAGAGTGTTGACGTCAGGCAAATGTGTCAGTGTACTGCATACAACATGAACTGCATCCGCAAAGGAGACGGACTTGTGAAGACATGAAGAAGGTACCTGTGAATAAGGAGGAAGACATGGATGCACAAGCACATATCAATTCACCATGCAGTGTTCAATACAACAACAATCCCCACTAGGGATGTACACACGGTTTTGACTACAGACTGCCCACACAGCTCATGGGAGCCCAATGTCACTGTGTAAGTCACTGTCACTTAGTCACACCCTTTGCAAGCCCATGGAAAGGGAAGCAGGAGGGGTGTGTGTGTCAGGAACCCAAGCATCTAACCCAAACACAGGACAAGCCTGCATGTGCCCAGCTGGAATACACAGTGGATGCCCACGGGAGCCACACAAGGCAACACACTGTAAAAAAATGGCCTTGTGGGGGCCAGGGGGGGAGGCCACCCAGGAGGTTCAAGGACAGGGTGCATACCAACAGCCACCTGTGTGGATGTTGCGAGAAAAAAAATACCTCCATGGGCTCAAGGCCTGCACGGCTACGCTAGTGTGGGAGGAGTGCTGCTGTCGCTCTCATCACCCTCTGCTGCTGCATCAGGAGGTGGTGGTGCTATGGGAGGCAGCCCACGCAAAGCCCTGGTATGGGCCTCCATAGCAGCAAGCATGTGGGTGTGGAAGGTCTTGTTCTGGAGGATGATAGTACGGAGATCCCCATGCAGCACCTGACGGGTTGCCTGCATTTCTGCAAACATGGCCTCCCGTGATGCCCGGATCTCCTCCCGAGTTGTCTGCAGCTCAGCTGAGAGCGAACGTGTGAGCTGCTCCAGCTTCTGTTCTGACCTTCAATTTCAGGAAGCCTCAAGTTCACCCAGAGTCTCCCTGAGGTTATGGAGTTCTACCCTCAGGGCTTCCCTGTGGCCCTGTGACTCTATAGATATAGCTTTGCGCAGAGTCTCCAGTGCCACCCGTCGGTCCCTGTTGGACGCCAACATGTCTTCCCTGTGTGATTGGCAAATGGAGTCTGTTGCCTGCTGTTGTTGCTCCATCTGCCTTTCAGGGGGGAGAATGGAAGTGGCCACCCTCTCCATTGCCTGAGCCATCATTTCAACCGATGCTCCCTGTTGGGCTGCTGTACTGTACATGGAGTTTTCCCATACAGTATTGCCTGGTGGCGTACGGCCACCGCGTTGGCGGGCATCACACCTGTTTGGGGCAAGGGGATCTGCACCTTGCTGTGCTGGCACTGCCTGAGGTTGCAGAACTGCATTCCCCCTCTGATCTGCTGGCCCAGGAACAGGATCAGATGTTGTGGAGTGTGACCCTGCACCTGTAAGGCGGACTTACCAACACTGACATCCCCATAGAGGGTTCGACCCCTGGTGCAGGTGGGTTGGACAGAACAGAATCCCTGCCAGAAACACTCACCTGCGACGGCACATAAGTCTCATCATCCGATTCAGCACCTGAATAGAGGTCTGGGGAGGTGCACCCATTGACACCCCTGGACAGTATGGTCTGCAGTAAGATTGGGTTTTCACCCACCACCACACCACGTCCCCCACTGGTGCCCGGTCGTGGCTGAGATTCCTCCTGGGTCTGCACCATCTCCTGAACCTCAACAGCATCAAGTGCGTCATCACCTGCAAAAACATGAAAGACAAAAAATGGAAACAGGCATTAGCACCATAGCACACACATAGGCCTGACAAGCCAGAGATCCAGTACATGATTTACACACGTCCCACATGACTATAACCCTGGCATGCATGCACTGTCAATGAGTTGGAACGGGAGGTAAAAAGCAGACGCTGATGACACCAAGATGGAAAAGCAACACATTTGCTGCATGCTGGGTAGCACTAGCATCACACATTAGCCTGTGAGTGGCATGTCCAATACACATACATGGCACATGCCAGCACACAGATGGCATGTAGCATAGCCATGGTACATTTGACAAGTACAGCCATATGTCAGTGAATGAGTACTGTCACCCATCCATGTGAGATGGACATGATGAGATGAAAAATGCAAAATAGTGTGACAGAATACGCATGTGCCACACACTGCAACACATCCAGTGTACAATAATACAGTGATGGCAGGCAGATGTACACATTAGTGGTTGGTCACTTCAACATGACAGGAAACAACTATCATGTACCAAATTCAAACAGGCACCAAAAATCAATGTGAGCAGGCCAATACTCAATCAGCCTGAATGGTCTAATCATTCACATGACAAGGTAACAAATGTGGCCCAATGAGGGGTGTAATCAATGACAGAAGCATGTCACATATGTGGCATTAGGGCTGATAAATGCGTTGCGAAAATTGGAGAATTGAAACAATCAGCCTGAATGAACCCTGAAAAAATCTGAACAATGTTGTTGCAAGATGACAGTTCAAGGGCAACTGCAGTAATGTTGCGCTTGGCTACTGTGAGCAGAAGGGATACTGTCATAACCAAATTCAAGGCCAGTGAATATTTTGGAGGAAGCACATGGGTGACCCATACCACTCAGGCGAACACACCCTCACCAGACACTCAATCAGAACCCGTCACCCAAACAACATACACATGGATTACACACACATGCATGGGCACTCACCGGACAATGCTTCGTAATCTGGTAGGTCTCCCACGCCTTGGATTTGTTCCTCTGTGATGAAGGTTCCAGCAACAGACTCATGCTCAGTGAGTTGGTTGTCCTCTGGTGGAGACCCACCGCCAGTCACCAGAGTAGAGGCATGATTTGAGGCCAGCTTGTTCTTTGCTCTGCGTTTCAGGTCATTCCACCACTTGTAGCAATCATCAGATGTGCGCCTCACAAATCCAAGGGCACTAATGATGTCGGGGATGGTCTGCCAGTGTGCCTTACGTTGACCAGGTGTGGTCTTGCACCCTTCAGTCACCACAATTTTGCGGCTATGTGCTGACACATAGGCCACAAGTGCATCAAGTTTGGCGTCATTAAAGCTACGCTTCCTTGACGTGCCGGAGTGTGTAGCCGTGTCTGGGGTCTCAGCCTGTACTGCCAGAGCACCCTTCTTCTTCTTTTTCAAAGGTGGTGCGGATCCTGCGTGGCTTACGCCACTCTGGTCAGTAGGGGCAGAAGCGCCGGTGGACTGGGTACTAGGAGTGTGCGAATGCACAATGACCATAGGTCTTGGTGCAGGCATTGGCTGCAGGGTGATGTTGGCAGGGCCAACATCGGTTTGATGGACCTGGACCGACACTATCCCGGCTGGGAGACTCAGAGCTGGGGTGGATAGAGCTGCAGCTTCCCCTGCAGCCTCCCCACCCTGCCTACTTGGGGCAGAAGATGACATTGCTGCCCCAGATCCACGTGGCCTGGTGACAGCAACTTGCACCGCCACATGTGGCTTAGACTTGCTGAACTGGAAGTCAGCCTGGGAGTCATCCTGTGCTGGTTCTGGTGCCAAAATGGGCTGGTCCAACAAGGGCTGAGCTGGGATGGTGTCAGCTACGTTTCCCTCAACCATGGGGGGGCATGGGTGTCCCTTATTGGTTCTCCACACATGGAATTCTAGGGGCACCCTGCAAGTCCTGGCCACGTCCCCTACTGCGCCCACCACGCCCACCTTTTGGAGGTCAGCCACCTTTGCATCCCTTACCACTTGGTCGCCTCCCAACCATGGCACTGATATTGTTGTGCATATGGGAGTAGCAGTAAACAATTGTCCTGGGCTATTGGGGGTGAAAGGGGTAGGATACTAGATGGAATTCGTACCCTAGTGCTCTAGCAAGGCTGTCTGTGACCCCTGGGGGAAGATGACGGGTCACGCAATGCACAGGCACTCCGAAAACAAAAATGAACGTGCACGCAACCCCTAGTAGACCACGTGTGTTGAAAAATGAACCCGCACTACGCTGTGGCACCCAGAAACACAAAAATAAGCATGCGCGTAATACACGCAGCCTACACTGACCTCTGAAGGGGTACGCAACACACGGGGCAAGCACAGTTGGTAATTACGTGCGCGACTCACCATATGCCTGGAAAAAGAACGTGAAAAAGACACGTGTGTGCGCATTGGCAACACCCCCGCCAAAAGAAGAATTGTACGCTGTCTGAGGAAACAGGACAAAAGAAGAAGTGAACGCTGTTTGAGGAAACAGGCCAAAATAAGAATTGAACGCTGTCACAGGTAACAGGGAGTACGAACTTGAACCTTTGTGAAGTAATTGCGTGTGAACCGACTAGAAATACAAAATTCACCCACTCGCTCTCCACGAAAAGCACGTACAAGAAAATGGCGTGCTACACGTACCTTTTCTATCGGCCCACACGTACAATGTCACTTACGCGTGTACGCGCTAAGGCCCTTTCCTCCAATTACACAAGCTGACACTCGGACATGCAGTTTTTGCACGTGTACGATGAACATGCAACCGTGTTGAGGGAAACGCCCTTGCGCGTCACGTCACAGACGTGCTTACGCGTTACAGGGCCTTTGGTCCAATGAATTTGCGTACGTGCGGTGTATTCACGTGCTGATTCACTATGCACCTGTCACGAGGGAAACACCTGCACGCGTAATGTCACATACGGGCTTACACGCTAAGGGCCTTTCCTCCAATTACACGCTGACGTGCAATTTTTTCACTTGCCAAATCACTCCGTATCAAGATGGCCACGCGAAAACACACGGAAGACCACACTCCTGCCCAGAAGGCCGAATTACTGCCCCCAAGAGCCCCGAGCACGCTCCCACCTGCCATCTGCTGCTGCCTGCCTGCTGCCCACGTGCCCTGCTATTTGCTGCCTGCACGTCAGCCAGGGGTGCAGTTGCTGTGACCACCCCTGCTGGAACTGAAGACTCCCGACTGGGATACCATCACTCCACAGCCCAGCCCCAGGACCCAGTTGCCCACCCACTCCTGCCTCTGGGATTGCCATGTCGGGCACAACACCATCTGGCACCACTGGCAACCCCCAGCCAGAGAGGCAGAGGACCACCAGCTTCAGTGCCAGGGAAGTTGGTGTCCTGGTGGAGCAAGTCCTGGGGCAGTATGATGCCCTCTTTGGAAGTTCGTGCGCCGACTATGAAGGACGGACCAGGATCTGGATGGACATCGTGACTGCCATCAACGAGGAGCGGGTGGCAGTCCGCGGCATCAAACATGTCAAGAAGCGCTGGGAGAACTTCAGGTCCAGGACCCTCGACAAGGCCCGGCGCCTCTTGAAGGCAGCGGATGCCAAGGGGCACCGGGGTCACCTGGCCGACCACCAAATGAGGGTCCTGGAACACATAAACCCAGCGCTCCATGTCCAGGTCCTTGAGAGGCAGACCCATCTGGAGTCGAGCGGTAAGTGTACATGCATACTGGTTGGACGCTGTGCGTGTCGCGGTGTGCTAGTAGTGTGCCGGTTGCACATGTGTTTCTGTAGGGCCATGTATGGATGTGTATGTACAGGGGCGTGAGGCTGACACATGCAAGTCCTCTCATGTGTGAGACACATGGATGGTGTATGTGTGGGTAAGCATGCAGGCCAAATGCAGATGTGGGAGCACACATGTTTGAATTACTGTGTATGTACATTTGCATGGTTGTGGTGTCACACATGGATGTTGGTTCCAGCTGAATATATCTGCACTGTGTAAATGTGCATGTGTGTGTATTTGACAAGTGTGCAACTGTGATGCAACATGGATACATGTGGCACTGACATGTAGAAGGCTGAATGCCAGATGTGACATGGATGGCGATCTCATCACTCTGACAGTTGGTGGATATGTACACATGCATGTAAGTGTGTTGGTGTGTGTGCATGTGTTGTGTATTCCCCGTGTTTCATGTGACGTTAGGCTCACCTTCGGATGCTGATGCTGTTGCATGTGTAAGAATGGTGCTGCCTGGTGCAATATTGCTGTGGTATTGGTCATGTGTGTGAGTAGAAATGACATGTGTGTTAGGGAGTGTGATGCCATGTCTGAAGTTTGACACTGCCACTCATGTACAACTGTCATGTGTGTATCAGTCCATTGTACAGTGCCCTGATGCCTGTGTTCTATCTCTCCCTGTCTGCAGCGTCAACTGATGAAGAGTGCGGAGAGGCTGCTGTGGAGCAAAGCGGCAGGGATCGCACCACCAGCTGGAGACGCAAGGCCCGGCTCCCCTCCCAGATTGTCATCTCTTCGGGGAGTGAGGAGTCCGGTGCCGCATCCCAGGCCGCTGCTGCCGAGGGTAGGTCCAAGAGGCGGAGTTTGGAGATGGACTCCTCGGCAGCAGAAGGGGCAGCTGAGACCCCACAGGATCCGATGGAGGAAGATGGCATGGAGTCATCCAGGTTGGTGGGGGGTTTGGAGGAGGCCGTGGACGGGACACACACGGGGTCTGGAGGTGGGGATTCCACTGGTGCCAGTGGTGCAGTGCAGGGGCAGGGACAGGAGGCAGCACAGGCCGCCGCGAAGGTGCCTGTGTGTAATCATGTCCCTGATCCTGTGACTGCATCATCCGGCACCAGCAGGGATGCCGACGTCCAAACCCGTTTTCAGGGAGGGGATGGGTGCACAACAACTGGCCTTCCTCTCCCTGCGGACGTGGCTATCCGGGACCGGGTTGAGCCTGTCCTGGCTGGGATAGCGTTGTGTCAACGGGGCATGCAAGGTGACCTGCAGTGTTTTCGTGAAGACACTGCACGTCATCTCGGATGCCACTTTGACCGCGTTGACCTACTGGGACGGGTCACCAGTGCTGGATTCCTCCGTGTGCTGGACCTTCTTGCGACCCCCTCCTCACCTGAACCCCCTACGCGCCAGTCGTCCTCCATGCCATCTTCCCACCCATGTATCACATGGGTACCCTGTGGAGCTGCCTCTGACCCAGCGGCCAGGCTGGTGGAGGACACATCCCTGCCACTGTCGGGAGTCGGACGTCCAGCATGGGTGGCCACCACAACAACTGCACCCCAGCCAGAGGAGGACATGCAGGCAGCAAGAGCCAGGGCGCAGGCACAGGCACAGCAGCAGCAGCAACATGGTGGGAGCAATGATGGCTCGGGGCCTTCAACATTGGAGGGGCAGGCATTGGCCAGAGGGCAGGAGGACCCAGGATTGCAAGTGTCTTCCGTGTGGCAGCGGTTGGGCCACGCCATAGATGCGGAGCGGCAGTGGGTGGAAGAGGCACGGCTCACAATGGTCAGGGCGGAGAGCTCCATGCGGAGGGCACTGAGGCGGGCCGAGTGTCTCGAGGCAATTTGCAGGGAGTTGGAGGTCAACATGTCATCATCCCTGCAAACCTTCAGGGCCATGGAAGAGGACCGCCTCCAGGACATTGAGCGGGAGTTCGATGATGCCCTGGCCCGGGACATCAAAAAGTGAGCCGTCGGACTAGCCCGCTGTCATTGTAAATAGTTAGTTAGTTAGTTCGTGTTAGGTTGCATTTTTGTTTTCATTTTTTTGTTGGGGCGCTTGGACAATACCCCACATTTTTGTATATAGTTCTTCATTAGTTAGTGTCGGCATTTTCTTTTTTGATTTTTCCATGGAGCAATGGATTTTACTTTTTCATTTCTGTTTGGATTTGCTTTGTTGGAAGGAGACTTTGGAGACATTTTTGATTTAATATATTTTGGATTCTGATTTCCTTTTTTTATCATTCTGCATTGTTTTCCTTATGTCTATTGTTTGGTCTTTGAATTTCTTTCACCACATTTTTTGTTCAATACATTTTTTCCCGTACTTCAATGTGTGGTATTCTCTCATTGGTGTCATGCATGTCACGATGTGGGTTTTCACATTCACTGGCACCCATTGTGTGTGTGTGTGATGGACATGTGTTGATGTACATACATGCCATTTGGGTTGTTTCATGTAATGGGCATTTCATTGTGGGGTGTATGTTATGCTTGGTTGGTTATTTGGGCAGGGGTGGCGTGCCGTGGGATTTGGGTGGCCATGAGGACCATGATTGTGGGTCATGTTGACGTGTTGGGGGGACATGAGTGGGGGCCTGCTGGCAGGTGCCCCTCACTGCTGGGAGGTGGGGGTGCAGGGAGACATGAGTGAGACATGAGTGGGGGCCTGCTGGCAGGTGCCCCTCACTGCTGGGGGGTGGGGGTGCTGGGGGACATGAGTGGGACATGAGTGGGGGCCTGCTGGCAGGTGCCCCTCACTGCTGAGGGGTGGGGGTACAGGGGGACATGAGTGGGACATGAGTGGGGGCCTGCTGGCAGGTGCCCCTCACTGCTGGGGGTGGGGGTGCAGGAGGACATGAGTGGGGGCCTGCTGGCAGGTGCCCCTCACTGCTGGGGGGTGGGGGTGCTGGGGGACATGAGTGGGACATGAGTGGGGGCCTGCTGGCAGGTGCCCCTCACTGCTGCGGGGTGGAGGTGCAGGGGGACATGAGTGGGGGCCTGCTGACAGCTGCCCCTCACTGCTGGGAGGTGGGGGTGCTGGGGGACATGAGTGGGACATGAGTGGGGGCCTGCTGGCAGGTGCCCCTCACTGCTGAGGGGTGGGGGTGCAGGGGGACATGAGTGGGGGCCTGCTGGCAGGTGCCCTTCACTGCTGGGGGTTGGGGGTGCAGGGGGACATGAGTGGGGGCCTGCTGGAATGTGCCCCTCACTGCTGGGGGGGTGCAGGAGGACATGAGTGGGGGCCTGCTGGCAGGTGCCCCTCACTGCTGCAGGGTGGGGGTTCTGGGGGACATGAGTGGGACATGAGCGGGGGCCTGCTGGCAGGTGGCCCTCACTGCTGGGGGGTGGGAGTGCTGCAGGACATGAGTTGGTGATCATATTGCAAGGTGACATGTGGCTTGGCTGGGGGGCATGCCCATGGTGGATGGGCTGCCTACAGGACATGACCAGGGGTGCAGGGTAGTGCCCTGTGGTGTGGGCTGCCTGCAGGGGCCATGCAGGGGGTAGAGGGGACACCTGGGAGGACCCACACTGCCAATTCACGTGTGGGACTCCCCGCGCACCCCACTGGATACACGTACCCCACTCTGACAGCGAAATCACGTTTGAAACTTCACGCGCACCCCCGAAATACATGTATCCCGCTCTGACAGCGAAATCACGTGTGAAACTTCATGCGCACCCCCGAAATACACATACCCCGCTCTGACAGCAAAATCGCGTGTGAAACTTCACGTGCACCCCCGAAATACACGTACCCCGCTCGCACAGGGCCAATTGCGTGTTAAACTCCCCGCGAACCCCAGTAATACACGTACACTGCTCGCACAGTGCCAATCGCGTGTGAAACTTCCCGCGAACCCCAGTAATACACGTACCCCGCTCGCACAGGGCCAATCACGTGTGAAACTTCCCGCGAACCCCAGTAATACACGTACCCCGTTCGCAGAGGACCAATCGCGTGTGAAACTTCCTGCGCACCCCAGTAATACACGTACCCCGCTCGCACAGGGCCAATCACGTGTGAAACTTCCCGCGAACCCCAGTAATACACGTACCCCGCTCGCACAGGGCCAATCGCGTGTGAAACTTCCTGCGAACCCCAGTAATACACGTACCCAGCTCCCACAAGGCCAATCGCGTGTGAAACTTCCCGCGCACTCCAGTAATACACGTACCCCGCTCGCACAGGGCCAATCGCGTGTGAAACTTCCCGCGCACCCCCGAAATACACGTACCCCACTTGCAGAGGGCCAATTGCGTGTGAAACTCCCCGTGCCGGGGTTTACATGTATTTGGAGGAGTGCGCGGGGAGTTTTACAGGCGTTTTCGTGGTTGGGGGGCTGTATGCTGGTCCAAAGGCCTGTGCGCCATGTACGGGATTTGTATATATAGGGTGGCCTTCCAAAATCCTTCCCCAGGACTGATTGTGGAAATCCTTCTTAGCCATCGCCCTAGCACATTCCTAGTGAAATACTGACACAAAAGTGGCCAATGGAGTTACACAGTACTCATACATTTGCAGTCGAAGAGTATCTTGTAGAACAACTCTCCAACAGGTAGCCTGGACATGTTTTGTAACAGTAGCATGGCATTATGGGCAAAGGAAAAGTGAGTGTTCTTGAGTGGGGAGACTGGCTTTTATGGGTACAGCCAGCACTGACATGCTTTCTCACAGTGGCATGGCATTATGGGCAAATCCAACATGAAAGTTGTAACATGGTAATTCTGTCTGGTTTAGGCATAGATCTGTTTAGGATATTCAGGGACTCAGACGGGGGTGGGGTCAGTGGTTTTTCTCTAGTTTTCCCATGAGTCTTGGAGATTGGTGATGTCATTAAGCCTTGTCGCTCTGCTACCTACCTTGATTGGGTTCGGCTAAGCTCTGTGCCTTCACTGTTCACCATATAGGGTGGCCTTCCAAAATCCTTCCCCGGGACTGATTTTGGAAATCCATCTTAACCATCACCCTAGCACATTCCTAGTGAAATACTGACACAAAGGTGGCCAATGGAGTTACACAGTACTCATACATTTGGATGTGACTGCATGTGTTTTTCAGGTAAAGTATAGCAAAGCCCTCAACTGTAGACAGTTGCCCTAGGGGTTTGTAGACTATTTATAATACCAATTCCCCCTCGTGTGCTGCAATCCATAGAATACAGCTGAGTCTCACAAATAAACTGGGTGCAGTTGTCACACGACATAACAGTCATCTCTGCACCTGAACACAAAGTGCTGCATGATTTTAATTATATTTTAAATTAGCCATCTCTTCTAATAATAGAATAGTCACTAAATTCTAATGACTATTTGCATGCAATGTAATGCTGCTTTTATTTTTCATGTTTGCAAAGAATATGGTCTTTCGAAGGGCCTTCGTCCCCAGCAGCGCTTCAAAGCCATAACAATGGTAGCAGGTGCTATACAAATACAAAATAATAATACATAACATATATAAATGCATGCCTAAGGATTTGAGTGGGTACCATCAGCAAGGTAATTAAAGGATTCTGGCCACAGAGGCCTCATTTCTTGTTTTACATCATGCAAATGGCTAGGCAAAGGTTACCTTTAGGGGCTCAATGCCCCCTGTGTTAACGCATATTCTGCCACTATTTCCCTTGCAGTATTCTCATTTGTAGTCCCACAGGGGTCTCACCAATCAGTGCCTGTTCTTTGCAGATCATTTGCTGATGTATTGAGGGAGGCTAAGGGGACTGTAGGTCCTACCTCTTCACCACATAGCTAAGAGCAGATATTAGGAAAGGGAGCCACACAAATGCAACTTGATTAAACTGGAATACAGCAGGAACAAATTTTAACTGGTCAACTCTGAAATCCAAACGTATACACTTCCTACCATCCATTCATGCTCCCACCTCTCGTTCCCATTATGAAAAAAAGACCTTCATTTGGATGGTCCAACCCTGATTTGATGTTCATTGAGTCAGAATGACTAGTTTGGTATTGTGTCCCTTGAAAACGTGAATCAGGTCTAATGCTTTTCAAATAAAAGTTCAAGTTGTAGAAGCATTTCCATGACAGGGACAACTACCCATACCACACCTCCTGACGTCCTTTTCTCTAGCATGTCTTCCATTCTTCTCTCTGGCTTCCCCTCCTCAATTGCCTGCTTGCACGTCCACCCTACCCTCAATGTCTTTTATTAATGCCAGACCCCGTGATATACTTCTACTTTAGTCGTTCAAGTGCTGGGAGGTCCTCCTTGGCGCTCTCTTTGTGATGAAACCTGGAGGCGTGGTTCGGCTGTAGCCAAGGACCGTAGTATTTAAGCCTGTAGCAAGAGTCTGATGCCCTCTGCACCCACACAGTGCCGAGTTATCTTTGTCTGGTCTTTGGCTAGACTCTTCTTCTGGAGACGCTGCCTGACTCCCATTGCCCTTTTTATGTCCTTATAGTCCCCCACATCTCAATATTACCCTGGTGGATTTTGCGTTACTCTTTACCTACTTACTTTCTTTGCCTGCTAGTCTTGGTGGCTCTTGCCCTCCTGTATCCTGTTTTGTAAATGACCCAAAGTGGTTGCCGGCTGGTATCCCCGTTGATTGCCTGTTTTTACCTTTAAACCACCTGCCGTTGTAGCCTCCATTGGTGTACTTCACCAGCTTTGAACAACCACCTTCGTCCGAGTCTCTCCAGCAAGAGAAACGGGTTGGTCTAGACATATCACCAAGAGAGCTAAGCAAGAGAAAGTCAGAAAAGCACGTGCGATGTTTTAATTTTTGGCCCAGTCATGCAAAGAAACTGACAGGCTTAGAGCTCCCTAGAATTGCATGCCATGTAGGCAGGTCGAGGAGTCAAAAAGAACACAAAAATGTTCCTGTTCTATGATGCTAGATTATGCAAGTGGAAAAGGAAAAGCAACAAATAAAGGTAAGTGTAGTATACTTCCCCTACCGGGTCCCACTTTCGAGTCATGGAATTCATGACGTGGGGTGTCTAGACGTTCCCTGTGCATGCTCACATTGTAATTGTAATTGGTTATTTATAACCGCTTAATCAGGGGTGTTGCTAGGTCTGGAAAAGATCTGGGGCTACGATAATTTTGGGACTGTTGGGACTCGGGCTAGCTTGCCTTTTCGGTTGCAAGGCTTGAGCTTCTATCCGGGGCTACAACCAAAAGACCCAGGGCTATAACCCCCTCAGCCCACCCCCCCCTAGCAACGCCTCTGCACTTAATACTGAAGAGGTTTCTAAGCACGGACCCGGGATTCGAACAAGTTTTATTTGTCGTCTTGCTTCCAAGATGAGCACTTCCAAGACAAGCGCATTGCCCCTAAGCTATCCCATGTACAGGCATGTGAGTTGGAGTTGGTGTGGTCGAAAACATGACATGAAATTAAGACATTTGCATCCACAATGCTGTCTGCACCGGAAAAGAATAATCAGTGATAGAAAGATAAATGTTGGCCTGTGCCTGTGAATTTATGCACTCCGCAACATACCTCAATAGCTCAGCAGCAACGTGCTCGTCTTGGAAGCAAGACGACACGGTGCAACACCGCTTCGATCCCGGGTCCACGCTGAGAAACCTGTGGTTATTAAGCGCATTATAAATAACCTATCATATCTTATGCATGAGGTCGCAAACTCCCCCTCCTGACTTACCACAAATCCCTCCTATATGTGTTCATTTCAGAAAGAACAAAGTGATCCATGTTGACTTAGCAAGATGGGCAGCAAATATGCAAGAGTAAACATTTGGAGTCTAACGATCCTGGATGCAACCTGTCCTGCATTGGATAAGCATCCACTACGTGGTTAAAGGATGACATTGTTAGTAACGAAGGACAAACTTAGGGTAAATAACTGGATTGATGAAAGGACCACTGAGGGTACGCTGCTGAGAGTTTGATACTATGCAGTAGAATGTTGGCCAGATCAAAGATGCCCACCACCAGCACTACAACCATACAAGGGAATCATCTGCGAATTCTCATTGACAGAACACATGATATCCAGAGACAACAAAGCCTTCCCTCCCTTCAGTATGGGATTTGTTATCATTGTACTCATTGCAAGGCCACATGAAGAACATCTGGGGTTCACACTCACTAAGTATAGAGTGAGAGAATACCAGTGGCCTCAAATGGACGATGCTGTTGAAAAAGTACTCAGTCAGTACTATGAATGTCACATCAGCTATAAAGGCCTTCATACAAAGCAGACCCCACAACAGAGCATTACGCCACCAGAGGCGCCTATGGCTGTATTTTACTGGCTCATTAGATCGGACAGAACCCGAGAGCTGGTGTTTTGTAGTTATGGTGGATCCAAAAAAAAGAAATTATCATATCACCTGTACAAATGGATTGAGCTTCATTGTGTCTCTGAAATGACCACTAGAAGGGTGGTCCATGTATTGAGATGCATGTTCTGGAGAATATTTAACCAAAGAATTGGGGGTTGACAAAGGAGTTTGATTAGTACTGCACAGGATGTTAGCTTCACTAAACAAACTCAATGTAAAGCACATCAAAGAAGCTCTCCATTATCCACTGGTCACTGGAGAAGTCGAAATGGTGAATACATATTGAAAAGCAGTGGCTTCAAACCACAGACACCTAACACAGCCACAGTAGCCATACCATTCCTATTGGTGGGAGGGAGAAGGGCCCTTTTAAGTTGGATTCCACTTGTGTTACCTTAGAGAACACAGTAACCCGCCAGCAGAAGACTAGAAGAGATACTGTGGAGTCTTAAGATAATGCTAATGAAACAAATCCACCTACATGGCTAATGGCACTCAGTAAAGGCACCTGACATACATCTAAGTGGTTGGGTCAAAGGGAGGTATAGTGGTTCAGATAACACACTGACTCAGGTAGGTAGTCCCAAGTAGGTTTAGGACCAGGATACAGGTAGAGGATTACAGGTAGGTGTGAGGCTTGAGATGCATTGGAGGGACAGGGCCTTCATGCCCTTGTCCTGTACTCCCATATCATGCGTGTGCTGTGTTGTTTTCTGCACAGGAGTCCATGTTGGACTCCTGGCAGTGTAGCCCTTCCTATTTTTGGTTGTGGTGAACAGAGACACTTAGGATACACTTATGGCACCCATGGGTGGGGGTACAGCCCTGTACTCGTAGTGTATGTTTTTGGGCACCTGTGTTTGGCCCACAGAGTAGGGTATGGGCTGGTAGCAGCTCCATGCTGAATTTGACAGGTGCTCTGAGTATCATATATTTTGGTATACCCCGGTCCTGCCACCGGAATCAGTGGACTCCTGATAGGAGATAAAATGGCCCCTGTGGCTCTTTGGTTTCTATTACCTGTTACCTGTTACCTGTTACCTTGTTCCCAAGAAGCCCTGACTCTGTCCCTTCCAATGACTGGCTGTTGGGTGGAAGAATCATATATGGTATTGTGGAGAAGTCCAGGCCAGACTGGCTGGAGCCTTCCCAGTGACTGTATGTTGTGGGTACACCCTTGAGATGGGACCTGGGTGAAAGGAGTGTGTGACCAATATGCATTCCATGTTATGGGTGTCTGGTTTCTGTGTGTGTGACACAATGAATGAGACAGCCCTGCCAGAAATTGAGATGAATGCAGTGTGGTGTGCTGAAAGGCAGGGTGCTTGCCCCAATCCACATTCCTTGTTATGAGTGTCTGGGTGGAAGTGAATGGCCTGAATGCACTGTGATTTTAATTTTTTGCCTGCCTGCATGAATGCCCTTCTGACGGATTGGCTACCTGAGCTTGGCTCAGCAGTGTGAATGAGGGACAGATCTGTTTATCTGGGGACCTCTCTGTCAGGTTTGTATTCCTCTTCGTGGAATTCACTTAACTCAATCACCCCCTCCTCCTCACCTGTGTCTTTGGAAGCTGTGTCCTGCTGCTGTCCCTTCTTTTTCCGGTCTCTTCATTTTTTCCTGAAGAGAAATTGCCTCTCTCGGGTAAAAGCCACTCTGCTGCCTCAATGGATAAGGTGGACAAAGAGCCCCCTCCGGAGAGTGTCTGCGACAGGAAAAAGCCAAAAGGCAGAAAAAACATCTTGTGATCTGTGTGGACAGGTATCCTTGTAGCCGGAGGTGGCAAGAGTGGCTATTTAGCAGGCAGAATCCAGCAGAGAGAACAAATAAGGTATGTAGTAGAACTCCCACTTCCACTGTTTGCTCACTTTCCCTCCTCGTCTGAAATGGAATCGTCAAGCAGGGATTCAGTATGCAGACCTGCTCTTCACAAGAAGCAGCGTTCCAGAGTGGAAAAGAAGAGAAACGCTGAAACCGGGACCAAAGCGGAAGCAGGAAGGTTTCTGAGGCACAAGACAGATAGGTGGTAAGTAAGTATGGCATAGGGATGGATGGAGTCCCCCGGGGGGTTAGGAAGTATGGGCGAGAGCCCACCACCAGACAGGAAAGGAAAATGTATAAGCAGAAAGTGCAGACAAACTGGAAAAATAAAGCTGGACAGACCGCAGAGAAATGCAGCAAGAAGAGAGCACGGAAACACCCGTACGAAAACAGGGAGAAAGCAGAGACAAAAAGGAACGGGACGGGACCTGAAAAGGAAACGGAGGAGGCAGAAAGAGGAACGGGCAGAGACCCGGAATAGCAATCAAAGGGACGAGTGAAAAGGCTTGAGAACCGTAAAGGCACGAAAGCAAGAAAAGCACTAGCTCATAAACCCGGAAGCGAAAGCAGAAGGGTTGCAACGCGCAGAGCTGAGGAGTGGGCGTGATTAAGTAGGAAACACAAAAAACAGACAGAAAAGACTAGAGCAGTGCTGCAGGAATCAGAAAGAGGTTGCTGGTACAATTCAATGGTGGTGAAGCCGCCAGGTATTCCATAGCCTCCAGGAAGGCAGGCGAGTGAGGTGCGTGATAGTCTCAATTACCAAATTGTTCAGAAGCTGCTTATCCTTGAAGCCCAGCTGGAAGAAGAAGGTTTGCTGCTGCTCTCCGTCGACAAAATCCAAAAGCTATCGTGTCTGTCAAGGACTGACACAAGAGAGGACCTGGCTAGGAGACCTCTCCCCGAACTACGAGGGAACATCGTGCAGAAGCTGATCTTTATCAGGGCACCCTGGGAGTCAGTCCCCAAAGGCTGTCAACCGGAGACTGTGTCCGCCAAGAAACATTGAAGTAAAGCACCAGGATATTGAGAGGCTGTCTATGTCCATCACCGTCGACCGGGTTCGGAGGATTTCTCTGACCACTGGTAGCCCGTTGAGTCATGTTGCACAGAAGCGTGGACAGCTTGACGCCATTATGCTCAACAACCGGAGCCTCAATGCTCCACAATTGCCTAAGAACATTAAAACGAAGCGCTCCCTTGCCAACACTGTCGTCTGCTTTGTCCCGCTGGAGAGAGTCGAGGTCACCAATGACTGAGCAGAATCCGCCGGTGGGTCTCCAGCCACCTGATGTCAACAAATACGCAGACGAGTGAAGATCCAGCTGTGGTTGAGTCCCAATCGTTAATGCCAACGCCGACACCCGATGGCCACTGCTGGGCCTACGCTCCTCTCGGAGGTCTCTTTGCGGTACCGAACTTTGCCATCAAGTTGCACCGCAAGGCTCGTCTATGCAGGACTTCTACGATCGATCGCCAACGAGCACCACAAAATTCGAAGCTGCTGTCCCGACAACGGTGTTCACATTTTCTTTGCGGAATCTCGATGGCCGTGGCTCCTGATTTAAAGGGAGTCCACTCACGAGGAACCCGTGGACGAGTCATCGAAGAAACTCTGCTGAACCCAGGTACATTGGGGTAGTGGAACATTTTTGAGTGGCTATTTAATAGGCAGAATCCAGCAGAGAGAACCAATAAGGTATGTAGTAAAAC
This sequence comes from Ambystoma mexicanum, assembly GCF_040938575.1. Lineage (NCBI taxonomy): Eukaryota > Metazoa > Chordata > Amphibia > Caudata > Ambystomatidae > Ambystoma > Ambystoma mexicanum. The sequence continues at coordinate 586,786,287 of NC_090923.1, read as the reverse complement.
TCCCACTTCCACTGTTTGCTCATTTCCCTCCTCGTCTGAAATGGAATCGTCAAGCAGGGATTCAGTATGCAGACCTGCTCTTCACAAGAAGCAGCGTTCCAGAGTGGAAAAGAAGAGAAACGCTGAAACCGGGACCAAAGCGGAAGCAGGAAGGTTTCTGAGGCACAAGACAGATAGGTGGTAAGTAAGTATGGCATAGGGAGGGATGGAGTCCCCCGGGGGGTTAGGAAGTATGGGCGAGAGCCCACCACCAGACAGGAAAGGAAAATGTATAAGCAGAAAGTGCAGACAAACTGGAAAAATAAAGCTGGACAGACCGCAGAGAAATTCAGCAAGAAGAGAGCACGGAAACACCCGTACGAAAACAGGCAGAAAGCAGAGACAAAAAGGAACGGGACGGGACCAGAAAAGGAAACGGAGGAGGCAGAAAGAGGAACGGGCAGAGACCCGGAATAGCAATCAAAGGGACGAGTGAAAAGGCTCGAGAACCGTAAAGGCACAAAAGCAAGAAAAGCACTAGCTCATAAACCCGAAAGCAAAAGCAGAAGGGTTGCAACGCGCAGAGCTGAGGAGTGGGCGTGATTAAGTAGGAAACACAAAAAACAGACAGAAAAGACTAGAGCCATGCTGCAGGAATCAGAAAGAGGTTGCTGGTACAATTCAATGGCGGTGAAGCCGCCAGGTATTCCATAGCCTCCTGGAAGGCAGGCGAGTGAGGTGCATGATAGTCTCATTTACCAAATTGTTCAGAAGCTGCTTATCCTTGAAGCCCAGCTGGAAGAAGAAGGTTTGCTACTGCTCTCTGTCGACAAAATCCAAAAGCTATCGTGTCTGTCAAGGACTGATACAAGAGAGGACCTGGCTAGGAGACCACTCCCCGAACTACGAGGGAACATCATGCAGAAGCTGATCTTTATCAAGGGACCCTGGAAGTCAGTCCCCAAAGGCTGTCAACCGGAGACTGTGTCCGCCAAGAAACATTGAAGTAAAGCACCAGGATATCGAGAGGCCGCCTATGTCCATCACCGTCGACCGGGTTCAGAGGATTTCTCTGACCACTGGTAGCCCATCGAGTCATGTTGCACAGAAGCGTGGACAGCTTGACGCCATTCTGCTCACCGACCGAAGCCTCAATGCTCCACAATTGCCTAAGAACATTAAAACAAAGTGCTCCCTTGCCATCACTGTCATCTGCTTTGTCCCGCCGGAGAGAGTCGAGGTCACCAACGACTCAGGAGAATCCGCCGGTGGGTCTCCAGTCACCTGATGTCCACAAAGACGCAGACGAGTGAAGATCCAGCTGTGGTTGAGTCCCAATCGTTAATGCCAACGCCGACACCCGATGCCCACTGCTGGGCCTATGCTCCTCTCCGAGGCCTCTTTGCGGTACCGAACTTTGCCATCAAGTTGCACCGCAAGGCTCGTCTATGCAGGACTTCTACGATCGACCGTCGACGAGCACCACAAAATTCGAAGCTGCTGTCCCGACGACGGTGTTCACATTTTCTTTGCGGAATCTCGATGGCCGTGGCTCCTGATTTAAAGGGAGTCCACTCACGAGGAACCCGTGGACGAGTCGTCGAAGAAACTCTGCTAAACTCAGGTACATTGGGGTAGTGGAACATTTTTGACCAGGAAACAAGACCATTTAATCATAAATGGACCGGGCTTGTTAATACACTTTATTACAGGTTGTCCATGTAGTGGGATCCTCGCACAGAACTGTGTCTTAGTAGCTAAAGTACTATTCTACCATTGTTTAACCCAACTTGCCTTTCCTCCTATGTCCTATGCTGATAGACATTACAGTTTGATTTGTATTCCATTAGAAATGGTCAGCAGTTAGTGCATTTTAAAGGAGTCCATAGTTAGGAGTGGTACCACATAGACATTGGGCCACATTACAAGTTTGGCAGTAGCCTTGCCGGTAAAACCGGTAGGCTTCCGCCAAACGCGTATTTTTCTGGCACCCGCGAATGGGAAATACCGTGTCATTATGGCCCCGCCGGACCCGGGAATTGTCCATTCACTGACACCAGAAAAAAATTCTCCCCATTTCCATTTGAGCCCCATAGGGCTGAATGGGAATGGGGAGGTTGCATGCTCACTGGCACCATTCAGAATGGTGCCGGTGCATCCGAAATGCTCTGCTCGCAGGTGCCGGTACGCCCACCAGGCCAGTCCTGGTGGGTGGGAAGGCACCTGTGAGCAGAACTCATAGTTTGCCGGTCCCGTAACAACGGTACCGGTAGCTTACCGGTACCGTTGTTACCGGACCGGCAACAACAGTATTGGTAGCTTACGGGTACTGTTGTTACCAGACCGGCAACCTTATAATGAGGCCCAATGTATATATTTGCCATAGTAGATTTGCCAAAGTACAAAGTGTGTTATTAATTGTGTATATATATTGAACCTTACTTTTATATAAAGAACTGTGTTAGCACATAACATAGTATGTGGACATTCCTTTGTGGGGGGCTTGGGGACTACCCCCTACTTAAGAACCAGCCTGCATCACCTCCTGAGAGCTTAAGCATTGGTTGCTCGCCCATTCTACCATATAGAGGATCTTGGCTGTTGTGCTCTGTGCTTCTACTCTGCCATATAGAGGGAAGGAGTACAGATAACCCCCCCAGTCTTTACACTGGTGGCAGTGGTGGGAAGCTAATGGTTTTAAGAATCTGTGTGACCTTGCCACCTACAGAACATCCACACTTTGTTAATTTAAGGTTTAGTGGTGTGTACTAGAATAACTAAATTACAAGCAATGGAATCTATTGAACATGTTAAATTGAATAGGGTGAGCTTAGAGGCTCTCAAGAGTGCTTGTTAAGCCAGGGAGTTAGAATTTGAAGATAAGTCTAACGTTGAGCTGGTAGCTACCCTGCTCGACTACCAGACCGATTGTGATGCTCTTGATGAAGGGTGGGATGAAACCACACAGGACCCAACCCCATGGGGTTGTCATGGAATATGTTTCTGGGAGTACCGCCTCTCCTGCTGCCTCTATTCCGAAACCCAGCATTGTTTCTT